>NC_135643.1:21446875-21755312 GCF_053574225.1 Canis aureus
CACGTGCGCGCCGCGCGCGGGGAGGCGGGGCGGCGGCGGGGGCGGGGCGATGGGCGGGGCGAGGGGCGGGGCGAGGGGCGGGGCGAGGGGCGGGGCGGGGCGAGGGGCGGGGCGGGGCGCCAGTTGCGCGCGCGGGGCGGGGGCGGGGCGCGCAGCGTGGTCCGGGCCGGTCGGGCGCTCCTCCTGCTTCCGCGCCCAGGCCCGGCGGGCCGAGCTCCTCCCCCGCCTCGGCCTCTGTCCCCTCCTCTGCCCTCCCTCCTCCCCCTCCTCCTCTTCCTCGGTGAGGCGCTCCTCCAGCAGCCAGGCAGCATGGCGGCCGTGGAGACGCGGGTGTGCGAGACGGACGGCTGCAGCAGCGAGGCCAAGCTCCAGTGTCCTACCTGCATCAAGCTGGGCATCCAGGGCTCGTACTTCTGCTCCCAGGTAGACGCCCGCTGCCCCGCGGCGCCGCCGCCGGCGGACGTCCTCCCCTTGCCGCCTGCCCTCGCGGCCGGTCGGGGCGCGCTCCTCCTCTTCCCCCTCCCCGGCCCGCCGGCCGCGCTTCCTCCCCCCGCCCCCAGCCGCAGCGCCGCCGCCCCCTCCCGCCTGCGGCGCTCTCGGGCCCCTCGGACGCGGGCGCGGTCTGCAGCGGCCATGTGGGCGGGGGGCGGAAGCCGACGCGGCCGGGGCAGCCCCGCGCCGAGGGGCGGGCTCCCGCCGCGCATCTTCTGCCCTCGCTGCGGCCGGAAGGTGTGCGGGCTGCCCCGGACAGGTGGGGGCGCCCGGGGCGGGCGGGGGCAGCCCAGCCGTGCGGGGCGTTGCGCGGCCGGCTCGTCCCTCGGGTCCCGGCGGGAGGCGGCGTCGGAGGAGACCCCTGCCCCGGGGTCGCCGACAGGAGAGCCCACTCCGGCCCCACCTCTCCCTGTGTTTCACTACCTCTCTTTGACACTAAGCACCTTCGGGTGTGGGCATGAATGGGGGTCTGTAATCCAGTCTTTTGCGGTGGCCTCCAGAATTATTAATCTGGAAAGCCGTGAGTTAGTGCTGTGAGCCACCCTTCTCATTTACTGAATTTCCCACCGAGTGAAAAAAGTCCGTTCCATTAAGCTTTTATGCTTCAAGGCCGCCGTGTATTCTAACAAGTTTTGTGCAGTGGAGCAAACCCAGCGTTGAATAGTGTCCTGACTGAGACGTGTGCTCGTGTTGATGTTTACTGAAAAGTACTGGAGTTCCGGTTGCATTTGGGCACGCAAGAGTGTTGGCAGAGCAGCAGGGGTATGACTCTTAGTTACAGTCCAGGTTTGGTGAAGAGAGACACATGAAAAGTTCAAGTATTAAATTAGTAGCATCCTGTGGGGAGAAAAGCGTGAACAAAGAGTCTGAAGGCCTGGTCAGGGCCCTGCCCTTGCCAAGTACTGTGCAGGCTTCCCTAACCTTTTCTGAGCTCCAATCCTACCACTGTGCAGAGGGGAAGATGATACTTTTACTGACATATTTCTTCACAGGTTGTTCTGGAGCTCAGATTATCCAGTGAATGTGAAATGCTGGTAAAACCTGAAGCACTTTTTTTTTTTTAATTTTTATTTATTTATTTATTTTTAAAGTTTTTTTTTTATTTATTCATGAGAGACATAGAGAGAGAGGCAGAGACACAGGCAGAGGGAGAAGCAGGCTCCATGCAGGTTGCCCGATGTGGGACTCCGTCCCGGGACTCCAGGATCACACTCTGGGCCAAAGGCAGGCGCCAAACCGCTGAGCCACCAGGGATTCCCCCCACTTTTTTTTTTTTTTTTAAAGGCTGTCAGTACAATGCAACACTACCATATAAAAAATATGAATGGATGGAGTGAAAACAAATACATGAGAACAATAAATACAGTAACAGGAATATTTTAAATATAAAATCTATAAACATAAAGACCTACGCAAAATACACAAATCAATCCTTCAGGTCACACCACTTGTAGTAAGCCATGATCAGAGATCCTAGCTGTGTTGTATACCTCTTGTTTTTAGATAGGGTACGATCCTTGACCTTGTTAGTATCATTTGGAAAAAGTTGCACATGAGGAGTGTTGTCTTTCTAAAAATAGGATTGGGACTACTCAGCATGTTAAACCTGGTATGAGTCTGTTTCTTTGAAATAATTTTCTAATTTGTTGAAGCCCGTGTGGGACCTGTATTTAAAACAAACCCAATAATTTGCTTTTGGAAATTGTGTATCATCTGAGTTGAATAATGTGGTTTAAGTTCAGTTTAAAATTAGGTTGCCTTTTGTAATGCTAGATGAGTTAATGTATACAGACACTTGTTGAGATTTTAAAAAGGTGCTGTGAAACCACAATCATCAGGCAAAGGTGATGTCCTCTTAGGCACGGTATTATTCAGTAGAAAGAACACTGTCTCATGAGGGTTTGTGGAAAAATGCCAACACATTTGTGAAAACATGACACTAGGGCTTCTCCCTGCCACTTTTCTGATCATCTTCACTAGGAGAGGTCGGTCTTCTCTCTGCCTGCTTTTCTGGCCCCCAGCTTGGCTGTCTGGCCAGCTTGTGTGGGAACAATCTGAGAACAAAACTACAAGAGGCCATAACAGGTAAGCCTTTCCAAGTTACTTTCTCACACCACCTTCCAGATTTCCTTTAGATATATTTTTTAAAAGATTTTATTTATTTATTCATGAGAGAGAGAGAGAGAGAGAGAGAGAGGGAGGCAGAGACACAGGAGGAGGGAGAAGCAGGCTCCATGCAGGGATCCCGACGTGGGACTCGATCCCGGGACCCCGGGATCACGACCTGAGCCGAAGGTAGACACTCAACCGCTGAGCCATCCAGGCGTCCCTCCTTTAGAATATTTTATACAATCTGTAATTATCTCATTTACTTTCTTATTTATCTGTTTTTTAACCAGAAGGTAAGCTTCATGAATACCTTATCTTGTTAACTGCCCTTATTTCTCAACACAATGTTATGCATGTAGTAGGTGGACAGTAAATGTTTGAATCAGTGATAAGTGTATCACCAGGCTAAATAGACAAGTACATGCTGCATATTAATCATGACCCCTACCATTTACTAATTGTATGACTTAGGGCAAATAACTTGGATACTCTGCTTAATGTTCTATTCTTTTAAAATGGGGCCATTGGTAGTACAGGGTTTTGGTGAAGACTAAATTCTAACTGTATGTAAAATATTCTGCACATTAGTAAATTTAATCGTTAGGTTGTTTTTTTTTTTTTTTTAACATTTTTTAAAAAAGATTTGTTTAGAAAATGTATGGCTTGGGAGAGGAGTACAGAGGGAGAGGGAGAGAATCTCAAGCGGACTCCTGAGCTGGGAGCCCATCACCAGGCCCAATCTCACAACCCTGAGATCACAACCTGAGCCAAAATCAAGAGTTGGATGCCCAACCCACTGAGCCACGCTGGTGCCTCTCAATGTTAAGTCTTTTTATTGTTATACTGTGTTTTATACTTAAGGTAAAAATATTTTTTTATCTAAGATGCATAATTTATTTTCTAAGTTTTTAAGTATTCTATACCTGATTTGGGGCTCTAACTCACAACCCTGAGATCAAGAGTTGCATGCTCTTCTGACTGAGCCAGCCAGGCACCCCTGAGGTGTTTAACTTTAAGAAAAGTTTTGGTCCTTTAAATGAGTGATATCTGTTTTACTTGAAAATCGAACTTTTCTGATGTTTGATGGTATTTCCTTATAGAAGCGTCCATTCTTAATAGTAGTTTACTAAGTTTTTTTTTTTTTAAGAGTTTATTCATGACAGACACAGAGAGGTAGAGACATAGGCAGATGGAGAAGCAGGCTCACTGTGGGGAGCCTGATGCAGGACTTGATCCCAGGACCCTGGGATCATGACTTGAGCCAAAGGCAGATGCTCAACTACTGAGCCACCCAGGCATCCCGGTAGTTTACTAATTTTAATAGTGGTGTGGTAGTTTACTCCTAGTTCCTAGGGGTCCATAAGAATATTTTGAAGATGAAGACTGTGCTTTACATATTTTGATTTTCTCTACCTTGTGCACTGTAGGCTCTTAGTTTATTAACTTAAAAGAGGTTGATGGGCCTGAGAAGGAGAGCAAAGAGCATTCAAGCATTCATCTGCTCAAGACAGATGCTATGTTACAGGATCAGCTGAGAAGGATTTGAGTGATTTGTAACCATTAAAAAGATAAAAGAACTTAGAAGAGTGGAAGTGTGAGTGGAAGGAGATTGGGTTTATAGTCTGACCTGGGGTTAAATTTTTGCTACCATGTCCTCGGCCAACTTCTCTCCTACATTTGTAGTAGAGGGCTAATGGTGTATCCTCCTCATGGAATTGAGGGGGAAGTGAAAAAGAGAGCATGCAAAGTACTTAGCACAGTGTTCAGTGAGTGGTTTTATGTTATTTATTTTAAAAGATTTTATTTATTTATTCATGAGAGACACAGGGATAGGCAGAGGGAGAAGCAGGCTCCCCACAGGGAGTCTAATGCAGAACTCGATCCCAGGATCCCAGGATCATGACCTGATATGAACACACATGTATATACACACGTATTTTGCTTCACTTGCTTTATTGTGCCTTACAGATACTGTGTTTCTTTACAAGTTGAAGGTTTGTGGCAATCCTATGTCAAGCAAGTGTCTTAGCCCCATTTTTCTAATAGCATTTGCGTTCTTTTGTCTCCATGTCACATTTTAGTAATTCTCACAGTATTTAGAACTTTTTCATCATTATTTTTTAAGTTTTTTAGACTTAGTATAGTTGACACAATGTTTCATTAGTTTCAGGTGTTTAACATAGTGATTCAGCATCTCTCTGCTTTAGGCTATGCTCACCATGAGTGTAACTACTATCTGTCACCATACAACACTATTAGAGTATCTTTGACTATTATTTCCTATATAGTACCTTTTATTCTTGTGACTTAATTATCTGTAACTGAGAGCCAATATCTCCCACTCCCCTTCACCCATTTTGCCTATCCCCCCCCATTCTTCCCATCTGTTTATGAAAATTTTGAACAAATTCTTGGAGTAGATTCTTTGAAAGAAGCAGTGGCAAGGAAAGATGATCAATTGGGTCTCAGGAAGAGAGGGAGTAGCTGGGCATCTTGTGGGTTGGAATTGGAAACCGAGGAAGGAATTGCCCTTCCAACATATAGCATCTTTGAAATGTGATCCTGCCCTCTGAAACTCTTTGTCCTTCTGTAACAAAGTTCCTGATAAGGCGGCATATTTCTGGAACTCATTTTCATCATTGATGGAGATATTACCATATTATACTTTATAGGGATTATCTTTAAATTCTTGCATTATGTCAGAGATATTGCTGTGAGTTAGGTGATTGGGTACAACTATCCTAGCTTCTTATAAAGCTCATTGATCTTATAAAGATCATTGTTGGTTTGAGGGCATTGTGGTGGTCAGCAAAGATCTCTTTTTATTGACAAGCTTATATTACAAACACTTATGTTGTAGTTTTGGCATGAGTTATACTTATATTCCAGTAGAACTTGTAAAAAGCAAGGGTCACTTGGTTGGTAGATAAGCAAAAGTTGAACAAATCTTTAACTTAGTTTAGTGTTTTTTTTTTTTTTTTTTAAGAGATTGAAGGGCTGGTGGAAGTAGGTGTGATCTTATAGTCATACAGTTAGCATATAGAAGTTTTAATCACTTTTTTTTTCTGGCGTATCTTTTTCAGGTTTGGCATACAAAATTTTTAGTTTGGTTTTAAAAGTTTGGTAGGGAAGACGTGACAGACACATTAAGTGCATACACCCGGTTAGTAGGTATACTGTAGGCAGGCATACTCTGTAAACATTGTGAATCTCTACAGATCAAAGTTTAATGTAATGGGAGTATAAATATAATTATTACCCTTTCTGCTTGATCCTGAATGTCTCCTGACCTCACTGTTTTAACATGAAGCATTTGCTTATTCATGCTTGGGCAGGTAGTACTCCCAGCTCAACAAGTAGGTCTTTTTATTTCAGTTTCTTTGATTGGTATCAGTCTTGTGTCTGGCTTTGAATAAAGAGCAATTCAACACGTTCTGTAAGCTAGGTCTTCTTTTCTCAATGTGTTTGGCAACTATAGTTGAACCTGGTGGGAGGGACCCTGTGATAATTCTCCTGAATTATACATTGCAAATAAGTTCTCTGGTAGCACAGTTCACAATAGCTAAGCTGTGGAAACAACCAAAATGTCCATGGATGGGTGAATGGATAAAGAAAATGTGGTATATACACACAGTAGAATACAATACAGCCTTAAAAAAGAAGGGAGTTCTGCATTACGCCACAACATTATGCTAACTGAATTAAACTGGTTACAGAGGTATCTAAAGGAGTTAAATTTGGGGCTCCTGGGTGGTTCAGCAGTTGAGCATCTGCCGTCGGCTCAGGGTGTGATCTGGGGGCCAGGGATCGAGTCCTGCATTAGGCTCCCTGCATGGAGCCTGCTTCTCCCTCTGCCTGTGTCTCTGCTCTCTCTGTGTTTCTCATGAATAAATAAGTAAAATCTTTAAAAAAAAAATAAAGTAGTTAAATTCATAGAACCAAACAATGTAATAGTGGTTGCCAGGGACTGAGAGGAGGGAGAAATGGGGAGCTACTAATCAAGAGGCATAAAGTTTTAGTCATACAAGATAAATAGGCTCTCGACATCTGATATTCAACATTGTACCTGCAACAAGGCAAATTATATTGACACTTATATTTGTTAAGAGGGTAGATCTCATGTTAAAGTGTTTTTATATTTAAAAAAAAATTGTCGGGCAGCCCGGGTGGCTCAGCGGTTTAGCGCCGCCTTCAGCCCAGGGCCTGATCCTGGAGACCCAGGATCGAGTCCAGTGTCGGGCTCCCTGCATGGAGCCTGCTTCTCCCTCTGCCTGTGTCTCTGCCTCTCTGTGTCTCTCATGAATTAATAAATAAAATCTTTAAAAATAAATAAAAATAAAAAATAAAAAAAAATTGTCTCCTGTTTTTGTCTTCCAGCAACCTGTTTTATAGCAAGGTTCCATAGGGACTTCTTCCAGGTATATTAGAGCTGTGCCTTGTCTGTTGGAAAGCATTCCTGAAAACCCTGTCAGCTGCTAGTGTGGCATTTACTTGGGTCATTTACTAGAGGTTCAGGCCTCTCTAGCGTTTAAGGTATAAGACACAAATGAAATTGTGATGTTAGTGATTTCCTTATTATCATGAAGAGGCAACGAGACTTCTCTGTAAACCTGTATTTAGTGATTCTAACCTTGATAAAAGGTGCAAAAGGCAACCTCTTGTATCAGATTCTGAGGGTTACTTTATCTTATCATCAAGCTGAGCTTAAATCGTTCAGTAAAATAAGTAAATGTGAGTGCCATTAGATATGGCATGCCCTACCCCCCCCATCAGGCATGGCATTTTGGGTGGGGGGATTTATTTTATTCCCGATTAATTTGCTAACTGTTACTGCTGATAGGTTTGACTATTTGAATACTCACAACTGGTTCACTACTAAACAAATATAGAAAATATAAATGCAATTATTATGTGAATAATTTAGTAGTGTTTTTGAATTGAGGTTTCATGTACCTTAAAATCAGGATCTACATATAAGTATTCTCTTTTTTTTACTCAGTTGTTACTAGATTTTGAGTAGAATAAAAAAACGAATATTAAATCATCAACAGAATCTAAAAAAAGAAATACAGAAAATGCCTATATACTTAGTACCTAAGTTATTTTTTATTTTAAATTTTTTGGTGCAAAATGGTGGTTTTATTAAAGCACGGGGTTAGGACCCGTGGGCAGAAAGAGCTGCTGCCGGTACCTAAGTCATTAAAAAGAACATAAGTAAAACCAGAAGGCTTCAATGTGTTCTTCTCATAAGAGGTACTTCTTATCCTGAATTTTGTGTTTATCATTCGCTTGTCTATATGTTTGATTCCTTAGATAATGCATTGTTTACGTTGAATGTTTTTGAAATTTTTATAAATGAAATCATTGCTAGTATTCTTGTACAACTTGCTTTCTTTAACATTATGTTTTTGAGATTCATTGATGTGTGTAGCTCTAGTTCATTTTCATTGCTCGGTGGTATTCCAGTGAATTAATATAGTTTATTCATTTCTTTGTTAATAGAGATTTGGGTTGTTCCAGGTTTTTGCTCTTGTAGACAGTGCTACCGTAAACATTCTTATACCCACCCAGGCAAAAAAATTCTTAAGTTACGGTATATGTATGTTCAGCTTTATTTTGATGGTGCCAAACTTTTCCAGTGTGATTGTACTTATACTGTTGTCATCAAAAGCTTTATATTGTTTCAAATCCTAGCTAGGACTTGAAATTAACAGACATTTGATTTTTATCAATGTGGTCTTTTGTGTTACTTGTGAGTAACAACATCTGTTGGGCTATTTGTATATTTGTAAACCTGTGTAAATTTAACTGTCCTCAAGGGACTTATGGTTACTTGCACAGACAGGAAGTACTTTTTAAAAAGTAAGTGATTGAATCAGGATGTTGTGCACCTGAAACTAATATTATATGTGAAGTATGCTTTGGTTAAGAGAAAGATACATCACAGGAAGGTGCTAAGTGAAAGTTAGAGACAAGGAGTTATTTTTTTCCTTAATAATTTTACAACTTAAAAAACTTAAAAAAATAATTTTACAACTTTATTATGTTTCTCTAACTTTCTTTTGTGAAAAAATTCAAACATGTAGAAAGTTTAAAGAAGAATACTAATAATTGGGATGCCCATGTGGTTCAGCAGTTGAGTGTCTGCCTTTGGCTCAGGGTGTGATCCTGGAGTTCCAGGATCGAGTCCCACATTGGGGCTCCTTGCATGGAGCCTGCTTCTCCCTCTACCTATGTCTCTGCCTCTTTCTCTGTCTGTGTCTCTTATGAATAAATAAAGTCTTAAAAAAAAAGAATATTTATAATTAATTGCAGTATACTTTAATCTAAATTAACATTTTGCCCTGTTTGCTTTATTTATGCTGGCTTGTGTGTGTATTGCATTTGTGTATGTGTTTGTTGAAACATTTGAGAGTAAGTCACAGGCAACATGACACCACACCATTAAATACTCAGTGTGCATCTTTTAATGACAGGGACATTCCTCTTTCTTAATTACAATGCCATGATTACATCTAAGAAAATTGATAAGAATTTCCTAATATCATCCAGCAGTCAGTCTTGTTCAGATATCTCAGTTATCCTCCAAGGATCTTTAATAATTGTATTTTTTTTAAGATTTTATTTATTTATTTGACAGTGAGAGAGAGCACAGCAAGGGGAGCGGCAGAGGGAGAGGGAGAAGCAGGCTCTCTGCTGAGCAGGGAGCCCAAGGCAGGGCTCGATCCCAGGATGCTGAAATCATGACCTGAGCCCAAAGCAGATGCTTAACTGACTCAGCCACTCAGGCACCCCTAAAAGTTGTATTTTTTGCTTTTTGTTATTTTTTGGAATAAAGATCTTATCAAAGCTCACATAGCATTTGGTTGTCACGTCTCTCAGTCTCTTAATTTAGAAGAATCCTCTTTTTATTTCAATAGGGGTTGCAAATAGGGATTACCATTCCAACCCCATTCTGTCATTTAATAGCTGATTTTTTTTTCCTCTGAGAACGTTCTTCCTCATCAACTGGTTAATAAACTATGTTCCACTTAAAAATGGTGATATTAAAAAGGTATGTAATGATAATATATTGGTCACTTCCAATGATCACAAATGTTAGCTGTAGTTTTCTCAATTTTTAGTTTAGGGACCTTTGGATTTTTTCCTCTTTTTTTTTCTTTTTTCTTTTTTCTCTTTTCTTTTCTTTTCTTTTTTTTTTCTTTTGAGAGAGAGTTTGGGTATGAGTGACCAGAGAGAGAGGGAAAGAGAATCCCAAGCAGGCTCCCATGCTCAGCGTGGAGCCAGAAGTGGAACTTAATCCCACGACCCTGAGCCCAAATCAAGAGTTGGGATACTTAACCAGTTGAGCCACCCAGGTGCCCCCTTCCTTCGTTAAACATTAAAATAAGTTACAATCCTTACTCTTTTTGGTCAGATTGTCTCAGTTTCCATCAGTGATACCACTTTCAAAGTGGCTTTTGTATCTTTTGGACCCTCCTGCATTAGCCTCTGCTTCCTGGCCTTCTGGCACAAGAGGAATCAGATTTACCTTGTAATTTCCCTATCCCAGATCTGGAATCAGTCCTATCTCTAAGCAGCTTTTGTTTCTGGTAGGAATGTCTTTAGAAATCTAGATGTGGGTGCTAAGTATATGTTATGCCCCCTTGCCCAGAGTATCCTTGCCTGTAGGAGAAGGAGTAGTAACATTTTTTAAAAATTTTTATTTATTTATGATAGTCACACAGAGAGAGAGAGAGAGAGAGAGAGGCAGAGACATAGGCAGAGGGAGAAGCAGGCTCCAGGCACCGGGAGCCCGACGTGGGATTCGATCCCAGATCTCCAGGATCGTGCCCTGGGCCACCAAGGGATCCCGAGTAGTAACATCTTTAAGAGACTTTACTAATAGCTCTATGAGGGACACAAAACCTCTTTAAGTAGAAGAAAAATGGTAAAGGTTAATGACCGGTCTCGGAAGACCTCCTGAAAGAGGTGAGTTAAGAACTGGATTTTGATAATTTACAAAAGTGAGAAGGTAAATCAGAAGGTATGCATTAGAGTGTTGGAGAGGACATTCTCTCCATGGAAAGGATAGTTTACAGAAGTAGAGAAGCAAGCTGAGAAAGGGTGTTAGAGCAAATAGGATAGCTTTTCTTTAGTGAAGAGTCTTGAGTACAGAGATAAAAGTAGATAAAGTCATTGTTAGTAGGGATAGAGACCTTGCTGTTCCATTAAGTATATTTTTGAAAAGGTCAGTATTTCCTTTTGCTTTTTATAAAAAACAGTACATGAGCTTTGCATAAATTTAATAGGAGCAGATATAGTGAAAACATCATAATCAGAGAGATCTAGAGAATGTTAATAGTTTGGTTTATTATCTTTCCAGACTTTTCTATATGTGCTGCATAGAGGTTAAGAGCATGGATAGGGGCAGCCTAGATGGCTCAGCAGTTTAGCAATGCCTTCGGCCCAGGGTGTGATCCTGGAGTCCCTGGATCAGGTCCCGTGTTAGGCTCCCTGCATGGAGCCTGCTTCTCCCTCTGCCTGTGTCTCTGCTCTCTCTCTCTCTGTCTCTCATGGATAAATAAATTAAAAAAAAAAAGAAAAAAAAAAAAACATGTATAGTGTCTCAAGAGGGCCTGCATTTAAAACCTGGCTTGTGTGTGTCAGGGGCGGGGGGGGTGTCGGTTCCTGGGTGGCCCAGTTGGTTAAGCCTCTGAGTCTGGATTTTGGATCAGGTCATGATCCCAGGGTCCTGGAATTGAGTCCCACCTAGAGCTTCGCACTCAGTAGGCAGTCTGCTTGAGGATTCTCTCTCCCTCTTTCTCTGTGCGCACCCCTCCACCCCTGCCCCTGCATGCTCACACATATGCACGTGCTCTCTCTCTCTCACAAATCTTTTTTTTTTTTTTAATTTTTATTTATTTATGATAGTTACACACAGAGAGAGAGAGAGAGAGGGGCAGAGACATAGGCAGAGGGAGAAGCAGGTTCCATGCACCGGGAGCCCGACGTGGGACTCAATCCTGGGTCTCCAGGATCGCGCCCTGGGCCAAAGGCAGGCGCTAAGCCGCTGCGCCACCCAGGGATCCCTCTCACAAATCTTTTTAAGAATTCATTTCAGATTGCTCATTCCATTCTTTTTTACAAAGGTTTTATTTATGTGTGAGAGAGAAAACACAAGTTAGGGGAGTGGCAGAGGAAGAGGGAGAAGCAGACTCCATACTGAGCAGGGAGCCTGCCTGACTTGGGCCCTGATCCCCAGGGCCCTGGGATCTGACCTGAGCTGAAGGCGGTTGCATAACAGAGTGGGCTGCCCAGATGCCCTGTAAATAAATCTTTTAAGAAACTTAAAAACAAAAAAAAAAAAAACAAAACAAACCAAAAGACCCTGGCTTTGTGTTTTTTGGACATATTAATTAACCCTTGTCTGTTTTCTCATCTATAAAATGGGACAGTAATAGCATTTATCTATCTCTTAGAGTTGTTGTATGATTAATGACATTGAAACATACTAAGTCCCTAAATCAGCGCTTGGCACCCAAATATGTTAGCTGTTTTTATTTTTTCAAAACATGGGCAGCCTAGGTGGCTCAGCAGTTTAGCACTGCCTTTAGCCCAGGGCGTGGTCCCACATCAGGTTCCCAGCATGGAGCTTCCTCCCTCTGCCTGTGTCTCTGAATCTCTCTCTCTCTCTCTCTCTCTCTCTCTCTCTCTGTGTCTCTCATGAATAAATAAAAAAAATCTTTTTTAAAAAAAATGGAGTCATTGCTCTTATATGAAACTATACAGTTTTATAACTTTTTTTTAAGTGTCTTTTTTATTGAGGTGAAAAAACAAAAACTTTAGTATCTTAACCATTTTTAAGCATACAGTTTCATTAATGTTAAGTATATTTATATTGTTGTGGAACAGATTTCCTGAAATTTTTCTTTTCTTTTTGAACTGAAATCCATTAAACAAGAACTCTGCTTTGCTCCCTTCTCCCAACCTGATAAACACCATTCTACTTTCTATATCAATGAATTTGACTATTTTAGATACCTCATATTAGTGGAACCATACAGTATTTGTCCTTTTGTGACTGTCTTATTTCACTTAACATAATACCCTTAAAGTTTATCCATGGTGTAGCATGTGACAGGATTTCCTTCTTTTTTAAGACTGCATAGTGTTCTATTGTATGTATGTACCACATTTTGTGTATCTGCTCATCCTTTGATGGACATTTGTGTTGCTCTCACCTCTTGGCTATTGTGAACAGTTCAAATGTCTCTTTGACCCTGCTTTCAATTAAAAAAAAAATTATTTATTTTCATGAGAGACACAGAGAGGCAGAGACATAGACAGAACAAGAAGCAGGCTTCCTGGGAGCCTGATTCAGGACTCAGTTCCAGGATGCCAGTATCACAACCTCAGCCAAAGGCAGATGCTCAACCACTGAGCCAGCCAGGTGCCCCCTGCTTTCGATTCTTTTGGCTATATATTCTAAAAATGGATTGCTGGATCAATAACTAGTTTTATTTTAATTTTTTGAGGAGCTGTCATACTGTTTTCCATAGTATCTGTATTAATTCCACTATGGTTTACACAGTAGTTTACTGCCCCATAAGGGTTCTAGCTTGTCTAAAGCCCTGCCAATACTTGTTATTTTCAGTTTTTTTTTTCCCTGATACTAGCTATCCAAGTGGGTGTGAGAGATATCTTACTAAAAAATAAAAACGATGATTTTTTTATGTTGATTTGTATTTCTCTGAATGGCTAGTGATATTTAGCATCTTTGCAGATGCTTGTTGGCCTGTTTTTTTTTAAATCATTCTTGGAGATATGTCAATTGACATTTCTTAATCAGGTTGATTTTTTTTTTTTTTTTTTTTTTTTTTTAGTTGGGTTGTAGGAGTCTTTGTATATTCTGGATATTAACCCCTTATCAGATTCATGATTTGCAAATCTTTTTTTTCCATTCTTTAGGTTGCCTTTTCTCTGTCTGTTGTGTGTCCTTTGATGAACAAAATCTTAATGTTTGGGGTGCCTGGGTGGCTCAGTCATTTAAGCATCTGCTTTTGGCTCAGCTCATGATCCCAGGGTCCTGTGATTGAGCCCCATGTTGGGCTTCCTACTCAGTGAAGAGTCTGCTTCTCCCTCTCCCCTTCCCTTGCTCCTGTGCTTGAGCTTTTTCTCTCTCAAATAAATGAATAAATAAAATTTAAAAAAAAAAGATCTTAGTGTTTGATGTAATTCCACTTTATTTTTGCTTTCATTACCTGTTCTTTTTGGTGTCACATCCAAGAAATCATTCTATCTAATGTCTGGAAGATTTCCCCCTATGTGTTATGGTTTTGGGCCATATATTTAGGTCTTTAACCCATTTTGAATTTATTTTTTATGTGGTGTAAGATAAAGGCCTAACAACTTTAGTCTTTTGCCATGTGGATATCCAGTTTTCCTAACACCATTTATTGAAGAGATTGTTTTTTCCTTATTGAATGATCTTGGCACTCTACTAAGGTCATTTGACTATGTGAGGGTTAATGTCTAGATTCCAGTCTATTCCAGTAGTCTGTATTTTTTAATGGTAGTACCATACTGTTTTGATTATTGTAGCTTTGTAGTATGTTTGAGATCAAGAAGTGTCTTCTAAGTTGTTCTTTTTAAAAATAATTATTTTGGCTGTTTAGTGATCCTTTAGATTCCATATGAATTTTAGGATGATTTTTTGAATTTCTGCAAAATAAGTCTTTGGGATTTTGATAGCAATTGTGTTGAATCTGTAGGTTGCTTTGGGTTGTACTGACATTTTAACAATATTAAGTCTTTCAATCCATAAACATGGGATTGCTTTCCATTTTTTATAAAGCTTCCATTTTTTGTTAAGTTTTGGGATAAAGTTCCTCACCTTTATTAGATATATTTCTAAGTACTCTTTTTAATGCTATTGTAAATGAAATTGTTTTCTTAATTTCCTTTTCAGATTGCTCATTGTTAGTATATAGAAACAATTGTCCAATGTTGATTTTGTATCCTTCAGCTTTACTGATTTTATTAGTCTAACAGCTTTTCACCTTAGAATCTTTAAGATTTCTACATAAAAGATCATGTCATTAAAAAAAAAATCATGTCATTTGTGAACTAACATAATTTTGCTTTTCCTTTCTAGTTGGATGCCTTTTATTTATTTATTTTTGCTAAATTGCTCCTGCTAAGAATTCCAATATTGTGTTGAATATAAGTGGTCAGAGTGGGCATCCTTGTGTTGTTTCTGGTCTTAGAGGAAAAGCTTTCACTCTTGAACCAATGACTGATGCTATTAAGCTGTCAGTTTTTATCATGTTGAGGTAGTTTTCTCTGTTCCTAACTCACATGTTTTTATCATGAAAGAGTGTTGAGCCTTGTCGAATGCTTTTCCTGCATCAGTTGAGATGACTGCGATTTTTGTCCTTCCTTTTGTTAATGTAGTATTGATTTTTAAATGCTGACCAGATGATTTTTTTTTAATGTTGAACTATCCTTGCATTCCAGGAATCCATGTCATCATGCTGTATAATTTTCTAAACGTGTAGTCGAGTTTGGCTTGCTAGTATTTTGTTGAGAATTTTTATATTAGTATTTATCAGAGATGTTGCTCTGTAGTTTTGTTGTGGTGTCTTGTGTCTGGCTTTGTTATCAGGGTAGCACTGGCTTCACAGAATGAATGCACTGGGAATTTACCCTCTTTTTTGTTAACTGAGTTTTCTCCTTCTTTTTCTTAGTTAATTTAGCTAAGGGTTTTGTCAATTTTATTGATCTTTTAAAAAACTTCAACTCTTAGTTGGGTTGATCCCCCCCCATTGTTTTTCTCTTTTACTAATCTGTTAAAATCTTTATCATTTCCTTTCTTTTGCTAGCTTTAGATTTAGTTTGTTCTTTTTTTAGTTTCCTGAGAGGTGGAAGGTTAGTGTTACTAATTTGAGATTTTTCTTCCTTTTTACTTTTTAAATTTATTATTCAATTTTTTTGAAAGATTTCTTTATTTATTTATGATAGACATAGAGAGAGAGAGAGAGGCAGAGACACAGGAGGAGGGAGAATCAGGCTCCATGCAAGGAGCCCGACGTGGGACTCGATCCTGGGACTCCAGGATCGCGCCCTGGGCCAAAGGCAGGTGCTAAACCTCTGAGCCACCCAGGAATCCCCTATTATTCAATTTTTAAAAAAGATTTATCATGTTTTGGGGGGAGGGAGAGGAAGAGGGAGGAGAAAGAATCTCAAGCAGACTGCATATCTGCCCTGAGCACAGAGCCCAGCATGGGGCTCAATCTCATGACATTGAAATCATGATCCTGGCCAAAAACATGAGTTAGATGTTTAACTGAGTGAACCACCCAGGTGCCCCCTTTCTTCCTTTTTTTTTTTTTTTTTTTAATCTTCCTTTTTAATATATAAATTTGTAGTTGTAATTTTCACTTTTTCTGGATCTCATAAGTTTTTTTTTTTAAGACTTTTATTTACTTGAGAGAGAGGGAGAGACAGCATGAGTGGGAGGGGCAGAGGGAGAGGGGAGAGAATCTGAAGCAGACTCCCCATTGAGCTTGGAGCTGGACAGGAGGCTCGATCTCATAACCCTGAGATTACAACCTGAGCTGATACCAAGTGTTGGATATCTAACCAACTTGAGCTACCCAGGTGCCCCTTCCATAAATTTTGATATGTTGTATTTTGTTTTCATTTGTCTCAAGCTATTTTCTAATTTTCTTTGTGTCTTTCTTTTTGACCCATTGGTTAAGAGTTCATTGTTTAATTTTCACATATTTGTGGATTTTCCAGTTTTCCTTCTGATTTTTCTTGAACACCTAAAACATTGTAGATTTTTATGTAAACTTGATTCCATTATTTTTAATGATGGTGTAGAATTTATTTGCATGGTTGAATCAGGATTTAACCCATTTGATACCAGTGGATATCTAAATTCACTTTAATTTTTCACAATTATAAATAATGCTGCAGTGAGCATTAAATTGCATATATGTTTACTTATTTGTCAGGTTATTTTCCTTGGTTCAGTTTTTGAGGAAGTGGATATTGTGGTAAGCACTGAGTAATATGTGAAATGTGTTGAATCAGTATGTTCACCTGAAATTATTATAAGTAAATATAAATAATTTTTTTTGGGGGGGGAAATTGGCATTACTCGGTCAAAGTATATTTTTTTCTGTTTTTTTATGTGTATATATTTGTTTATATACATGCTATATTTGATATATGTAGCCTTCTTAGTACCAGCTGACCATTCAACACTCACTGATATTTTATTGTCTGTCCAATTGCTCATATCCTCATCAGCATGAATTGATTTTAGTTTTGAGATAGTAGAAAAGAAAAAGAGAAATATAGATTCTAAAGGAGACAGTAGTGGGTAAGTGGTCATATTAGGAAAACCATTTAATGTTAATTCTAGCAACTACTTATAGGATGATTTGTGGTTCAGAATAGGAAAGGATTAGAGAAAGGAGACGGTCCAGGTAGGGAGACCAGTGGAAAGCTGTTTTGGTTAGTTTGACAAGTCAGTAGAGCCTAAAATAGAGTAGGAGATGTTGGGATTAACTAGATAAGAAGAATAAAATGGAAAATAACTTGTTCTAGCAGTGAAATGAAAATACAAACCCTGTTGGTACTTTTTTGCTCTCCAGTGATTCACAATCCTGGAAATAAATAAGAATCATCTACATAGCTTGTCCTCAGAGATTCTGATTAAATATGAGGTAGGAAGCAGCATGAGTTTTTTTTTTTAAGATTTTATTTATTTATTAGAGCACACGCACAGGGAGGAGGGACAGAGAGGGAGAGGCAGACTCCACTGAGCAGGGAAGCCTGATGCGGGGCTCCATCCCAGGACCCTGGGATCATGTCCTGAGCTGAAGGCAGAAGCTTAATTGACTGAGCCACCCAGGCACTCCCAGCATGAATATTTTTAAAGAAAAGCTTTCCAGATGATTCTGATACATAGCCGAGACTAAGAACCACACTATGTCATATCAGCTCCTGGACCTTTTTATTGGTGCTAAAAAAAAAATGTGTTCTCTTGGGGTGAAAACTCAAGGTTTACAACTAGTTATAATAGATAATCAACACACAGTGCTTTGGTGCTATTATATTAAATAGGTGGAATATAAAGCAATGAGACAAAGTGCACTCAGACAAGTACCAAATAAGCACATGTAACCTGTTAGGTTTGAGGGTGGGATGGGGTATAGTATGGACACTATATGGAGAAGGTAGCATTTGAAATAGACCTGAAGGGGTAGGTAATGCTTCTGAGAACTGAGATTTAAAGGGGAGCGTCAGCAGCAGATAGACCAGGTGTGGCAAGGCAAGGAAAGTGTGTTTGGGGTAGGTTTAGTCTAGTTTAGCTAGGTCATTGGTACATTTTGCAGAGATGAGAAGGGAAATTTTGCCTGGTTAAGCGATCAGAGGTTGATTCTTCAGGGAATGGGTAGTCACTTAGGATTTTGGGTGGTCCTAGTCTGGTAATGAATAGGAGAAGAAAAAGAGCGAGATTGTGGTTTAAGGAAAGAACACTGTTCAGCTGTCAAAAGTTATTAGGAGATGTTGAGGATGTTCTTGACACCCTTAGTGATTTTGAGGGCCGTGACTGGGTTGCTTCATGGCTTCAGCAAGTAAGAGGAAGGTGGGTGTCCTTTTCCAGGTGAGAGGTGTTTATTATGAATATTTTAGTTCCTTCATTTACTTGAACCCTCATATATCTTGAAATACAAGCCTTTAGCTAATTAAGCTGTTCCATGAGATAGCTCCCAGTTTATTTAATGAGAATAATCCTATTAGTCCTCTTATTAAAAAGTTGGGATTTGATGTAAGTTGCATGAACCAAATAGAAAGCATTCTGAAATGGAAAGTAGGTGGCTAGTTAGATAGCTACTTTTCAATAAATGTGTGAAATTTCAAAATGTTAGTTGATGATGGCTACATTAAAAATACAGTTGGGAGAAAAAATAATGTGGGACAGAGTTGGATCCCCAGTGCATTCTTAAACTTTTTTAGAATACCAAGTAGTCTGAAATATATGTAAAAGTGTGTTGTGTTTTTCCAGGGAGTACGTTCATAATCTTGTTGAAAGTATTCTTTGCTGAAGTAGAATGAAGCATGATTTTTATATCAAGGTTTTATTTATTCATTTGAGAGAGAAAGAGAGAGAGTGAGCATGAGCAGGGGGCAGGGACAGAGGAAGAGGGAGAAGCAGACTCTCCACTGAGTAGGGAGCCTGATGCAGGGCTTGATCCCAGAATCTTGGAATCATGACCTGAGCTGAAGGCAGATGCTTACCCAACTGAGCCACCCAGGCACCTAAGGATGATTATTTTAAAATCCTAGTAATTGCTACATAGGGTATGACTTTTCAGAATACATAGGAAAACATAATTTCCTCCAAATACTTAAGAGGTATTTAAAGGTTGGTCTTTATATATTTTCTTGGGTAGTTTCACTCTGCCCATTATGAAGTGAGGATGTAGTAGAAGGGTTTTAAAATATGGTTCCTTTAAAAAATTTATGCTGCTTTTTGTTTGTCCAAAGCTTATCTGAGAATCAAATCAACAGTAGAGATCACAATGGAATAGATTATTAAGTGAATTGTAGAGGCAGTAATTGCTAAAGGGTTTAGAAGTGTCAGTTCCCACTGAGGGATAGATGGTATTTAAAATCAGTTATTATTATCTTCTGTACCCTTGAAGAAAGGTAAGGTTGAATGGAGAAGAGGAGGGCATCTGATTATTTAAGCTTAATTGCTTTGAAAGATACCTATAGAATTGGGCACAAGTGGGAATGGCACCAGCTCCCTGCTCCTGTCTCAGTCAGAGCCACTCTTTTCTGTTTTAAATACTGAACACTGCTCTAGATTTTCTTTTTAAGAAGAATTCCCTGATCAAGAGGAGTAAAAAGAAAAATGTTTAGAACTGAACTCTGCTACCCTCCAGATGGCAAACATTTGCCATTGGAATCAAGAAGTCTGTTTATTTAAAATCCAGGAAGATTTGACGATTGGGTTCTGGATGTTGTCATGTCATAAATAACATGATCTTCTGAGTATAATCTAGGAATGATGAAATAATGACGAATGTGTAGACCTACCTGCTGTAAGGGATAGGTCACTGAATGTAGTTAGTGTTAGGATGGAAGTAATATTGATGGGAAGGAAAGGAGCAGTCAGTCTGAAAGTTCTTTTTTTTTTTTTTTTTTAAGATTTTATTTATTTATTCATGAGAGACACAAAGAGAGAGAGAGAGAGAGAGGCAGAGACAAAGGCAGAGAGAGAAGCAGGCTCCATGCAGAGAACCTGATGTGGGACTCTATCCTGGGACTCCAGGACCACGCCCTGGGCTGAAGGCAGACGCTCAACTGCTGAGCCATCCAGGGATCCCTGAAAGTTGTTTTTGATGCCAGTCTGTCAAACCTAGTTCGCCAGAAGGGTGATGTCCCCCAGGGAAGAGGCTGAAAAGGTGGGCTATGTGTTTTGCCACTTGGGATATTCAGTTGTGGAGTGGAGAGTAAATTGTTCAGTCACACGATTAGCAGAAAGTATACAAATGTTACATAATACATTAATTATGTATTAATTGGTGTAATGCCTTAATTCAGAATAAGAAAGCAACTTGTCTTTTAGATGGGCTCTTCATGGAACTGGAAATCGGCATTCAACATAAATTCTGACTGTAGATGAATCTTAGTATATATGCACTGGACATTATAGGGAGTATGGTTTTGATTCTTGAAAAGACATGCTTAGAATCAAATACTCTATAATCCTCATACCACATACCATGTAATTTCTTTCAAAAATTTTTTCCAGTTTTACTGAGGAGTCATTGACATTAACTGCCTAAGTTTAAGGTGTATCAAGTTAAATGATTTGATATATGTATACACTGCAATGTGATTACCAAGTAAGTTTAGCTAATATCCATGATTTTACTGGTTACAAATTTTTATTTCCTTGTGTTGAGAACTTTTAGGATTTATGCTTTTAGGAACTTTCAGATATACAATACGGTATTGTTAACTGTAGTCATCATAATGTACATTACATCCTCAGAACTTGTTTTTATTTCAACATTTTAAATAGATTATTTTGGCATTTAATTCCATATCTGTAAGTAACATGATTATATTGCTGTGTCTTGATGATTTGGTTCAGGCCTTCCTCTAGGCTTCTGGAATGCAAGAAGAGGATTTAGTGGTTTTATCCTTTACCTGCCATATATGTGTCTTCTGATTTCTGAATGGTTTTGACAGCACAGTCCTGTAGTTTGCTTGCCACTTAATAGTTGCGTGACCTTGGGCAAGTCATTTATCATCTGTGTATTTCAGTTTTCTTATCTGTAAAATGAGTATATAAATAGTATCTACCTCATTCGGTTAAGTGTTACTATCTATAAAGTAATTAGAATAATGACAAATAGTAGGCACTATAAGTTTTACCTATTATTATTATGTTGTGATTACTTTTTCTTCCCCATGCAGATCCTTTACTTGCTCTCTGTGTACTTATTTTTACTTTACCCTAACCCTTCCTTTGGGATTCTTGTACATCTCTTTTTAGTATATTTAAACATACTTGGTATTCTTTTTTTTTTTTTTTTTTTTCATACTTGGTATTCTATCACTTGTTTCATGTTTCTGTAAGAAGTCTCTTCTAGGTCTCTGACCTTTCCAGCCGGGATTAGTAAGACTCTATCTCTACTGTATAGTTTGTTGGGGATATTTATCTCACATCATTCTGGGGTTTTCTTATACTTTGTCTTGTGTAGTATTCTCTGACTCCCTACATCCTGCTCCTTCCACATATTTGTGGAAGATTTCTTTGAAGAACATTTTGAGAAAATAATTTCTTTTCTAAGGTTATAAAGCATTTGTTTCGAATTTAAAACCACATATTTTAATATGTTTTTAAATGCCCTTTAGTTAGAAGTCATTTTGATACTACTTTATAGTTATAGAAATCAATAATAGTGAAAGCTGTTGAATAGTAATTTTACATGGAATACCTTAGTTTGGACCCAGCATAGGTACTTTCAGATGCAGTAAACTGTCATTCAGGAATCCTTTTTATATGTTGAACATTCAATAGTAATTGATTAATTTTGGCAATTCTTAAACCTTCTATTTGTTGAAAGTTTCACAGTAGGAACAACCAAGTCTTATGGTTACAAAACCATAATATGACAATATGGTTACTAGTTACAGTATTTCTGGAACTTATAAAACAGGCCTGTATCTTCTTGAAAGGACATTTTCCTGAACTTTCTAATGTTACTTTGTTCCTTCATTTTCCTTGTGCCTAGTAGGTCATCTAGGAGTAAGCAGGCAGATATTTTTTTTTTTGTCCTCTTTATTTGAAAATGAAAAAAGCACTTGCTTATAGTATGACAGGGATTAAGAAACCATGTTATATAACATTCTGGCTATATTTGCTTATTTTTATTATTTAGAGGTAGCATTTTACCAACATGAAGGATTAATAATCTAGTGGAGTGATTTGCTTAGCATTTAATAACTTCATTAGTACAACTTAAAAGTTGAGTTCATTATGTTCGTGTAAAGTCCTTTCTGGGAGCTGCTGATGCATCAGGGTGGTTAATTTCTATTTAGTGTAGTTTTGATGCTGAGTATTTTCCTATATATGTGTTTTAATTCGATGAAAATTTTGGAAATCTGTTTTATTACAATATTCTTTTTGTTTTGTTTAAAAAAAGGTAATATGTGTTACAAGAATTTAAAGTGAGGGGTCCCTTCTCCCAAATTTATTTCTCATCCCTTAGGAATAATCACTGTTCACAGGTTTCTCTGTATCCCAAGAAGTTCTCAAAGTACATAATATATCTCTTAGGGACACCTGGGTGGCTCGGAGGTTGGGTGTCTGCCTTCAGTCCAGGGTGTGATCCTGAAGACCCGGGATCGAGTCCCGCATCAGGCTTCCTACATGGAGCCTGCTTTTCCTGCTGCCTCTGCCTATGTCTTTGCCTCTCTCTCTCTCTCTCTCTCTGTCTCTGTTTCTCATAAATAAATAAAATCTTAAAAAAAAAAAAAAGTACATCTCTTAATGGGCATCTTTATTCAACAGAATTCAATAAGAAACATTCTGTTTTCCTGTCTGTACTTGATAACATGGGTTACTATAGTTTCTAATAAAGAGATAATTGCTTTTGGTAAGAGAATTAGCATACTTATAATAATATAAGCCCCGTGGATGAAAACATTTAACATTGTAAAATGTTTTTTAAATGATAATGTGATTCTGCTGGAGACCAGTCTCGTATTTTTTCCTTTGGTTTTGTCCTTTTGCCAATTCTTAGTACCTACTTAGAAATTCTTCATATTTGTATTTTTAAATATCTTAAGCTAAAATTTTATTTAGCCTTTTCTTTGAAATTTGTCCCCCTTTACCTTGATCTCATCTCTGTCTTCCTCTCTCTCGTCTATGCTGCTAGATTGTTTTTGTTTCTTTTTACATGTACTGATTTATATACAGGATACAACTGTCCCTACAGCCAATGGAAAAGATGCAGAGGGCAAGGTATTGTGAGGAGGAGGGAGTGATGCAGACCCATTTCTTGCCCCCTTTTATCCTCGTTCTCAAGCTGTCGCTTCTTCTGAGCTCTGCCCTGTGAGCCTTGTAGCTGTATAGAAAGAGAGTGGACTTTGGAACCAGAAAGTCCTATATTTATATTCTAGCTCTGCCACTCAACAGTTGTTTGAACTGGCTCAAACTAAAGTAGGTTAAATAACCTTCTCATCTGTAAAATGGGAATATTAATATCCACTTCCTAGGATTAGTGTGACATCTGAATAATAATGCGTTTAAGGTGTCCCACACAAAAAGAGGCTCTCAACAAATGGTGGTTCCCAATAATAAATGTCGAATGGAGGCTCCACAGGCTTTTACCTATAATGGAAGATGATGTCCTGCTCATCCAGCTTGATGGTAACCTTCCTCTATAGATACTTGCCACCTGATCCTTTTTATTCATTAAGAAGATAGCAGGGCTATTTATATTTTTGAGACAGATTATCTTTTGGCCAGCAATAATAAGGGTTGGCAGTAAGAATGAGGTGGCAGATAGGAAAGGGAAGAAAGGGCAGCAAGGAAACCCTGAATTAAAATATCCAGCAATACATAGTGAGAGACCTAAAATGGCCACAACTTTGCAAAACAAATACTATCAAGTTGTATAATATAAAAAAGAATAATCCACCATAGTCAGCTAGTTTATTTCAGGGAGGTAGAAATCATGAAATAATAGGAAAAGCTATTAATACATCAAATCATTACACCAAATACAAAAATAATGCTTCTGTACATGCTTAAGATACATTTGATGAGATTCAACATTAGCCCCTAATAAATTATTTTTAGAGCAGAAATAGGAAAAATTGTTTCCTTAACATAAGAAAAAGTGTAAGATTCCTCTAATTCTTTTTTTTCAAAATTGAACAATTCTAGTTTATTTGCCTTTTAATATAAATTTTAGAACCATACTTTTTTATATCTTAAAGCAATCCCCATTGGAATTGCTTAAAACTTGTAAATGAATTTGGGGAGAATTGACATCTTTCCAATGTTTAGTTTTCCACTCCATGCACAAGATATCCATTTAGTTAGATCTTATTTGATTTATCATTGTTTCTTAGTTTCTATAAGTGTTATAGTTTTTCAGCTGCTATGCATGTTTTGTTACATTTATACTGTTTTTTCTGGGGAGGAGTGATTATAAATAGTAATGCTTTTTGTCATTTTCTAATTATATATATTGCCAGTATATAGAAATACAGCAGGTTTTTGTGTGTTGACCTTGTATTTGTGGCTCTGCTAACCTGGTATTTTAGTTCTGGGAATTTTTTCATTTGTATTTGTATACAGATACTTCTGTCATCTTTGAATGGGGGCAGTTTTCTTTTTTTTTTCCTATCTGTATGCGTTTTATATATATTTTTCTTGCCTTCTTGAATTCTAAGACTTCCAGTGTGATGTTGAATTGGGAATGTTGAGAGTAGACATCCTTGTCTGGTTTGTTTGTTTGTTTGTTTCTTTCTTTCTTTTTTAAGATTTTATTTATTTATTCATGAGAGACATACACAGAGAGAGAGAGAGGCAGAGACACAGGCAGAGGGAGAAGCAGGCTCCATGCAGGGAGCCCGATGTGGAACTCGATCCCAGGTCTCCAGGATCAGGCCCTGGCCTGAAGGTGGTACTAAACCGCCGAGCCACCCAGGCTACTGGTCTGGTTTCTGATCTTGGGGAAGAAGCATTGTGTCTTTCACAAATATGATATCCATAGACTTTGGTAGATAATCTTTATCAAGTTGAGGAAATGCTCTCCTTAGTTTACTGAGGGTTTTTATTATGAATGGATGATAATTTTGATTTCCAACTATAGTATGGATTTTTCTCTTCTTTTCACTTCTGTCACTTTTTGCTTCATGTATCTTGAAGCTCTCTTGTTAGAGATGTACAGTTTAGACTGTTATATCATCTTAGTTGACCTGTTTTTCTTTTTTTCTTTTTTATCATTATTCCATTCTCTCTTTACTCTTAATAATTCGTTATTGTCACATTGGTCCCTAGACTTTGTTCATTAAAAATAAATCTTCTCCATGTTCAAATGGAATAATTTCTTTTGATCTCTGGATCTTTTCTGTTATCTCCATTATACTGTTGGATCCACCCAGTTAGCTTTTTACTTTGGCTACTGTAGTTTTCAATTTTAAAATTTCCATGTGTATTTTCTTTATGTCTGTTTTTCTTTGCAAAGATTTTCTCTTTATCCACCGGTATTATGAATGTTGTCTGTTGGCACATTTTAATAATACCTGCTTCTGAGCCTTTGGCAGTTAATGGCAACATTCATGTCATCTTAGTATTGGTGTCTGTTGACTCATTTCTTTTTTTTTTTTTTTTTTTTTTGTTGACTCATTTCACTTGTGAGTTGAAATTTTCATGGTTCTTTATATGTCAAATAATTTTAGACTGTAGACTAGGAATTTTGATATTACGAGATCTTGAGTCTTGTTTAAATCCTTTGGAGAATGTTGATATTTTTGTTTTAGCCCGCTCCTCATCTGAGTTAGATCCAGGCTTGGTCTGAGATGTGGATGATGGACTTTTCAGTTAGTTCTGTTCTCTCAAGTATTGTTAATGTCGTATTATGAACAACTTTATGGGGTCCCTTTCTGGAGCTCCTTCCTGGTACTTTCTGGTTTCTCAGAAATTCTCATCTTTGGTTTTCTGGCCAGAAAGCTGTAATTTAGTACCCAGTTTGTTGCACACTTCTTGATGCTGCCTGTGTCCAGGGGCTACATGGCAACAGGGCAGAGAGAAGAAAGTGGGGTTTGGTCCTACCCTCTCTGGACTACAGCTTCACAGATGAGAAAAGGAAAATGCCTCTTCCTCAGAATTTTGGTTCCTACAAGCTCGTGTTATATAGGTGGTCACCGTGGGATCACTTGGAGTGTGGGGTGTAACAGGATAGAAGAGAGAAGAAAAGGTGGATATCTGTGCTCTTGGAGCACTGGGAATTATTCTTCCGTTCCTTGAGCCAGAATTAAAGGATTTCTCCTGGAGCACAATGTGTCTGTGCCAAGTGGTCACTTTCTGTTGCCCCTGATGATGCGTGGGGTGAGATGGTGAACTCATCACCATATCAGTGGAACTTCAAATTTTGGTCTTCCCTAATCTGCGTGCTGCGGTTTTCTTTTCAGAGCCCTCAAATAGCTGCTCCACGCATTCTGTTCAGGCCTTATAGTTGGACTAAATCTGCAAATCTGTGACTTTTGTCTCCCTTGTAATATGACTACTCGTTGTCACTGATCAATGTTTTATTTATCAATGTAAATATATATATAAAGGCCTGGCTTTCTAAGGGTTGCCTTTGTGTCTGCCAGAGATGGGTCTCTGGTTGTACTCCGATGCTGTGAGCCAGTAGGCTTTGTTCTCTCTAATGGTCTGTGTGGTGGGAGCAGGTTCGAACTTGGGGTTACATCCCTTTCCCCACTGTGCAGCCTCTGTGGGCAGTAATAATGTCAGTAAGATACAAAGCTCAGTGCAATTACTAGCTGCCTAATTGCTATCAATTTTCAGAAGCCAAGAATCTGGGCCAGGGATGACACATGTTAAAGGTAGAGATACTTAAGTGATCATTTTTTCAAGTTTAAAATTTAAATTGCCTCAAAAAATAATAAAATTGATGATAATTAGAATTGAGCACTTCTTGGCCACACATTTTACACAGTTGTTTTCCCAACATAACAGTTGAGGAAAGCAGAACTTCAGATACTAAGTATCGAAAGGCTAATAAGTGACCAAGCTAGGATACAGGTCTGTCTGACTTCAGAGTCCATGCTTTTTAGCCACTAGTCATGTTTGAAAAGGAGTGTTTTAGAGAACCTTGTGGGTTTTGAGTTGTCCCTACTTATAAACCCTTTAGGGGTTATCAATTATCCTTAGTAGTAGGTAGTGTGTTTTTTTTTTAAAGTATTATTTTTTTTTTGTTGTTTTTTAGTATTACCGAATTAGGTGAATATACTAAATTCTTGGTAACATTTTAAATGCTGCTTTTACCTCTCTTCTCTGGTGTTTTTTTCTCCTTATGTTTCTTGTTTAAATTAGTATGTGCCCCCCCCACCCCCCATTTAAATTGGCATGTAAATTTCTGTGTTCTCTAAATGAATCAGTTGGGATAGAGATTTTTTTTTTAACTTAAGGAAATTTATGTCAGCTTCTGTGAGGGTAAAAAAAGATGCTGGGTGATGCAGAAGTGTTTTGTTCACATAACCTATTTAGAAAAGTTTTATAAATAGGTTGTATCAGAGTGCCAACTATATAAAGACAGATTTTAAGTAAGCTGTATACCCAACATGGGGCTGTATACCCAACATGGGGCTCAGGATCTCATGACCCTGAGATCAAGAGTTGCATGCTCTATTGACTAAGCTAGCTAGGTACTTGCTAAAGGTAGATCTTATTTTGCAGCTTTGATATGTATGAATTTATTTTTTTATTTTTTAAAGATTTTATTTATTTATTCATGAGAGAGACATACAGAGAGAGAGGCCGAGACACAGGCAGAGGGAGAAGCAGGCTCCATGCAGGGAGCCTGATGTGGGACTTGATCCCGGGTCTCCAGGATCACACCCTGGGCTGAAGGTGGCGCTAAACCACTGAGCTACCCAGGCTGCCTGATATGCATGAATTTAGTTACTGTAGTTCCATTAAGTGAAGCCAGTCTCCCAATGGCATGGAGTAATTACATAAAGTACACACTTCATGGCCAACTCTTTAGTCCTAGGATCACTGTGTAAATCACAAGTGTGCACCTTATCAGTGACCAGTCACTCCCTTCTTTGAAAACCTGTCAGTGATTGGCCACTGTGCATCTCACTCATTTCTCATCCAGACAGCAAAGTCTGTAGTTGTGTTGCTTTCTTGTTTTCCAGTGATGGCTTCTGTGATATTTTATAAGAACGGATAATCGAAAGAAGGAATTGGCCAACAAAGATGAAAGTGCGGCAAAGAAATGGTAAATGATAATGCTAGAAACACAAAATCTAAATTTAACATAAAGGGGGTTATAGAAGAAATAGCTGGCCACGGGAATATTGGCATTCCTCAGCATTCTAGACAGCTAGACATGCAGCCAGAACAGAACAACTCAATGAGGCCAACTTGTTGGCATAAATGAGGAAAATGGTTGTGATGAAAAGAATGGCTGTGTCGTGGGGGAAGCAGTACCAACAAAAGCTTTAAAGGAACTCCCAGAGGTGTTGAAAGTGCAAAGGATAAAATTTGGAAGCTGTTCTATACCTAGCAAAGAGTAGGACAGTTTGCCAAGCATAAAAGAGATGCTCACTCTGTTTCATAAGTTATACAATAGGAAGAAGGCAAACATTCAATCTGGTCTTGGTAAGTTTTTAAATAAAGAAATAAAATGCTCTGATTCTCAGAGAAGTCTGTCTATCCATCACCCCCTGCTCGCTCTCTCTTTTTCTCTCTCTTGAATAAGAACAGCTTAAAGAACAGTTCTTCAAGACCATTCTTTCGATTATTATTTAGGAAAAGGGATTTTAATTTTAGGTTTGTGGATGAAGATCAGGAATGCCATGAACTCAAGTCTTTACAGGTCGTTCCTTTGTTTAAAACTTTTTAATGGCTTTCTGTTGTTACTGGAAGAGACCAGAGTCCTTAACCTCATCCTGACCCATGCCTGTATCTTTACCTCTTGCACTTTACCTCTTTTTCTTAGCACTATATAATTTTTCTTTTTAGCCCTTATGACTTAAACTATGTGATCGTGTAATTAGCCGTGTAATATTTGTCAAGACCAGGCCTATATTGTTCACTGCTGAATGTCCAGCACCTTACAAGTGCTTTGGTCATATTGTACACTTTATATGCATGAATTACTTAGTAGCGACTAACACTGTGCACAAGTTTGTTGTGCACAGGTATGTTTTTTTTTTTCCTGTGGAGGGGAATGATTGCTTTCCCCAGATTATCAAAGGATTTAGTGATCTAAAAAAAAGTTAAGTATCACATTAAAGGAATTGGATGCCCTGAAATGGATACTCAACCTAGATGGTATCATTAAATACTGAAGATGTTTACTTTTCTGTTTAAGTTTTAATTTAAATTCCATTTAGTTAACATAGTGTAGTTAACTCTTCAGTTTTAAACTATATTTGAATATCTGGACATATAAGATGTATATGATGATGGGCAAACCTTTTAAATTATTACATTACAAAAATAAATAAATAAATAAATTATTACATTACAGAACATAAAATTTATTTTAAAAAAGGTTAACTATACAATAGCAATTTAGAAATCTCATTTTTTTTTTTAGATTTTATTTATTTATTAATGAGAGACAGAGAGACATAGACTGAGGGAGAAGCAGGCTCCCTGTGGGGAGCATGATGTGGGACTCAATCCCAGGACCCCAGGATCACACCTTGAGCTGAAGGCAGATGTGCAACCACTGAGCCCCTCAGGAGTCCCTAAAAAAAATCTCATTTTTTATGTAACATATGACAGCACAGTTAAGGTGGTGTCGAGTGGGAGACTACTTCAGTTCTATGAAATTGTAAATTTCTTCTAGTTTTAAAATTTTGTTTTCATTTTTAAATTACCTATTGATTTTTTTAGATGCCAATCATTTTATTTTAACCTTGTTTAAAGGTTTTTTTAAGCAATGGAAATATATATGTTTTAAAATATTTTATTTCGAGGAGTGCCTGGGTGGCTGAATCAGTTAAGCCTCTGACTTTGGCTCAGGTTATGATCCCAGGGTCCTGGGATTGAACCCCTCATCCGGCTACCTGCTCAGCGGGGTCTGCCTCCCCCTTTCCTCCTGCTTCTTCCTCCCTGTTCCTGCTTTTTCTCTCAAATAAATAATCTTAAAAATGTTTTTTGTTTTCTTTTTAAAATTATCTATTGATTTTTTTTAGATGTTAATTCATTCATATTTTAAACTTTAAAGCGTTTTTTAGCATTGGATACACATATATAGTGGGAAGTCTGCTTGTCCTTCTGCCCCTCCTCCCACTTACGCTGTCTCTCTTCTCTCTCTCACGTAAAATCTTTAAAAAATATATTTTATATCGAATCTTAACTCACAGTAATTTAAATGTTTCTTGATTGGCTTCATTTATTGTCTCAACCTCATGGAGGCAAAATGTCCATAATTAAAATAATTTTTTGTAACTTTTTAGTTGATTGCTCAAGTTATTTCACATACCTAGTCAAAATGTTTCTAACTTACAAAGCCCCTCACTCCTTTCCTATTTCCTTTTCTTTTCTTTTCTTTTCTTTTCTTTCTTTTTAAAGTAATTTCTATACCCATCATGGGGCTCAAACTCATGACCCCAAGATCAAGAATTGCATGCTCCTCCAGCTGAGTCAGCCAGATGCCCCTATTTCCCATTCATTTATTTATTTATTTTAAACATTTTATTTATTTATTCATGGGAGACGTAGAGAGAGAGGGGCAGAGACACAGGCAGAGGGAGAAGCAGGCTCCATGCAGGGAACCTGATGTGGGACTCGATCCCGGATCTTTAGGATCAGGCCCTAGGCTGAAGGCGGTGCTAAACCGCTGAGCCACCTGGGTTGCCCTTTCCCATTCATTTCACAGTTTGTTTTGCCCATGTACTTACTCATTCCCAAACTCTTCCACAATTGCATAGAATTCCTCTCAATACTTTCAAATACATTTGGCATTTTGTCATTTTTACTTGAGAACACTGACCGCCTCTAGCCACAACTTCTTGCCCTCTGGGCTTCCTTCAGGGCAGTCATCCTTACCTCCCTCCTCAAGCATTATCCTTTACTTCTCTTTTGTCTGTATCATATCTTCCTCTCTCCTGGTTAATCTCATGTTTTATGTAATATCTCCTCCAGTAGCTTCCTGAGAAAGATTGCACGGGAGGTAAACTTTTGAGATTCTGTAAATACCTTGCTGTACCCTGACACTTGAGTTTCAGTTTGGCTGAATTTGGAATTCTAGTTTAGAAATTGTTTTCTCAGAATTTTTATATTATTCCATTTTCTTTTAACTTCCACTGTTATTGAAAAGTTTGTTGCCATAGGATTCATAATCTTTTACATATTTTTGCCCTCCCCCCTTTCTCTGGAAGCTTATTAGAGCTTCTCTACCCCAGTATTAGGAAATTACATATGGTATGCTTTGGGCAAGTTAAGATTTATCCTTTGGGAGTCTTTTCAGTTTAGAAACTACTGTCTTTTAGTTACGGAAAACTTTATTTCTAAGGTCTCTCTTCTCCCTTTTTTCTCTGAAACTTTTATTATCCAGATGTTAGATTTGTTGGGTTTTTTTTTTCTAAGATTTTTTTTTTTTTTTTATAAGTTATCCCTACAACTAGTATGGGCTCAGACTTACAACCCTGAGATCAAGACTCCTATGCTCTATGGACTGAACCAGCCAGATGCTGCAGACTCCTCATTGGTTTTAAATCTTTTTTTTTTAAAAATGCCATCTCTTTATTTTCAACCTTCTGTCATTTTGCTCTACTTTGAAGGGGGGAGGAGGAGGTTAACTTTGAGATCATCACAATTTTTTAAGAACTTCTTTTATATAATTACTTAAAAGATGGAATCCAAGGCTTGTGGAGCTGAAGAGTACCTAAGAGTCCTCTTTTGATAACCCTGCTCTGTCCAGAAGTTTTTTCTCTATTGTTCTTGACGTGTTTTCTTCTGATTTATATTCTAATTTTAGTGATGGCAGGAAAAAGGCTAGCCAGGTGAAGGTGCAAACTGTGCTGTGCCGGTGCTTCCATAAGAAGTGGAGTACCTTAGGATTTTGGAGAATAGGGTGTATGTGATGGAGTAAAAATCTGTCCTTAATTTTTTTCAGGGTAGACTATTTACAGCAGTGATGCAGTATTGGACATACCAGCACCTAGATAATGTGTAAGCCACTTTAGCCATACATAGGTCTTATTGGGTAGACATTCGGTTGATTTATCCTAAGCTGGCATACTGAAAATTAATTGAAAATTATACCAAGCATACTTAGTATGGAGGCATTGGTTGGTGTCAAGGCCTTCAACTGAAGAATAGCATTGGTACATTGAGCCTGCAGCCCTGGTGGGTTTCTGCCTCTGGGCCTGGCTGACTCTTAGACTGGCATTCTAGGACCCACTCTGGCCGTTTCTCTCTACTCCCTTCTTTCTGCATCCCTGATGTTTTTCCTTGTTGACAGCCTACTGCCGTGAGGCTGGAAGAAGGAGAAACAAGGGAAATTCCAGTCTGTCTCATCACTTTTGCGAGTCTTATCCATGATGATGAACAGTTTAGAAAGGAAAGGAAGAGATGAGATTGAAATACTGATTGAAGTTAAGCTTCTTAAAATAAGTCATGTGCTTTGGCTGATCTCATTTAAAAATTACTGTGCATAATGGGGAGTTGACCCCATGAATAAGTACAGTAAGCAGAAAAAGCTTCAAGAAGACTGTAATTAGTCCTTCACCCTCAGTGCCCTAATTGGATTCATTCTTTTGGTGTGCCCTAGTGTCTTGTTTTTTACTGTGTTAGTTTCCTGTGGCTGCTGTAACAAATTGCCACAGAGTAGCATAAAACAACAGCAGTATTCTTTCATAGTTGGGGAGGTCTAAGTCCAAATTCAGTTCCACTGAGCCTAAATCAAGGCAGTGGCAGGGCAGTCCTCCCTCCAGAGGCTCTACCACATTAATCTGTACCCTTCTGGCCACATTCCCTCCTTTTCTGTGTATGTGAGCCTCCTTCTGCCTCTCTCATAAGGGCACTCATGATGGTGGCATTTAGGGCTTACCAAGGTAATCTCCCTATCACAAGACCCTTAATTTAATCACACATACAAATACCCCTTTTCAAAATAAGGTGATATTTATAGGTTCCAGAGATTAGAACCTGGTGTCTCTGGGTGGCCATCATTCAACCTACTGTAGTTGTTATGGCCATCTTTATCCAGTGGCCCTTTCCCCTACCCCTGCCTTTTAGTCTGTTACTGTACAGTGGAGTGATTGATTTGTTTTTATGCCATGGTTGTTTGAGATTTTATTTCTCATAATCCAATGCAGTTTCTTTTTTTTAAAGATTTTATTTATTTGAGTGAGAGACCACAGCAGGTAAGAGAGGCAGAAGGACAAGCCAACTCCCCACTGAGCAGGGAGCCTGACACAGGGCTCAATCCCAGGACCCCAGGATCATGACCTGAGCTAAAGGCAGATGCTTAACTGACTGAGCTGCCCAAGTGTCTCAATCCAATGCAATTTCTAACTAATATATCCTCCAAAACTAAAAGTGTGGAGTTTTGTTTTATATCATGTTCTTTTTTTTTTAGATTTTATTTATCTATTTGAGAGAGAGAGAGAGAGAGAGAGCAAGCAGGGGGGAGGGGCAGCGGGAGAGGCAGAAACAGAGTGCCTGCTGAGCAGGGTGCTTGATTCGGGGTTCCATCCTAGGACCTCAGGACAATGACCTGAGTGGAAGGCAGACACTTAATTGGCTGAGCCACCCAGGGGTCCAAGTATGGAGATTTTTAATGATGAGGAGTCTGGAGGTAGGTATTTTGAGACTGGAACAGCAGCCTCACAAAGTCCTTAGGGATCCAGGCTAAGGGTGTGCTTGATGCCTTGTGGTCACAAGACTGCCACTTCGCTTCAGCCAGCGTCTCGGTTTGAAGCTGGGAAAGGGCAAAGAAGAGAAAATAGGTGCCTGTTTTCTAAGAATTTTTCCAGAGGCCCCACCTGACAACTGGGTTGAGATTTTGGCCAGGTTAAGTCATGAGGCCATTTGTATCATCGAGGCTGGGAATGTTTTTTTGCAGGATCCATTACAACTGTGCTATAGGAGGATTCTGTTGGTGTGAGAGGGAGGGGAGAATGGCTGTGGAGTAGGCAGCTTGGTCCTGGAAGGTGATGAGAACATTTCCATCGACAACAGGAAGAAGGCTTTGTGTATATGATCACATTAATTTTTGTTCATTCTCTTATCATATACTGAGAAAACCTGTTCAATGCCAGGCATAGCCATAAGCACTGGGATGTCAGGGATTCCCATATTTTGATACTTGCTAGGTACTAGACATTTGGTTATCTACTTTCCCATATGTTATTTACATGATCTCATCTAATCTGCTATATTATCGTCACCTAGATATCTGCCCCACTTGATAGGGCAGTTGAGGACCCATGAAAATGGTTAGTAGTTATCATTGCTTCCTAGATTTAAAAATAAAATTTTATTTTATTTTTTCAGATTTGTTTATTTTGAGAGAGAGGGAGAGTGAGCAGAAGTGGGTGTAGAGGGAGAGAGAAAATATTAAGCAGGCTCCACGCCCAGTGTGGAGTCCATCTCGGGGCTCAATCCCATGACCCTGAGATCATGACCTGAGCCAAAATCAAGAGTCGGATGCTCAACTGACTGAGCCTCCTGGGACCCCTTAAAGATAAAATTTTAGACTTTGTGATGGTAGAGCTTAATTGAATACATGTTTTCTAGTTCTGAGTTTGATGCTAAATTGATGTTTTGGGAATCGAGTACAAACTCTCCACACACCCCCACACACCTACCCATTCACACACTAAAGCAGTGGGAAAGCATGACCTTTAGTCAGGTAAGCCTGAGTTTGAGTTCTTGTTCTGCCAAGTGTGATTCTGTTATATGACAGAAAATTATTTAGCTATTTGTGCTTCAGTTTTGTCATGTGTAAAATGGGAATAATGCCATCTGTCCTGCAAGGTTTTTGTGAGGATGAAAGGAAATGTGGGCATATAGTGCACATATTCAGTAAATGATAACTTAGTTATTCATTATGGTTGTCTTCAAATTACTGTTTAACACTGATTTTTACCTTTGTTTTCTTATGCTGAATAGGTGTAGGTAGTACTGAAGAAATAACATATTCCCGTTTCAGTTCTTGGGACTTTCCAATTAATCACAATACCTCTTCTGACAGAATGATAGATAATTTTTTTTTTTTAAACTGGTTTCCAAAAAAAAAAAAAACAAAAAACTGGTTTCCTAGAACTCCAGGGTGGCGAAGAACTGGTCTTTTTACCAACTTTGAAAAAAGTCTCAAATGTTGCAGATATCTTTTTACACATTTTTTTTTTAATTTTTATTTATTTATGATAGTCACACAGAGAGCGAGAGAGGCACAGAGACACAGGCAGAGGGAGAAGCAGGCTCCATGCACCGGGAGCCCAATGTGGGATTCGATCCCGGGTCTCCAGGATCGCACCCTGGGCCTAAGGCAGGCCCCAAACCGCTGCGCCACCCAGGGATCCCTCTTTTTACACATTTGAAGTCTGAGGCTTAACGTTGCAGTAGGAGGCAATAGGTATGACCTGCGTTTTCTTAACTTAGCAGTTGGCAGGCTTTGAAAGATATAAGGAGAGGAAAAGGGAAGTAGGAGATTCTGGCCCTGAAAGGAGAAACTAGCTCCTCAGAGCCCTTAGACAAACTGTGAGGGAGAGGAGAAGCTGTAGCATCACTTGTGTCATGTGGTTTGATCACTGCATAGTTCTAGGGGTGCTTTCAGTTATGTTTTTAGCTTTTTTTCTTATTTGTTAGTTACTCTTTTATATTTGCAAAGTCAAAACATTTGTAGGACTTTGTGAATTTTCTTAGTAGTTGTAATGATTTGTTTGAATAATTTTAAATTCTTTGACAGAAATACTATAAGAATGAAAGCATAAACAAGATCTTTGGTTGAATTCATTTTTCTGATTTATTACTTGAGTTCATTATTTGAATTCAATTTATTACTTGAGTTCATTTTCCTAATAATTTTGAAAATAATTTGGTGGCATAAAATTGAAATATAACTATGTGACTACTCTTTATAATATAGGCTAATGTTTTTTACTTGTCTGAAGTATCTCAGTTTTTAAATAGATTTCACCATTTCTTAAGCTTGCCCAAATATTGAATGCACAGAGATTCCAACATTTATTTCTTATGTCCAGTATTCCTTAAATGTCTCTGATTAAGGGAGACCTGACGCTGATTTTCTTGTTTACTCTTTTAGGAATGTTTTAAAGGAAGTTGGGCAACTCACAAGTTACTACATAAGAAAGCAAGTAAGTAAAATCACACATCTCTGTACTATTTGTCTTAGATTTGGCTTTTATGCAGAGAACTAGAAATCTTCCAGTTCTGAAAATATGTATTTGGGTTTCTGAAAGTATAATCCCAAGAGCTAGAATTAGCATGTATTTTAAAACTTTTTATTCTTTGTGGTATGTAATTGTGTAAATTGTGTAAAATGTAATTGTGTAAATAAAATGTGGCTGAGTGATCTCTTTGTTAATCTTGTATGTAATGTGAAAACATGAGATGGTTGTTAGGATAGATGAATCTTTCTTGAAAAGTACCTGAGAATGTCCTCATTTTTCGGCACTTGCTTTCCTTCGGAAAGGGTTTGTGTGTTGTAGGCAGGGGCACATGAGCTGTCTGTCTTCTAAATTTAGCCAGATTTCTTTGTTTTTGTTTACTTTTCAAAATTTTATTACTTTGTTTTTTGTTTTAATATTATTATTTGCAGCCATAGGTTCAATTTTTCTTTTTGAAGTTACTTTCTGAGACAGAAAGTAACCACAGAGTGAAACTATTAGCTACTTCTTAGCTATTGCTATCAGCCACATAGATCTATCACCAATTCACATGACCTATTCTGCTTTAGCTACTTAATCATTCTGTAAATTCATGTCATTAGTGGGCTGCCTTAAGGGCTTAAGACAAGTCCTCACAGTTACCTGAAAACTGACCATGACTTTCTAGTCTTACAACATAGCCATCCTGATGAATGAAAGCTTGGCAGGCAGCACATGGTTCTTGGTATAAAGTTTCTGTTTCAACCTACTGATCTTGGTAATTTTTTATACATCTAGTTGTGTATTTTTTAGGAATTTGCTGGTTTAATAAACATAGGTAGACTATATATATCTATCATAAAATCTCATCGAGGTCAATTTACCATTTGAAGGAAAGGGAAATGAAAGTGTAAAAAGACATTTTCTGTGGCTCTATGAGGTGAAGTGTACATTGAATGGAAATGCTAGGTTATTGTGGAAGGAAATGTGGTTAGAGATGAGGAAGGAGGATCATGAATAAATGAGAATTTAACAAAGCATAAATAGCAGGATTTGTTACTTCAGATCAAAGTGTAGAAGTTGGTTTCAATAATGCTATTTATTCCGTCACACATTAAGTCCTGCATTTCTAATGTGTTAGATATTTTTAGAGTTGTTTGAGCCAGTTATTAACATTTTATATCCAGGCTGTTAAAGCATAGGGAAGTGAAGGGTTGAGATGAAATAGTATGTTAGTAAAACAGCTTAGAATGGATATCTACCCCAAGCATTTGCTAACTTATTGAAATGTGTGTGTTTGTGTGTGTGTGTGTGTGTTTAAGATTTTATTTATTTTTGAGAGACAGAACAAGCATGAGCAGGGAGAGGGGTGGAGGGGGCAGCAGATTCCCCTACTCAGCAGGGACCCTGATTCATGCCTTAGTCCCAGGACCTCAGGATCATGACCTGAGCTGAAGGCAGATGCTTAACCAACATACATACAGTATGACCCTGAGTGTGTGTTTCTTTAATACTGGTTTCTTATGGGAAATTAAGAGCCATTATGACCTACACTCCAAGAGAATTAAACAGCTAATGCCCCCTAAGTAAAAAGAACATAATTATTACTGTCTTCAACTGAAACTTTGCATTTTACTCATTGCATTTTACTGTGGTGCCATCTTTTAGATAGTGCCCTTTTGAATCTTTGGGATGATTTTCTTAGTGAGTGAGTATTGTTCTTGATCCCTTTGGGCTGTATTGGGTAGAGACAGCCATCAGCTGGCCTGCCTTATATCTTTTACACCCTGTTAAGTAGACCCTGATTATACCATTATAGATGAGAGACTTAGAGGAGGGAATGGTGTGGAGAAGATTGGTATCCAGGGTAAGACTAGTATCTGGAAAGGGATCAAGGGAAAAGAATGTTGGGCTGGCAAGGAACCAAGGGCATATTAGAAGATCACATCTTATTCCAAGAAACAGTAGCGAGATAACATGCAACATGAAGTTCATTTCATGAAGATGATATACCCAGTTTTTTTCTTTTCTTTCCTTTTCTTTTTTCACTGTAATGCATACTGATCTCTAATTAAGGATGCCTGATTTATATTTATATTGGTGCAGGATATTGGTCTGTCATTTGCTTTTAATATTTTTGCCTAGTTTTGGCATGAGAGTAATCCTGGACTTATAATATGGAAGATGTTTCCTCCTCTTTTCTTTTCTAGAAGAGATTGTGTACAATTGGTATTCTTTTTTCTGTAAATATTTGGTGGAATTTACTAGTGAAGCCATCTGGACCTGGAGTTGTTTTGATTGCAGAAGCTAATCAGGCCTTAGGAAAATTTCAACTGTGAGTTAAAGAAATGACTCAAGGGCAGAATTTACTTTTCCTGTATCCTGGTGAAGAAGACTGCTTAGATTGCAAAGCCTTTGCACATAGTGTTGGTACTCGCTTGATGTATACTTCCAACATGTATCTTCTGTTAGAACGCACACAGTAGCATTGGCTTTTATTTTTTTAAAGATTTATTTATTCATGAGAGACACAGAGAGAGAGGTGCAGAGACATAGGCAGAGGGAGAAGCAGGCTCCCCGGGGGGAGCCTGATGTGGGACTCGATCCCAAGACCCAGGGATCACACCCTGAGCTAAAGGCTGACGTTCAACCACTGAGCCACCCAGGTGTCCCAGTAGCATTAGCTTTTAGTCTGACCTGTGAAAGTTGTTATTAATAATATAGTATGTTTTAGATTGTCACTTTTTTTAGATTATCACTGACACATTCAGTGTGTGTCAGTAAAAGGACTTTATAAATATCTTTGAATAGCCAAAAGCATGATATGAAAACTCTATTTTTAAAAAAACCCAAAACTTTATTTATCTATTTTTTTATTTAAAGATTTATTTATTTATTCATGAGAGACACAGAATGAGAGAGAGATGCAGAGCCATAGGCAGAGGGAGAAACAGGCTCCTTGCAGGGAGCCCAAGGTGGGACTTGATCCTGGATCCCGGGATCACAACCTGAGCCAAAGGCAGGCGCCCAACTGCTGAGCCACCCAGGTGTCCCAGCCCAAAACTACATAAATTTTTTTATTCTACTTGTCTACACCTCCTCACCTAATATGCTTGGTTTTGGGATTGCAGAGAGAAGGTGTTATGTAATCATTTAGAACTGGTTCCACCAAGCTTTGTAAGCATGAATTATGTGAAGCCTTATCTCCAGAATGCTAAAATTCTAGGTTTGTTGTAAGGATTAAATAAATCAATCCACATAAAGTTCTTAGCCTATGTACGATGCCTAGTAAGTGCTCAACAATTGTTTAATAATCATCTCTGGAAGAACTGAGTCAGGGTTGTGATCAGAAAATCCTGTCCCAGACAAAGCTTAGACATGTGCAGTTCTTCTGTGTCAGCTGAGTAGGAGAAGGCACCTTCTTTGGAATAGGACTTTGTTCAAGAAGGAAGCCTGGGTGTGCTATGCCTTGGGCCACATCTTGTGTATATCCCACAGTACCCACAGTGTACCTGGCTGACCCTTTTGCATTGTAATGTTTGAAAGACAGCTACAGATGTTTATTTACACTGTTCTGTTTTGATAAAGACCAGTTGGTATGTGACTTTGTAACTGACCCCCCAGTACAGTTCATGCTTACTAAGTATCTGTTAACGGGTCTAGCATTTAGGTCTGGATCAAATTGATGCTAACATGTCAACTAACTTACTTTTAAAGTGTAAATTTCCCTAAGTAAATTATACATGGAGATTAGAAAAGAAATTGCCATAATTGAGTCTTTTTTTCTTAAGATTTTATTTAAAGATAAAATGAGAGGCACGCACAGAGAGACACTCACAGAGAGAGGCAGAGACACAGGCAAAGGGAGAAGCAGACTCTGTGCAGGGAGCCCGATGTGGGACTTGATCCTGGGACTCCAGGTTCATGCCCTGAGCCGAAGGCAGACGCTTAACCGCCTAGCAACCAGGCATCCCACCATAATTGAGTCTTAACTTGTTTAGAGATCTTTGAATTAGTTATTTGTTGGAGGTCTGCTTTTAATTCTCTTTTGAAAATAGGTAGTGGAAGGGCCCAAATGCAGATCAGCGGGAAGCTTTGAAAGATTGTACATCTTTTCTTCTCCCTCCACAAGTCCCCAGGAGTGCATCAGACCCAGAAGCCTACATCTTGATGGCTGTTCTGTTCTATGTTTCAGATGAAAATTATTCTTGACGTTCATGTTTCACACAAAGCACTTGATACAGTGATAATTGAAGCAGGCATCAGTTGGCCTGCATTTGGAACTGTTTTCTGTAATCCTTGACCCAAGGCAAGGTGTGATGGATGGAGTTCATTTTTGTCCTGGGATGCGAGATGTTTTTCCTATTGACATTCGTGTTCATGTTGGTTTTCTTGAACTCCAGAGGGGAGGAGGATCTAAAATTCAGGAGGATGACAGAACTTTTCTTTTTATTTGCTTTTTTTTTTTTTTAAGATTTTATCCATTTATTCATGAGAGACACAGAGAGCGAGAGGCAGAGACACAGGCAGAGGGAGAAGCAGGCTCCACACGGGGAGCCTGATGCGGGACTCGATCCCGGGACTCCAGGATCATGCCCTGGGCCAAAGGCAGGCACTAAACTGCTGAGCCACCCAGGCGTCCCTCCTTTGCTATTCTTACTCTTATTTTTTAGTCTTATTCTTTACTATTTCTCTACTTCATATGTAATATTATAATTGTATTCTCTTCCAAAGTAATGTGCATGGACTGGCTGTATTTTTTCATTCTTGTCACTTGTACCTCAACTTCCTTTCAATCTCAGGTTGATGATGGGCTCTGCGGAGAGGATACTGGACTGGGAAACAGCATTCCTGTATATCTCTGCTCATTTGAGCCATGTTGCCTGTTTTCCTCTTCTGCAAGATGAGTCCGTTAGTGTAGATTGTCTTTTTTTGTTGTTAACTTTAGTCACCATGCGACACTTGACATCCCTAGGACTGACTTCTCTTATGACTGGGAGTTTATACCTTTGGATCTCCTTCACCCACTTCACCGATCCTCTCTATCTTAGCATTATATGAGTCTCTCTCTTCTCCCCCTTTTGTATGTTTAGGTTAGGTTGTTTAAAGGGTTTTTTTTTTTTTTTAAGATTTTATTTATTTATTCATGAGAGAGACACACACACACACAGACAGAGACACAGGCAGAGGGAGAAGCAGGCTCCATGCAAGGATACTGATGTGGGACTCGATCCTGGGACTCCAGGATCACACCCTGGGCCGAAGGCAGGCGCCAAACCGCTGAGCCACCCAGGGATGCCTTAAGGGGGGGAGTGTTAATTTTCTTATACACTTCAGAAATTATGTGAAGTCTGACTTTTAAAAGCTATGATAGCTTAACAGTAAACAGGAGATCAGTATGCATTGGGAGGTGTATAGGTTGATTTGATGTAGCAGAGATTTGATTTCCTGCTGTGTAAAAAAAGTCTTAGGTTACTTCTGTTTTACTTTGTGGATATGAGATGCAGTCAGAGTGCTGACATCAGACATCATTGAGGATGTGTTCCATGTGCAAAGAATTCTTAGTTGTATTTCTGTGAGTACAACATTATGTATTAATAACTAACCTGGTAGGAATGAGTGAGTGAGTGAGTGCGTGTGATTTTTAATTTTCTATTGAGTTTTCAGTAATTTTCTATTGATGGTTCCCTCCTCTTATCTTTGAGTTTCCTACTTTTTTATTATTCCTTTCCTGAAAAAGACATATGATAACTATAAATTTTTTTTTCTTTTTTTAAAAATATTTTACTTATTTTTTCATGAAAGATACACAACGGGGGGGTGGGGGGCAGAGACACAGGCAGAGGGAGAAGCAGGCTGCATGCCAGGAGCCTGATGTGGGACTCGATCCCGGGACTCTAGGATCATGCCCTGGGCCTAAGGCAGGCACTAAACTGCTGAGCCACCCAGGGATCCTGACTATAAAATTTTCAAAGCATTTTGAAATATTTGTCTGAAAGCTATTTGTCAGCTAAGTGGGAAATTTTGTTTTTTATTTTAAATTTGCTGTGGAATTATTTAGAATCTGTTCTTTTAGTAAGAGCACAGAATCCATTTATAACATCTGCTCTCAGTTGGGAAGTTTTGCCTAGGCTTAGATTTTATATTTCAAAAACTGGGCCTTCTATAAATTGACATTGTAGAGAGAATACATTTAGCATTTTCTTGGAAAAGGAGTTCTGTGATCTATTCCTATTCCTTCCTTCTTCTCTTCTCTTCTCTTCTCTTCTCTTCTCTTCTCTTCTCTTCTCTTCTCTCTCTTCTCTCTCTTCTCTCTCTTCTTTTTCTTTCTTTCTTTTTTTTTCCTCTTTCTCCATGAGAGAGGCAGAGACATACGGGGAGGGAGAAGCAGGCTCCCTGTGGGGAGCCTGATGTGGGACTCTATCCCAGGACCCTGGGATCACTATCTGAATCAAAGGCAGATGCTCAACCACTGAGCCACCCACACATCCCAGCTATTCTTATTTGATACTGTATAAAATCTTAGAATATGTTTAGCTCCGCCCTTTTAAAAGCTCCCAAGACACTTGGATCTTTGGGAAATCATAGGGTTGGTGAACATAGCAAGAAAGCAGCAGCTTTGGTGATTTAGGTTGGGGTGGAAGTTTGCTAGATTTTTATGCCTGGGCTCTGTGGCTTGGTTTCCAAACAGGTGATAAAGTATTCTGGTGCTCAGTAGCTTGACAATTGAAGTATTCTTTCTCTTCTTTTCTTGTCTTGTCCACCTCCCAGAAGATGAAAAGGCCAAGCGAGAAGTGTCTTCCTGGACTGTAGAAGGTGATATTAACACTGATCCATGGGCAGGCTATCGATACACTGGTAAACTCAGACCACATTATCCACTGGTGAGTAAATAAGGTAATAAAATGTTTACATTTTTTAAAAGATTTTATTTATTATTTGAGAGAGGATAAGCAGGGGAAGAGACAGAGGGAGAGGAAGAAGCAGGCTCCCCACTGAGCAGGTTGCCTAATAATGGGCTCAATCCCAGGACCCTCAGATTGTGAACTGAGCAGAAGTCAGACTTTTAACTGACTGAGCCACCCCAGGTGCCCAAAATTTTACATTCTTTTAAATCAATTTGCACAATTTCCAGTTTCCTAAAAATGATGCATGTATTTTGTATTCCAATTATAAGTTATATAATCAATATTAAATTTGCATTCTAGCTCTCTATCTTTTATGATATATTATTTGGAATTTAGGATAATTGACAGTCATGGGCAAAGCAGAAAAAATTTTTAGTGAAAGAATGAAAAACTCTTTAATCTTAAAAAAGAAGGAGGTAGATATTTTCTGGCCAACACAGTGATAGTGTATATCACTATTTTCCTTTTTTTTTTTTTTTCTTATAGCAGAATATATTTCCTTCTTAATTTAGATATGGCTTTTCTGCCACTTCCAGCCCTTCCTATGTTCTTGGTAGGTAGACTTCAAGAATAGGAATTGACTGAAGTTGAAATCTGTTTGCAATTCTTAAATATTTCAAAACTGTTTACTGATGTTTTTCTTTTTACAAAAGGAATATATATTTAATTTTTAAAATTTGGAAAAATCTAGAATACATGAGAAAGTCTCTTTAATTCTACCTCCAGAGATAATGGCCAGGTGCATATTGATGTATATTTACAAGACATTATTTTATTTTTGTTTTTGGTTTGCCGGTTTGTTTGGAGCAACATGGGCACCTTGTTTGTGTGTATCATCTTAAATCCACTCTCCTTTCTTCCTTAAATATCCTAAGGGAGTGGCATTAACCACTAGGAAAGTAAAGTTTGGTCTTCATGAAATAGATAGGATATTTAAGATGTCACTTAAATCTTGTTTTCCATTTATATGATAGGAACTTTTATGTTCACTGTGTTTTCCCCTACTTTTTTTCTTTGTTAGTAAAAATCTTAATAATGAAAGTTACTTTCAGATTTGGTTTTAACTAACCTCTTTGATGTTTTTAGATGCCAACAAGGCCAGTGCCAAGTTATATTCAAAGACCAGATTATGCTGATCACCCTTTAGGTAAATTCTGTGCTGATTCTTCATTTTTCAGTTTGTGGGTTTGGTGACTACTGCAAAGGAAAGGAGTGCTTTTTCTGTAGAAATTTTTCAGTGCTGGATTTCCAGTAAATGTAAGCATGTTTTTCTGAGACACACTAGAACATTTGCAAGAATTAAAGATTCTTTTCTCCCTTTAGAAATCTACCCAATTCTGAAAACATTGTTTATGCAGCTGCTAAAGGCTACATTCAACATAATGTATTTTGTGTTGTTATATCAAATTCTAGATTAAAAAATTGTTTTGATTTTAACATATCCTCCTACCTTAATTATGTAGTATTTATTTAGATAAAAAACAGATTGTGGAGGCCTTGATTGAATGCCTGACTACAAAGGCTGGGCTATAGCAGTAATAGAAATAGTAGTAAGGATGATTATGATTCTGTAACTGATCCGTATTTTTTCATGACCATGTGTCAGGCACTGTGCTAGGTTTCTTACATGTGTTCCTTTCTCCATTTAATACTTTGACCACTCCTGAGTTGGGTTCCATGGTCTTTTCCATTTTATAGATGGATGGGTGTCTGAGATACCCAGAGACAGTAGGTAATTTGCAGCACAAATTAGTGGAGCAGTCTGACCTTAGGGCCTGTGTATATAGCTTAAGTTGGACTATGTGAGATGACTGATTTTACATGTCTGATATGTTGAGAATTAGCATTTTTATGTGGTTTTATATACTAAGCTATGTTTGCTTTATTCTCTAAGAAGTGGGGAGATGTATTAACTTCTTATGAATATAATTTTATTTTTTTAAAGATTTATTTATTTATTTTAGAGATAGAAAAAGAGAGGGAGTGTGCTCCACAGTGGGAGGGGAGGAGGGAGAGGAAAGAGAATCTACAAGCAGACTCCCTGGCTGAGCATGGAGCCCATCTCGGGGCTCAATCTCAAGAACCTGAGGTCATGACCTGAGCTGAAATCAAGAGTTGGCTGCTTAACTGAGCCATCCAAATGCCCCATGAACATAATTTTAAAATTGAGTTAAGCTCCCCACTTCCAGAGGAATTGAAGGACAGGACAGTCTGAATAATAGCATACTGTTAAGGATGTATATTTCATTGCTCTATACTTAATATTCTTGCATATAGTTTTAATTTGTATTTAAAAAAATTCATAGATAAGGTAAATTCTATAGGATAAAATGTTATACAGTGAAAAATAAGTCCTACTCTCCAGAGGTAATGTCTCTTAACGGTTTCTTACACCACTTTCCAGAGATATTTTATGTCTGCCCACCCCCGGTTACACACTAAAGAAACACGCTATATACACCTTTTCACCTTGTTATATCCTCTTAATATTTCTTATAAACATTCTATATAAACACAAATAAATCCACTTCTTTCTTTTCAGTGACCAATGTGTATTCCATTTTGGAGATGCATCATAGTTCATCAAACCAGGCCTCTACTAATGTATGGCTAGTTTATTTCTAGGTTTTTGCTTCTCACAATTTGGCTGCAGTAACCATTACATCTTTGTGAACATGTGAGAGTATTTCTGTTGGTGAATTGCCTAATGTAAATAGGTGGATCAAAGGATGCATGCATTTTTTATTTTGAGAGAGACTACAAATTTCACCATTTTGCCATTTGTTACTCTCTTTAAAAATATATGGGGATTTCTTTTCATATATTTTCCTCAGTATAGAATATTGCCAAGTTTTATGATTTGTGGTAATTGTTATTATAATTTATATTTTTAAATTTTAAGGTTGGGCATCTTTTTATATGTTAAAAGGTCATTCGTATTTTTCTTTCTCTTGATCTGTTCATATCTTTAGCCTTTCCTCCCCCGGTTAGATTAGTAGTTTTTTCTGTACTGACTTATAAGTACTCTTTGTATATTAGGAAAAATAGTCCTTTTATGTATGAGTTATAAATGTTTTTTCCCAAATGAACGTTTACATTTTATCTTTTGTAGCATTATATGTATGACAAACTTTCAACATTTTTCTGTAATAAAACTTAGAAGTGTTTTCTTTTAAGGGTGTCTGGCTTTTATGACCTAGACAGACCTTTTTGGTTCAGAAACTGTAGAAATATTTCTCCTCTTTTCTTCCACTATTTTCATGGTTTCACTTTTTATGTATGATAAGATTTTTGATCCCTCTAACAATTACTATGAGGAGTTAAATAGGGGTGCAACTTAATTTTTCTCTCAGAAAAATAATCTAGTTATCATATGACTAATGTTTAAACATATCAGCTGTCTTTTAACTGATTTAAAATGCAATCTGTGTCTTAATAGTAAATTATCACACATCTGGGTCTGTTTTTGGTTTCTACGCTATTTCTTTTTTTTTTTTTTTAAAGATTTTATTTATTTATTCATGATAGTCACACAGAGAGAGAGAGAGGCAGAGACACAGGCAGAGGGAGAAGCAGGCTCCATGCACCGGGAGCCTGATGAGGGATTCGATCCCGGGTCTCCAGGATCGCGCCCTGGGCCGAAGGCAGGCACCAAACCGCTGCGCCACCCAGGGATCCCTCTACGCTATTTCTTTAACGCATCTGTCTGGGATCCCTGGGTGGCGCAGCGGTTTGGCGCCTGCCTTTGGCCCAGGGCGCGATCCTGGAGACCCAGGATCGAATCCCACATCAGGCTCCCGGTGCATGGAGCCTGCTTCTCCCTCTGCCTGTGTCTCTGCCTCTCTCTCTCTCTCTCTGTGACTATCATAAATAAATAAAAAAAAAAAAAACGCATCTGTCTAATCATGTGCCATTGCCAAACTCTATTTTTTTTTTTTTTAGATTTTATTTATTTGAGAGAGATAGCAAGAGAAAGCAAAAATAAGGGTGGAGGGAGAGGGGAGAAGCACTTTCCCCACAGAGGAGGGAGCCTGATGAGGGGCTGAATCCCAGGACCCTGGGATCATGACCTGAGCTGAAGGCAGACGCTTCACCTACTGAGCCACCTGGGTGCCCCCTATTGCCAAGCTCTTAATTATTATTGCTATATAATGTTTTAATAGTTGGTAAACCTTTTTGCCTCCACCTTTCCTCTTTTTCAGAATTTTTTTGGTATTGTAGGTTTGTTTTTCCGTGTGAAATTTAATTAAATTAATTAAATTATTTTTTCCATGTGAAATTTAGAATCAGTTTGTCTGGTTCCCCAGAATATCCTGTTACCATTTTTTATTAGGATAACATTAAATTTATAGACTAATATTGGAAGAATTCACACCTTTACAATTTTGAGTATTCCTACCCAAGAATATTGTTTTTCTATTTTGTCTCCTTCTATGTCTTTTAGTGGGGTTTTCAGTTTTTCTTCATTAGGTTTTTTGTTGTTGTTGTTACATTTATTCCCGGAGACTTTTATCTCTTTTAGTTACTCTTGTGAATAGTACGTTTTGTATTTTCTAGCAATGGTTTGTAGATGAGGAAGTTAATTGACTTTGATATGTTTATCTGATATATCTGCCAGCTTGCTGCACTCGTATTTCTAGTTATTTACCAGGTATTCCCTTGTTTTAGGGACACATAATTATTTCTAAAAATGATGAAGATTTAGTTCTTTTCTTTCTAATTTTATACATCTTATTCTTTCTCTTGTTTAATGACATTTGTTAGTACTGTCAGAACATTGTTAATACTGCTAATACTAATACTGCTGACAAGTGGACATTCCATGATGATGGTTCATAACTTGAGATTTGTATTTGTCATGTTAAGGTGATAACTGGTCATGTTATCAGAATTCTCTTTCTAGATGATCATTTATTTTTCCTCTCTTAATCTGTGGCTCTGATGAATTATATGAATAGATGTGTTAATATAGAACTATCCTTGTGCTTCTAATAGGAATCTCGTTTAAGTAATGCTGTATTTTATGATTTTTGGATTCTGTTTGATAATACTTTATTTGGGTTTTTATATCATTTATAAAAAAGATTAGTTCATGGTTTGTTATATTGTTTTTGTCAATTTTGAAATTATTATACTGGCTGTAACACTTTTAAAGTGTATAAATAACTTGAATTAAGCTAATTTTATTAGTGAAGATTGGGTGGTATTTTTCAAACTTTTTTGACTGTGACCTACAATGAGAAATGCATTTTTAAAATTTTTATTTAAAAAATTTTTTTCTTTGAAGATTTTATTTATTCATTTGACAGAGGGAGAGAAAGAGAGAATCAGGGAGCATGGGTGGGGGGAACAGCAGAGGGAAAGGGAGAAGCAGGCTACCTGCTGAACAGGGAGCCTGATGCAGGGCTGGATCCCAGGACTCTGGGATCATGACCTGAGCAGAAGGCACTTAGCTGACTGAGCCACCAAGGCTCCCTGAGAAATGGATTTTATAACATGATCTGTGTGTGTATGTAAATTAACAAACATTCCACAATAGCACTCATTCCTACTCTATATGATTTAGTCTAAGATTTTCTCTTCCATTCATTTACTTAAAAAAAAAATTAGTCATGGTCCACTAATGGGTCATAGACTACAATTTGTAAAACACTGACTTAGGTTCTTGTTTAAAAAAAATCATGGAGTATAATTGATTCATCACTGGTTGGTATATAATTGCTTCATTAGCTGATGATCATGAAAGCAATTTGTAAATTGTAGGTACTTTTTAAATGTGAATCATTTATTGATCTTATCAGCATACTGCCTGTCATGTAATAAGTACTCCATATTGACTGATTTCTAATAGATTTGGGAGTTTGGCTTTAGAATTCTTTTCTTCAGTTCGTTTAGCAATTTCCTTTTCATGTTGGAAATATTTTTAAAAAGTATCTGACCTGGACTCTCCAAATGATGAGATACCATTGTGTGAAATAATAAGGCTAAACGATTATTGTGTTATCAAGAAGACAATTATGCTAATAAGTACTACATCTTTTCATTCATTTTGGCTTTTCGTACTGATTTTCTTTTTCAGGAATGTCTGAATCTGAACAGGCTCTTAAAGGTACTTCTCAAATTAAATTGCTCTCATCTGAAGATATAGAAGGGATGCGACTTGTATGTAGGGTAAGAGTTATTTTTCCACCATGGGTTTAAAACATGTTTAAGTGGACATGAAGTAATTAAACATGAAGTCAATGATTTGTTGATTTATCAAGGTAGTAAATGTTACATTGTAAGACTACGGCTAGCCATACTAACTTTTCATTAAATGATTGTTAGCATATAATTCATGCAACTTTTGTTTTCTACTTCAATAATTGAGATAGCCTCTTTGAGAAATAATATGGCAGGTAATCTAGTTTAGTGGTCAGCCAATTTTTTTTCCTGTTGTACTAATATTACTATTTTTTAAAAACCCAGGTATTCATGATATTTTGTCATTTTATTTTCACAAATCATCATAACATAGGCAAGCTTTAAGGCTGTTTATAAAGTTAAGGTAAGGCTTCTGTTGTGAAATACAGTAGCCCACCCTTGTTTGTGGTTTCACTTTCCACGGTTTTAGTTACCTGTGGTCAACCATGGTCTGGAAGCAGGTTATCCTTCTGATGTATTGTCAGAAGGTTAATAGTAGCCTTATGCTACATCACATTGCCTGTGTTCTTCACTTCACCTTATCTCATCACGGAGGCATTTTACATCTCACATCATCACCAGAAGGGTAAGTATGGTATAGTAAGACATTTTTAGAAAGATAGATCACATTCATATAACTTTTATTAGAGTATATTGTTATAATTGTTCTGTTTTATTATTGTTGTTTGTCTCTTACTGTCCTTAAATTTATAAATTAAATTTTATCATAGATTTATATGTATAGGAAAAACATAATGTATGTTCGGTTTAGTACGGTCTGGTTTCAGGCATCCAGAGGATCTTGGAACATACCCTTGCAGATAATGGGAGACTATACCTAGGAAGTATAAAAATACTTCCTCTACCTAGGAAGTATAAAAATGTGAGAAGACTTAACTTCCATCAATTGATTATTGTTTAGGTTCTGTAGGCTATGCATTTTTGCATAGAAATCATTCATGCTTATTTATTAAGCTAGTTAGCCCAAATTTATTTATATATTTATATACACATCTGTTTATTGATGGACATTAGAAATGCAAATGGTTTTAAAATGAAAATTTGAGATTATCATATTCATGGTGAGATTTATTTTTACAAATCTCTTACAAAATCTAAGATAGTACAAAGTGTACAGATTTCTGTTTCTATTTCATTTCTTCTTGAGTGTATTAAATATTTCTCTTTTACAGCTTGCTAGAGAAGTCTTGGACATTGCTGCTGGCATGATTAAACCTGGTGTAACTACTGAAGAAATAGATCATGCTGTACACTTAGTAAGAACTTTCCTTTTGAAAATATTTTTCACATTATTAGCTTCTAAAAATTAAGTAAGCTTAAGTTCTGAATGTCCAAAAAAATGTCCAAATTAACATAGCTAATTTGAAAGCAGATTTTTATTTTGTTAAATATAGAAAATATTCAAATCTTTATTCCCATTTTTAAGTATCTGTAATATATGGTCTGAGGTGAGCTTGAAATATCTTGTTTCTGAAACTTACATTTTATGTTTTAGTTTAGTTTTTATAAAATGATTAATTTTATAAATTTATAGTGCTTTGTTTTTTTTTAATTATAGTGCTGTAAATAAATCATACCACTCCATACATTAAAAATTCTGAAATAAAAAAGAATACAACTTCTGAAACTAGATTAGTATAAAAATGTTACCTTTCGTAGCTACAGGAACAAAGAAGTAAATAGATAAATGTTTGTAGTAAATATGATATAGGGATATCTTTTTTATAAAGATTGCCTGTCCCTCATGGAGAGACCTTAGTATGTGAGTAGTAGTGAATGCACACATTATATGAGTAGATTGTTCACAAGAGAAGAGCAATAATTAGTTAATAAATCACATGGAAAACTAATTAAACCTCCTATGGTAATATAAACAAATGCAGATCATGAATACCTACTGAATTAGTGAAGTTTTTTTTTAATATTTTATTTATTTATTCATGAGAGACACACAGAGAGGCAGAGACACAGGCAGAAGAAGGAGGCTCCATGCAGGGAGCCTGGTGTGGGACTCGATCCCTGGACTCTGGCATCACGCCCTGAGCTGAAGGCAGGCGCTCAACCGTTGAGCCAGCCAGGCATCCCGTTAGTTAAGTATTTTAAAGATGTTTATTTACACTACCTTATGGAGGAGATGAAGCTGGTACTCTTTTACATGGTGATGCTACTTTAAATTGGGACGACCTTTTTGAAAGGAAATTTGACAGTCTGTCTTGAGCTATAAAAAGGCTCATAAATTTATTTATTTATTTACTTACTTACTTACTGAGAGAGAACCCATGTGTTTGTGCGTGCATAAGTCAGGAGGGTTCAGAGGGAGAAGGAGAGAGAGAATCCCAAGTGGGCTCCATGCCCCAGTGTGCAAGCAGTGGGACTTGATCTCACATGCCTGAGATCACAATCTGAGTCAAAATCAAGAGTCAGACATTTAACCAACTGAGTCACTCAGGCACTCAACTTGTAAAATATTTTATTTAAAAAATGTATAAATTCTGATTTGGGGGAATTGTTCCATATGTTACAAAATATATAGTATGCATTAACAGCATTTTGCGTGCTTGCTATAGCCAAGATGTTCTTTTTGTTTTAAGATTTTATTTATTTATTAGAGAGCAGGAGTGGCAGGGAGGGGCAGAGGGATAGAGAGAAGCAGACTCCCCACTGACCAGGGAGCCTAATTATGGGACTCCATCCCAGGACCAAAGGCAGATGCTTAACCAACTAGGCACCCCCAGGTGCTCTTTTACTTGCTTCTTTTACCAACTCATTTAATTTCTGCAACAACTCCATGAGGTAGACACCATTGTTGCCTCCATTGTATAGGAAAGGAAACTGAGGCAGAGGTTAATTAACTTGTCTAATGTTACACAACTTGTAAGTGATGGAGTTGGCATTTTTAGTCAAGAAGGTTTGCTGTGCTCTAAACTACTATTTATACTGGCTATGGGAAGTGTAGAAGTATATTATTAAATAAGGGAAAAGTGACAGGCATGTAGTTATTGGTTGTAATTTTTTTTGTAATTGAGAAAACTTAATTTAAATTTCTAGTAATAGTGGAATTGCCAGTAAAATTATGATATATTTCATGAATCATATTATATGCAGCTGTTTAAAGATTATTAGTCTGAAGACTGTGTAGCAGTATGGAAAGAAATATCATACATGCTATGACTCACTGTATTAAAAAATCCAAGTAAAATAAGACTGATTAAGGAAAACCAGACCATTTTCTTAGAGGTACCTTTGTTGTTCTATATGAATATAATGATTAAATGTATTTGTAAGTACTTTATCATCTCTTAATTATGTTGGTATTCCTTTTTTTTGGTCATAGGGATACAGGCTTGTTATATAAAATAATTACATTAAAAGTACATGTTAATACTTTATTTTATTTTAAAGTATTTTTAACAAAAAGTAGTTAATTCTAAATTAGAATCATAATATTTGTGTATATTTATAAATATTTGTAATATGTGAATTTGCTTTTCTTTTACAATTATCAGTAAACTGGTTTGCAAACAGTCTGATGTATATTGTTTAAGATACTATTTATTACTATTTCTAAAGTATAAAATATCAAGTTCGTTAGCATAGGTACAACAAATTTTTTCACATTTTTCAAATTTTAAAATCAAGTTCGTTTGCATATGGGTTAATTTTTTTCTTTTGTACATTCTAAATTATTTTCTCTGTATTTTAATTTATTATAGGCATGTATTGCAAGAAATTGTTATCCTTCTCCCCTGAATTATTATAATTTTCCAAAGTCTTGTTGTACTTCAGTGAATGAAGTTATCTGCCATGGGATTCCAGACAGACGGCCCTTGCAAGAAGGTGATATTGTTAATGGTAAGAAATATGTAAGTGTGACTTCTGTCCCCATCAGTGAAGCAGCAACAAGGTTTTGGGAGTCTGACAATGACTAGTGTTTTGTTTACTTGCTACCTATTTTTAACTTAGTCTTTTGTGTTTAAAATTTAAAAGAAATCTTATATCTATGGATATGGAAACTTTTTTTTTTATGATTTTAAGATAACTGCTTTTAAGATACTTTTAGTATGATAGGTTTGGTAGTACATGAGTTTCTTTAATGCCAGTTATTTTATGTGATTGTTAAAAAGGTGAAAGATGTCAGTGAAATGTGGAAGTAATGTTATTTCAAGTGAGATTTTACCCCCTCTTTTCCTTTTAGTGCACTAATGATTTTGAAGAGATCAGGGCAGACTTTTTAGAGATAAGGAGAAATTTTTAGCAATATATGAAGACCCTAAGAAGAAAGCTACATTCTATAAGAAGTGCCTTCCTTGATGTGTTAGAGGTCCTGAAAGTGGCTGTAAGGACCACTGTATTAACCTGCCTTGAGACTGCAAGTGCAGAGGAAGGAGATGCCAAGATATTTCTCTCTGTGATTAAAAGAAATATCGACAAAGAAGGTGTCCCTAGATGGTATATTTAATATTGGTTAATAACTTGGTCTCTCTAGGAATCAGATACCCCGTCAGATGGGGAAGCATGAGCCCATATGGTAAAGGCTGCAGGGAGTGCCCTGCTGTGATGCTGGCTGGGAGTGATAGTGGAGACAGCTGACACTACTTATCCCGGTTGTTATTCTTTAGTTAGGGTATCTCTGTATGAAGTGCCATAGGTTTTGAGTGGTCTGGCCAACCCTGTTTTTTTATACAAACACTCTTATTTTGATTACATGTGTAATGCGTGAGGTTTTTCAGGAATATATGTGTCATGCTGGCAAACACACTATTGTGATACTTTAGGTTGGTTGAAAATTCATGGTTTAAAAATACTAATTTAATGTGTACATTTAGTGTTTTATAGTTATATACCAGTAGTCGTACTCTAAAATATGAGGACAGTGGGAAGGATGAATTTTCACAGTTAAGTGAAGGGCAAATGAGTCTCTGAAAAGTAAGTTTAGAATAGTGTAAGTTTTCCTATTTGCGGATTTGCTAGGAGGAAAAAAAAATCTCGTCAAAGATGGAAAGTGAAAGCAATATTTTCTGTTTAATGTCAAAATGTAGCACAGTCCTCCGTTTAATGCTATTAATTTGGCTTATTGATCTTGCATGAATGTATCCTCAATACATTTCTTCTGCCACACCCGATCTAATTACTACTATACCTAGAAAAGCCCACCTTCTAACTTGTGCTGCATGACCATGTCCCTTTTCTCCACAGTGAGTTCAGTTGCATTACAGGTGATAACTGTATATCCATTAGTGTCTAATTTAAGAATGCAGAAATTGTCTTGCTCACGAAGCTGCTTGCTGCTGTCATGTTGGAGAAGTGACTTCTATTTTGAAATAAAAACAAATGTGGTCTTTATATTTGTACTTTATATTTGTTGTTTTGCAGTGGACATCACTCTTTATCGCAATGGTTATCATGGGGACTTGAATGAGACGTTTTTTGTTGGAGACGTGGATGAGGGAGCACGGAAACTGGTGCAGACCACGTATGAGTGCCTGATGCAAGCCATCGATGCAGGTCAGCATCAGTGCTGGCACCCGCTAGAGCTGCTATTGTTGTGATGGGCCTCAGATGGCTCTTGTTGCATTCCTTGTCCCTGCCAGTTTTGCCTCTACCCTCCCTGAGTTAGCTTCAGATTTTAGCACTAACTGATTTATGGGTGATTTGGGAATTTCATTTTCTTTGGCTGATAAATGAGGAGGAATGTATAATATTTATATGGAACATGATAAATGTATAGGAATGTATAGTTCTTGAGTGCAGTTTTTCTTCTATTTTTTAATTCTGTCATAAGTATTATGTTCTCTTTATAAAAAAAACCAAGATGCTAGATTATGAGAGAAAAATGAATGATCTTCCCGTAATACTTTCCTCTTACCTTTTTATATTTTTTTTCTACTTTTAACATTTAGGTTTTTTCTCCCTTGTGCATTAACAGACAGACACAGACACACCACATACACCTATGTGTATCTGTTTAGTTAGGTTAAATGGAGTTACAGTATTGGTAGCATTCTGTAATTTGATACTTTCTCAGTAGGATCTTTTTGTTTTGTTTTGTTTCTAAAGATTTTATTTATTCATGAGACACACAGAGAGAGAGAGGCAGAGACACAGGCAGAGGGAGAAGCAGGCTCCATGCAGGGAGCCCGACGTGGGACTTGATCCCAAGTCTCCAGGATCATGCCCTGGGCTGAAGGAGGCGCTAAACTACTGAGCCACCCAGGGATCCCTTTTCCTTTTTCAACAAGATCTTTATGATTTTTCTAAATTAGTATATGTATCTAATGCATAGATATACTCCCTTCTTTAAATGACTATCTATTATATCCAGAGTATAAAAATTTCTACAGCTATTCCTCTACTGGAAATTTGTGTTTTCTAGACGTCTTGCTACTGTGGTGAATAATAATTTTTTTTTTTTAAGTGAATAATACCTTTGAATAGAGATGTATTTCTGTAGATTTTTTCAAAGGCTGTCTTTGTCCATACAAACAGCCCATTCAAATTTGTTTGTTTATTTGTACTGGGTCTTATGAGGAGAGAGAAAGATGGCTTAGTGGGAATACCAGCAGACTATTACTTTAAGAGGGCAGTTTGAGGGCAAACAGTTTTTTCAGTTGAAAACCCACAACATTTTAGCTCTATTGTTCAGTGTATTATCTGTACCTGACGTCCCTTTCCCCACAATAAACCTGATATATCAACAAAGTATTGGATGTTGACCAGGTTCTTTGGCAAGCACATAGTTATCTCTGATGACATAGATTTGTTATTTTTATTGTTTTGAGTCTGTTTTAACATGGAAGATGTTGGGAGATGATGAAACTTTCACTAATAGAGTTGGAGGAATGAAAAGTGAGAACATGATATTTTTATCTATCAATGTGTGAGATTTCTTTTTTACTTACTCATTTTAGATTATTTAAAAACTAATATTCTTTAGTTTCTCATTTGTGGAAGTGGTAGTTTAAAATAATTTTTAGGGTTTTTGCCAGATAATGCCTTCAGTGTGTATGTCCTTTTTGCTTTTCTGTGAGCTGATTGAAATAACCAGACAGGTGATCAAATGTTGTTTTTACAAAGACACAGGAGTAAAATTTGCCAAGAAACTATCAGAAACCAGAATCTTCCTAACAGTGGCCAGGAAAGAACACAAGTTGCTTAGTCTCTGGAAAGTGCTGTTAATACCTTTGTGTGTAGCAGTCTTGCCCCTTGTATTCTACTAACTTGGCTGCTCGGGGTAGTGCAGCACAGTAGAGAGCTTGACTCTTGTTGAAATTATCCTTCTAGAATAGGGCTTCTCTGCCTATGCATTGTTGGCCTGGTGAGTCTGCTAATTCTTTGTCATAGGGCCTTCTGTGCATGGTAGTATGCTTAGACACATTCTGGTCGTTACCTGCTGGATGCCAGTTACCCTGGCACTCCTACTTGTGACAACCAGAAATGTCTCCAGATTTTAATGAAGTGCTTTCTTGGGATGAGAATTGTTTCTAGTTTGAGAATTAGGACAGAATCTCCTCTCATGCTCTCCCATTACCTTTGATTTTCTTTGTTGTATATTATGCAAAATGGGTTAAAATTTTTGCTTCCTCTCCCACTACTGGGGCTGATAGGAGGTCTTAGATTGGAATGCAAGCAGATCATTATGAAAGTCAGCATGGTTCCTTAAAATTATTAACTCCCCCTCCCCCCCAGCAAAAGTCAAGCTGGAACGTATAGTTAAAATCGAGTATATATTGATTGAAATGATTCCTGGAGCTGTTTGCCCAGAGATTTGATTGGCTGGTTGTCCAATCAACAGAGATTTGATTGTCCTGGGGTCTCAGTGCTAGGAGAGCCATAACAACGAGAACCACTCTGTTTTGGTTTGTATTGAAACAGTGGTAAAAGTCATAAAAATTAAGCAGAGGAGGAAGAATGTAGTTAAAAGTATCTTTCTATATCCTGTCCCCAGGATTGTGTTCTGAGGCAACTATGAATAACTTTAGGATCACCTTTATGGGGGTAAAGAAGCCCAGGGGAAGTAATTCTTTGAGGTTGATCAGAATGAAACTGAGGACAAGTCAAGTTACTTTCTGGATGTTCCTTTTTCTCCTGAGGCTCCGTACTCTCCTTACTACTTCTGTTCACTTTAAAAGAGGAGCGCACTTGGGGAACCTGGGTGGCCCAGTTCGTTAAGTGTTCGACTCAATTTTCACTTCAGGTTATGATCTCAGGGTTGTAGGATTGAGTCCTTCGTGCATCAGGCTATGTGCTCAGCAGTGGAGGTGGAGGGGGTCTACTTGCAATTCTGTCTCTCCTCCTTCTGCCCCTCTGCCCTGCCCCACACGTGCTCTCTCTCTCTAAAAAAAGGAACACACTTGACCTTAGAGGAGAGGAAGAGATGCGTGTTTTCCATTCTTTTGTTTATTCAGAAGACAAAAGGTGTATGTCCCTAAAACCCTTAGCGTACTGCACCCATGTCCTTTTATGCACCCAAGGAGGAAGCATAGGTGCTACTGGGTTGAATCTCAACTTTGCCATTTACTGGCCATATAGCATTTCTGTCCCTTGGTTTCCTCATCTGAAAGTTTTGTATATATATGTTTCTATGTAGCATATAAAGCATTTAGAAAAGTTCCTGGTACATAGATAGTAATTACTCAGTAAATATTAGTTATTATTATTCTTTGTCATTGCTCTTCTTTCCTTTCAGTGAAACCTGGTGTTCGATACAGAGAATTGGGAAACATTATTCAGAAGCATGCCCAAGCAAATGGGTTTTCAGTTGTTCGAAGCTATTGTGGGCATGGAATCCACAAACTTTTTCATACAGCCCCCAATGTACCCCATTATGCCAGTAAGTACTATCCAAAGATTTGATCTTTGCTAAGCATTTATTCAAGAGATATTTATTCGAATATATAACAGGACCTACTATTTTGTATTTATTAATCTATAAGCTGTTATAAATGGACCCTCAAAATATATTTTTGCTCATAACACACTATATGTTCATATCTTGCTCATGTTAACAGTCCAAAAGGTGTGTTTGTTTGTTGTTGAGGATGGTGATAGGTCAGTTATTCTGTGACCCAGGTTCTGTTATCTTCAGCCTATCTTTCAAGGTCACTTTGGGTTACTCTTCTAATCTGTAGATACTGGGAAGGATGGGGAAAAGCATGAAATGGTATGTGTAGGAGGTTTTTTTTTTTTTTTTTTTATGAGTGTAGCTAGTTTTATTTTTTTATTTTTTAAAGATTTTATTTATTTATTCATGATAGTCACAGACAGAGAGAGAGAGAGAGAGAGAGGCAGAGACATAGGCAGAGGGAGAAGCAGGCTCCATGCAGGGAGCCTGACGTGGGATTCGATCCCGGGTCTCCAGGATTGCGCCCTGGGCCAAAGGCAGGTCCTAAACCGCTGCGCCACCCAGGGATCCCTGTGTAGGAGGTTTTAATGCACGAGCCTGGAATTGGCATAAATCAATTATATTTACTTTTCATTGGCAGGAATTCAGTCACATGGCTATGCTAACTAAAGAAGAGGTGGGGAAATGTAATCTAGCTGTGTACTCAGAAGAAAAGTAAACTAGTTTTAGTGAATAGATCACAGCCACTGCCATGGGTCTAGCTATCAGTATTCTGACTCCTTAAATGAAATTGGCTTGGTTTGGTTTGATTTCATAGTGTATGGCAAATGCTTTACTATCTGTTGGTATAAATACAGGGGAATAGACAAAAGACCTTTCTTTAAGTTCAGTACTGTCTGATAGAATAACAAAGGAAGTGTGGACAATTAATGTCTTCCAGAAGCCTTTTTTCTTGGAGAGCTAAGACACACAGGAATAAGTCCGCTATTTAGTGCTAAAAAGGAAAGCTGTCCACAGAAACTGACCTAAGAAGGAATTTAACAAGTATGTATAAGTTATTGCAATATAGACATTTTCACATAGGTTTTTGTGAAAGCTTGTTTTCTCATCTAGAACAATAGTAGGGAATGGTACCTATCCTCGAAGTGTTACTAGGAGTGAGAGAATACATGGAAAGCACTTAATATTAACTCTTGGAACGATCATGATGATAATGATATACATTATTTCATTAGATCACCACATCTGAATAATTTCTTAGCCTTATTTATTTATTTGTTTATTTACTTATTTATTTATGTGGTAGGCTCTATGTTGCTCGCACCTTGAACTCACGTGCTTGAACTCACAATCCTGACAACAAGACCTGAGCTGAGATCAAGAATTAGATCTTTAAGCCACCCAGGTGCCCCGTTAGCCCTGCTTTATAGAGCAGATTCTGCAAAAAGAAAGGGAAAAGGGAAGAAGGAAAAAGGAAGGCAGTCAGATTCTGTCCTTAGAGAAGTACACTGTTTACTCAGGTTCACACAGACCAGTAAGGAAATGCTAGAGGTTGGATTGGCGCCTGGCTTCTGTCTTTCTAGAGGCAGTCTTTTTCTGTACTTTGTGCTGCCTAGTGAGGACTGAAGCATTGGGCGCAGGTCCTGTGGGAGAAATACGGAATGGTTGAAATCGTGGTTTGGTGGAGAAGATGGGGAAAAATATTCCAGGTAGAGGGGAATCATGAGTAGGTGCTTCACGGTGAGACTGAACGGAGACCAGGTAAGCTTGGGCTGAGTATTTTGTGTTAAAAACTAACAGTAGGCAGTTCCTGACCAGAGACATTTGACTTCATTTGTAGGGATTTGCAGAAACATTTTTGAGAAGAATGACAAGGTGACATTAGTTCGGGAAGACAAATTTGGCTGTGGTGTCTAGGACGTATAGCGGGTGTGAGAGCAAGTCAGGCTAGATGTGCAGGCAGCCTGATCACAGCTGCTGGTGCAGGTCAGGTGTGAGCTGATAAAATCCTAGGTGTCACTAGCTGTGAAGAAAAGGGAAATGAGTGAGGAGCCTCTCAACGAGAGAAGCTGGAGAAGCAGTTTAGAGCACAGCATTTGGTACATATCAACATTTATTAGCAGACCACAAAGTTCTTGTTTAAGCTGTGAATTGTGCTTGAAATAAAAATTAGCAACAGAAAGTAAGTAACCAACTTAGTTCCTTCCTGATAGGCCCTGTAATCACTGGATATAGCCTTACATTAGCAGAATAGAAGTAGCTACTCTGATTACAGTGATACATGTGTATGTTTCTAGGTGTGTGTGTAAAAAGAGTGTGTGCAGGGAAGGGGGTGGAGAAAGTCCCTTTACTTAGGGAATTGAAAAACTCAGGTCTAGATACAGATTATATAAAGACAGACTGAAGAAAATAGAATTTGTGGGAGAAGAGGATATGGATCAGTGATAATAGTGTTTGTAAAACACATAAAACCATTTAATTAGGAATAAAAAGCAAAAAAAAAAAAAGGAATAAAAAGCAATTCTGAAAAAAGAAGCAAAGACCAGATATATACTTGTTTTATGCATTTGATAACGTTTATGAAAAGTCTAGTGTAAATTAGGTTTATATAAATTAAAATATGTTGTGATCACTTTAGGGAGGTGTAAAAGGAAACTGCTGAGTCTTTGTACAGAGGACACTTTTGAAACGTAAATGATCCCGCCTTTGGCTTGTAACTCTGTGGTATCCCTAACAACTGAAGGTGGAACTAAGAAATTGTATAACTCCCCTACACCCTTCTGTGTAAGAGAAGTTCTTGTTAGATTAGAGTGATTACTTTAAGTCATTATGGTTGGGAAGTAATGATGATAAGACTCTACATTTAGAACGTATTTTATAATAATTCTGTGAGGTAGGTGGTAGAGCAAGTACAAATTTTTTCAAAAGTACTCAGCCTAGTATCTGCAGTAGTGTAGTCAATCAGAAAAGGTATATTTGCAGAGTGAGGTATGTTGAGAAACTGAAACTGTGAGTCAAGTTGAGTGAGAGATGTAATGTTTCTAGAATAATGAAGTCAGTGGCAAAAACAGGAGTGGAACTTAGAGTTCACTGTCCACTAGTAATATATTCTGAGGCACATTATGTAATTTAAAAATTTCCAGTGGTCATATTTAAAAAAAGTAAAAAGAAATGTTTTATTTAATGCATTGCATTCACAGTATTAACATTCCAGCATTTTGTCAATGTAAAAAGGGTTGAGATATATCACATACTTTGTCTTTGAACTTAGCTTATTTTTTTACACATATAGCCAATACCATTCTGACTAGCCTCTTTGCAGGTTGACAGTGGCTACATGCAGCTAGTGCTAATGGTAAGGGAACAGCCTAGCTCGAGATATCTTTATCCTTTTTCTTTCTAGGACACCACACTGATACTCTTGATATTAAAAAAATATATAAAATTAAAAAATATATTTTTTGTAGTAAGTTATAGATCATTGGGAGAGAAAATTCATGGGATTAGAAACAAAGTCAAAATTATTTTTTGCCTTAGATTTTATGACAATCTACAAATGCCAGATTTGGAAATCTGCAGTAAGCATTTTTTGGTACTACCTAAGATAGTAGAAAGAAGCATGATAGCTGTTCATTAGGGAAGATGTGCAGGAATGTAAACGTGTGGGTGATATCAGACCATACCTATGGAGAATGGTGTGTAGTTGATGCAGCCTCTGGACACGTGTCCTTCATTACCAGAGTCACCGTCGTGAAGACTAGCCTTACAAGAAACCCTGAAAGCCAGTGCTTTTGCCATCTGGTGGTAGGCAGAGCAAATGCAATCGTTCATTTACTGATGTTCACATCTGTTCTTTTTAATTTGAACTTTAACTGGTATCTCCACTTTTGTCTGAGATTGTCTCAAAAAGATCTGTCCCTATTTTTACCTTTTGGCCTTTTTTGGAGGAAGGCAGGTCTGGATACTTTAATTTGTAGTTGTGTTTTTCATGATGGTCCTGAAAAATCATCTCATGTTAGTGAACAATGTGTACTCTTACAGTGAGCTGTTCAACAGTACAATGTTGATTTTTTTGCTGCATGTTCAGAATTTTTTTCCTCTAATTTCAGAAAATAAAGCAGTTGGAGTGATGAAGGCGGGCCATGTATTCACAATTGAGCCAATGATTTGTGAAGGTGAGAAAAAGGGATGCTATAATGTTCTTTAATTAAATTTTTATTTACTTTTGATTACCCAGGATCAGATTAGTAGTCTGCTCTGTGTATTTTTATGTTGGTTCATTTCCACTTCCTGTCCCATCTCAAACTCGATTCAGTGTCCTGTAGAGAACTGAAAGTCATAAGGGTTGGCAAGAAAGCAGTACTTTCTGCCTGGGAATTCTCGTATCAGTAGATCCTGAAGTACTTGAATCGCAGTCCATTTCCATAAAAGATGCTGTCAGAGGTGCATTGTAACAATCCGGAGACTGTCAACCCTGTGTAGCTCGCTTGGCGGGGTGCTAGGGGGAGGAGGAAAGAAGTAGTGCAACCCACTTAGAGGCAGACACAGGTATATGCTTTAATTCTCCACAATTTATGAGGTAGGTGCTATCCTCATTATATAGAAGAGGAGACTGATCCTTGAAGAAGTTACATAACTTGTCCAAAGTCACTTAGCGAGTTATGTGACAGAGTTTGTCAGACTCTAAACTCATGAGCTGTTCTGCCTCTACAGAGTCTCTGCTCAGGTCATCAGGTGGGATCATACAACTCTCGTGAAAGCACAGCACAGACACATGTAGTGCTGGTACTTTTATGTCCTCACTGTCACTTCCCTGTGGCAGGCTTGTGGCAGTGATGAAAACCCAGTGTCATGATGAGGACTTCTCACCCAGATGGTCAGATGTTCTCTTCACCTTTTTTTTCAGCCAGTTTTCGGTTGGGATTAGAGGATACAGTGAGGCAGTGGTAGTGGGGCTGGTGTGTCCTGGGGCCTTATTAAAGGATACCTCCTTTCTGGATCCTTCTGGTCTTCTTTATGACCTGATCTTAGGAGTGGCATCCCGTTATGTCTGCCACATTGCAGTGACTTAGAAGTGAGTCACTAAATCCAGCGCACAGACTTCTTTATAACATGATCCTTTGCTCCCTTTTCTGTAAAATGGAAATGACAATCTTTAACCTGCCAATTCTCTAGGGCTGCTGTTTTAAGAATTGAGGCAATTTATAGCAGCACAAAATACCCGGTGAACTTTAAAGGGCTGTACAAAATGTAAGATATTGTTTTTGTCATCTTCATGGAATAAGAATATAAAGTTCTGATCATGTGGAACCAATTGCAAGAGCAGTAAGTATATTAGAAAGGCAAGAACCTGAGAGGAAAACATTTGGATTATATACCTATTTTCATTAACTGGCACCTGGTAGGTGAGACATAATGTGGTATTTCCAGGTATAAGCAAAGAACTTTCCAAGGAGCCTGGTCAGATAATCATCAAATTATAATGCATATATGTCAGTGTAACTCCTCTAGGTTAAATCCTACCTGTGGAGCGGGAAGTTCCAAATCCAAAGAGGAATTTGAATTTCCTCAGAATAATATCCAGATATATCTGATTTGAAATTAGTAAAGATCATGTTTTAAGCAGATCACAATAAAGTCAGAGAAATATTATATCTTAAATCCAGTTGTAAAAGGCTTACTCATTACATCAGAAAATACCCAGTCACTCATCTTTACATGTTTGACAAAGTGTGAGTTAACATTCTTCAAGCTGACCTCATATTCTCTTTTTAGGCTGGGATTAAATATTGCAAAAAAGTAGGTTACTTTACTGTAGAGTTTATGCTCTGGGATTTTTCTGAGTCGGTGAAACCTAAGTTTGATAAAGATTACTCAGAGTGAAGAATGGATTAATTTTTTTGGAGGGGATCTAATTTGGAGACAAGAAAGTAAGTCTCTATAAACACTTTTATAGTAGTATCCAGAATTGTAGAATTTTCTCATTTTATTTCTACCTCCCCTCCTCTACTCTCCTCTCTCTCTCCAGTGTGGTCTCTTTCAGGCTCTTTTCCCTGTGCTTTCATTTCCTAATTCTCTAGTCCCAGCCCCACCCTAACCTGTTTTGCCTGATTGTCATTTCTTACCTTCTCTCACCAACCCCTGTTTCTCTTAGCCCTTTCTTCTGGTTACAGGGATGTGTGATCTACAAGAATTGCACAGATTATACTCACCATCTGTGTGCCTCCCATTTAAAAATAATATCAGGAATTAAATGCTTTAATGAAAGTATAAGAAGATTATTTTCTTCACAATACACATTGGCTGCAGTTTAGTCAGATACCAAAGTTATAACAGGAAAGAGCTCAATTCATTAATTCAACTTTTAACTCACACTTTTGTAAGGAATAGTATCAGTATGTTTCCTAAAATGAAACCCAGTGCCTTTATTTTGGAAATATCATCTTGATTTGATATTTGGGAAGTATAAAAAATGTGACGTTCTAACACACCCGAGGAAGTTTAAAATATTGTCATTACTTCATTGGACTAAAGACCAAAATGAAGTTGAAAAGACTAAGACAGTTGAAGTATAAATAGGAATCTTTTATTATTGTTTTTACTGAAGTACAATTGACACACAATGTCATGTTAGTCTCAGGTATCCAATAAACACACTGATTGGCCAGTACGATGACTCAGTGCTCATCAGGATAAGTATAGTCACCATCTGTCACCCAACGGCATTACAGTATTATTGACTATATTCCCATGCTATACTTTTCATCTCTGTAACTTACTTATTTTATAACGAAGTTTGTACCTCTTAATCTCCATTATCTATTTCGCACCCCTACCCCCACTCTACCACACACCTCCTCTCTGGCAACCACCAGTTTGTTCTCCGTATTTAAGAGTCTGATTGATTATTCATTTGTTTTGCTTTTTATGTTCCATGTTTAAGTGAAATCATAGGGTTTTCTTTCTTTCTCTGACTTATTTCATCTAGCATAATGTCATTTAGGTCTATCCATGTTGTAGCAAATGGCATGATCTCATCTTTTTTTTTTTTATGGCCGTGTAGTATTCCATTGCATATGTATACCATACTTTCTCATCCATTCATCTATCAGTGGACGCTTGAATTGCTTTCATATCTTGGCTATTGTAAATAATGCTGCAATAAACATAAGAGTGTATATATCTTTTAGAATTAGTGGTTTTATTTCTTTGTATAAATACCAGTAGTGGAATTACTACTAAAATTAATTAATTTTTTGAGGAACCTCTGCACTGTTTTTTACAGCAATTGTACCAGTTTGCATTCCCACCAACAGTCCATAAGGGTTCCCTTTTCTCTATTTCCTTACCAACACATGTTATTGCCTTTTTGATCTTAGCCATTCTGACAGGTGTGAGGTGATATCTCATTGTGGTTTTGATTTGCATTTCCCTGATTATTATGATATTAGGAATCTTTTCATGTACCTGTTGACTCTTTGTGAGTCTTCTTTGGAAAAATGTTTATTCAACTCTTCTGCCCATTTTTAATTAGATTATTTGTGGGTGGTTTTTGTCTGTGTGTGTGTGGTGTTGAGGTATATAAATTCTTTATGTATTTTGTATATTAACCCCTTATTAGATATATCATTTACAAATACTTTCTCCCATTCAGTAGGTTGCTTTTCTGTTTTGTTGATGGAGTCTTTTGCTGTGCAAAAGCCTTTTATTTTAGTGTAGCTCCAATAGCTTGTGTGTGTGTATGTGTGGGTATTTACCTATTTTTTTTAAGGATTTATCGATTTATTGAGGGGGGCAGGGAGAGGGGCAGAGGGAGAGAGAGAGAGAATCTCAAGCAGCCTCTGTGCTGAACTTGGAGCCCAAGGTGGGGCTCAATCTCATGACCCTGAATCACAACCTGAGCTGAAACCAAGAGTTGGAAGCTTAACCAACCATGCCACCCAGGCACCCCCAATAGTTTATTTTTGCTTTTGTTTCCCTTGCTTGACGAGACAGATTCATAAATTTGTTGATGAAGCTGATGTCAAGAGATTATTGCTTATGTTTTCTTTTTTTTTTTTTTGCTTATGTTTTCTTTAAGGAATTCCATGGTTTCAGGTCTTACATTCAAGTCATCAGTTCATTTTGAGTTTATTTTTGTGTATGGTGTAAGAAAGTGGTCCAGCGTCATTCTTTTGCATGTAGCTGTCTACCATTTGTTTTTTTTTGTTTTGTTTTGTTTTTTGTTTTGGTTCATTTATTTTATTTATTCGTTCATGAGAGACACACAGAGAGAGAGAGGCAGAGACACAGGCAGAGGGGGGAAGCAGACTCCATGCAGGGAATCCGATGTGGGACTCGATCCCAGGTCTCCAGGATCACACCCCAGGCTGAAAGTGGTGCTAAACCTCTAAGCCACCGGGGCTGCCCGCTGTCTACCGTTTGTAAATAGGAGTCTTAATAGGAGTCCAAGGATATAGGAGTACATGCAAATGCACTTACCTAGAGAGTTTTTTTAGAAAACTGAGTGATAGAATTAAGAAATTGTTCTTGTTGTTTAAGGTGGATGGCAGGATGAAACCTGGCCAGATGGTTGGACTGCAGTGACAAGAGATGGAAAGCGGTCTGCTCAGTTCGAGCACACCCTGCTGGTCACGGACACTGGCTGTGAAATCCTGACCCGGCGACTCGATAGCACGCGGCCTCACTTCATGTCCCAATTTTAATTTCTCCCAAGATGGCACATCTCAATAATACCTTCTGGCTGTACTATGCATTTTATTAAGAGTACAGAATGGAAGAGGAAATTTTTATTACTTGTTTTGTTTTGACTATAGATAAGGAAGGACTACAGCATTGGATGTGTGTCCTCCAGAATTTGTCTTGGGTCTGAAAAAGCTAAGAAGAAGAAAGGAAATATTCTCAACTCTTCAGTGCTCCCCTCTTCCTCCAGAAATCTCTGCACCCCTGTTTTCTCACTTGGCCTTTGAGCACTTTTTACTTAAACCTGCTTCTAGTTGCTTTTATCACTGCCACAACTGGGCCAGCAAGAGCCAGCTGCTCTCCAGGTGAATGTTGAAGAGGAGAATCCTTGAAAGATTAGCAACATATGTTGTTCCAGATTTTTTTTTATTATATATGTATACATTTTAAACTCCATGTATGTAATTACCAGACACTATATGACCTGGGCTTGTGTTGATTCTGCTCTGACAGGGTTCTATGCTGTCATAAGTCGACCCCTAGTTTGCAGTGATTTATTTCCCCATTGGGAATCGGCCTCCCTCCTTCCCCATGCTAATGATTTACCCTTGTAATTGTGTTTAAGGAAGCACTCGGTCAGTGAGACCTCCTCTCCCATGTGGACTCTGTCAGTGAATGGATGTGGCAAAATTTGCTTTGGAAAAGGATTATCAGGTTTTTAAAAATCTTGTTTGTGGTAAAAATAGCCATGCTCCAGATAGCTGGCTCTTGCAGAGCATGAGAATTTTGTAATACATTGCTATTTTAGACCTCTGTTTGGTCGAAATGGAGGGGAAAAGCTCCCTTTCTTCCCCTTTATTTTATTTCAAGGGCACACCTTGAAGACCCTCAGAGAAGGGCAAACATTGCACTGCAGAGGTTGATGGGAAGACACAGTTCTGAAATCTCTTTAGCAGTGGGCAGAGTTAAGTGGGCTGTTCATTTCTCACATTTAGTAAACCTGGTAGTGATGATAAAGGAACATTTTTCAAGACTGGACCTGTTCCCTTGCAGTAGAGATGCACCTGTCCTTGGCGTGTTGAAAACACACTTTACCTTTACATAGTTGTGAACCTCATTAGAAACAGCCTCAGCTGCCCACTGTCTGTGTTCCTTTCAATAGTTCAGTCCAAATGGGAGTGGATCCAGCGAACACATATCAGATCAAAGTTATTGTCATTGGAGTATACTTGATTGCTGGGTATCTGGTAACTTTCTTGTAAGATAATTTGATACCACTGACATGTTATATGAGAACATCTTTCCCAGAGTGCCTCAGACCTTTATTGCTTTAAGAGAATTATGATGATGTTTTCATTACTTTATTATTTTAATGATTTAGTGAAGTGACTGAATCTGGTATAGACTTTTTTGGGGTATGTGTGTGAAGTTTTTTATCAAACTGTAATATTTGTGAATGGAATGCCTTGCAATATGAATGTTAATATAATGTGTAAAGGGAGATTAAAAGTTTGAATGATTATCCCACCGTGTAGTCATTAACTTTGCTGCATTTATGGGGGATTTCAGAGGACAGTGGTGGGAATAGGGTGGCTGATTTCATAATCTGAAATAAACTCATGACCGTTTGAGTAAAAAGAGTCTGAGTTTAATGACTACACAAAAAATTCCAGTACCGTTTGGTTCAACAGAGTCTATCGGCAGCATTTGAGATGGAACTGTATTTTTGAGAGCTAATTTTAAGACAATGATGAATATTTAGGGGACCGTTTTATGTATTGATCATGGAATTAAGAGCGAGAGTTTCTTTGTCTATCATTAGAAAATAAGCTCAAGAAAGAAAAGTCTTGATGGGATAGTTTTTTTTGTTTTGTTTTTTGTTTTTGTAAAAAGGTGAACCAACACATTGGTGATGCTTTCTTCGATTTGGGAGATTTCGAAACAATATAGGCTGTAGTCTAATTGTAAATACCTAATTTCAGATGTTTATTAGATTTAGATGAAAACATCAATTGTATCAGCCAACTTTTCAAAATAAGTCAATATATTTTTATTTTTTGGTGTTAACTTTTAAAATACTACATATATTTTTTCCTGCTATTCCTCTGTCCACCTTGGACTTATAATTTAGAAGCAAGGGAATATGTTTGCCATTTATCTTCATTTTAGGTCTTATGATAAAATGGATTAAGGTACATGAGAATCCATTCATTAACACTTTTATACCACTTTCTACAAGCAAGAATTACTTTTAAAGATTTTATTTATTCATGAGAGAGAGAGGCAGAGACACAGGCAGAGGGAGAAGCAGGCTCCATGCAGGGAGCCCTATGTGGGACTCAATCTTAGGATTCTAGGATCACACCCTGAGCTGAAGGCAGATGCTTTAACCGCTGAGCCACTCACACGTCCCCACAAATCAATTAATAGGAGGAGGGTTAGGAATTTGTTTGCCATCTTAGCTTGATTCTTTTGTCTCAGAACCACTTTTTTTTTTTTTTTTTTTTTAGATTTTATTTATTCATGAGAGACACACAGAGGCAGAGAGAGAAGCAGGCTCCACGCAGGGAGCCTGATGTGGGACTCCATCCCAGGCCTCCAGGATCACACCCTGGGCCAAAGGCAGGTGCTCAACTGCTGAGCCACCCAAGCATCCCTGTTTTTTTTTTTTTCTGTATGGTTAGAATTGAATGCCTGGTGCTTCACTTTGCTAAGGCCCCCCTAATCATCCTCAAGGTATCTGTAAGCTGTTTCTTCTGAAAAAGATTGTTCATTTCCAACTTTTTATTTTGAAAATTTCCAATTTATAGAAAAGTTCAAAGTATACTACAAGGAAATCATCTTAAATCCTTTTCCTGTGTTCAATGTTACTTTGCCACATCTCTCTCTTTAGACACTTTCCTTTTGAAAGAAGTGGCTCCATACTTCACCCATTACTATTATAGCATGTCTCATGCAACATAAGCAATTTCTTACCTGGTCATAATACAGTTACCACACCCAAGGAATTTAACATTGATACAGAATTATCTATAGTACATAAACATGAGTCACAGTTTTTCCCAAGTGTTCCTTAAAGCTTTTCTTCTTTCTTAAAATCCAAGATCCAAACCCATGGCATTTGGTTGTCCTGTATCTGTGACTACATGTGTCCTGTATCTTTATTCTGGAACAAGCCTACTTTCTTTTTTTGTTTACATTTATTTTTAATTTTTATTACTGATTTATTTTGAGAGAGAGTGTGTGCACATGTCCGTGTGTAAGGGGAGGGACAGAGACACTCCTACAGACTCCATGCTGCTAGCAGAGTCTGATGGGGGGGGGGGGGGGCTCGATTCTAGGACTCTTTGATCATGACCTGAGCTGAAATCACAAGTCAGATGTGTAACCAGGCACCCCAAGCCTACCTTTTTATGAAATTGACACTTAAGAAAGCAAGCCAGTTAGCTTGTAGATTCTGTATTTCTTAGTTTCTCACAAGTAGGTTCAGGATAAATATTTTGGCAGAAGAGTCTATTGATGGTATGTGGTGTATCTCATTCATGATGTCACATAATATCAGGAGACACAGTGTTAATTGTCACATTGCCAATATGAGTTTGGTCACTTGCTTTGCCAGACCTTCCCATTTTAAGAGTATTTTTTTTCTGGGGCTCCTGGGTAGCTTAGTTGGCCGGGTGTCCACCTTCAGTTCAGGTCATGATCCCTGTGCGCCTTGTGTTTTCTGTCAAATAACATCTTAAAAAAAAACCTCTTAAGCAAATAATCTGGGAGGAGATAATTGGAGACCATTTTGGTATCCTATTCACTCCATGGTTTTAACATTCACTGATAATCCTTGCCAGAGTCTACTGTTTTATTACATTGCTGGCTGCAAACTGAGATTTTCTAAGTCTAGCCTTCCATCTACATTTTTTAGCTGGCACTCTTACAAAGAAGCATTTTCCCCCTGTCCTATCTACTGTTTTTGAGTATCAGTGCAAGCTCATCAATTCTTAAAAACTGTATTTACTGTAATTGTTCCAAATTTGGCCAGCAGAAGCACCTTTAAGCTCATTCATGTGTCATTTTGACCTGTGCCTACCAGTCTTTGGGCACTTTCTTGCTTTTTGCCATAGCAAAGTGTAGGTTCATCATATAGCTTTCCTGTCCCACAGTGGGATAGGCTGTTTCTCCAAGGAGCTCTGGAGCTCTAGTTTTTTTTCATGAGGAATGGTATTTGGAAATCAAGATTTGGGTACTACTGTGTCATTGTTTCCAGTCATTTTCAGGGAACAGAGCCAGGAAATGCATTTTTTTTTTTTTTTTAAATCATGAGTTCATTCTGATACCTTTTTTTTTTTTTTTTTAAGATTTTATTTATTCATGATAGACACAGAGAGGGAGGCAGAGACATAGGCAGAAGGAGAAGCAGGCTCCCCATGGGGAGCCGAATGTGGGACTCAATCCCAGGACCCCAGGATCACTCCCTGAGCCGAAGCCAGATGCTCAACTGCTGAGCCACCCAGGTGTCCCCATTCTGATACTTTGAAATCTAACACTAATCTTCCTCACCTTTTCCTGCTTTGTATTTGTATTTCATAAACTGTGAGCTACTTTTAAACAATGAATACAGTGAATGTTGGGGGCAAAACATACAGTAGGAGAAGTGAGGATATTTTAGTGGTCTGGGAGTTAGAAATTTTGGCACTGTTTGAGATCGTGTGATAAGATTGTGTCTACATTTGGTATTTGACTTCTACCAAGCTCTATGGCTACAAGAGGAGCAAATTATGCCACTTTGTAATGTGGATGTGTGGCCCATTTTCCAATAGAGAAAAACATCTGGACATTAATGCCTTGGGAGCAAATTGTTTCACAGTGTAGGCTACATTATGCTAATATCCTAAAAGTTTTCAATGTGTTTCATTTAAAAAATGAACATCTAAGGAAAGGTCAACTTTGCAACACAGTTCATGGAAATTTTCTGGCTCTCCTGAATTTGAACTCTGAGAAGCAGCAGCCTTTGGTAGCAGCCTTCCCCTTTATCTCTTCTTTTGGGTTGTAAGTATGAAAAAGAAAAACAGTGGTTTGTATGTGGTGATTTTGAGAAAAAGGAAGCGGGAATAAGGTGGCCTTGGCTACCTGTTTTTTATTTTGAGGACTCTGAGCAAAAACAGAAGTGTCCGTCTATGGCGATTCTCTGGCTATATTAAAAAATGTGTCCACACTGGTATATCTTATTAAATGTGCCAAAAAGTAAGTGGAACACTGAAGAAGAGCTTCCTGGAAAGTTATCAGTAATATGTTTGTTAGAGCTCCAAGTATTTTAATAATTTTAAAAAATAGATGTCTCATCTTTTTACCAGTGTAAAGCTTTTAGTAGAGTAATTGCTTACATCTCCTGGGTGCTTAGCCCTTTTACTGTTACCCCAGCACCTCATCCCACTCTGAGAACAAACATGCTAACACTTTCCAAAACTTGTAGGTACATTTGTATTTTGGTGTCATGAGAAGAGCACAAGACCAACAATCAGGACTCCAGGGCTCTGATTTCTCTAGGTTTTTACTTGGTTGCTTGACTAGGACAAATCGTCATACTTCTCTGTCGAGTGATACCGTAACGTAACAACTGTTTTATTATATAGATAGTGTGACTGAAAAAAACAAATCTGCATTATTTCAGTAGTTGGCTCAGGGGTCAACAGAAAATTCAGGCTAGAATTTTTGAAACTTTATTAGTAAATCTGAGACCTGAGTGATTCTGCGGAAACAACAGTCAAGGATAAGAATTTCTAGTATGAAGTCGCTTATTAAACAGTGAATATTTTAAAGCACATTTTCACTGTTTATCTTGCTTCATATATCCTGGTTTTGGGAGTCAAGGACATTTCAGTCCATTCTAAACTGGAGGTGGTTCTGTGGTGGATTAGCACTCCTTTCTTGGAAAAGGACCATGTGCAAATTTATGTCATCCCAAGGAATTCTGGTATAATGTCCACCTGATGAAAACCAGTCTTTTTTTTTTTTTTTTAAAGATTTCATTTATTCATGAGAGATAGAGAGAGAGAGGTAGAGACACAGGCAGAGAGAGAAGCAGGCTCCTCTTAGGGAACCTGATGTGGGACTTGATCCCAAGACCCCAGGATCACGCCCTGAGCCAAAGGCAGATGGCTCAACCTCTGAGCCACTCAGGCGTCACAACCAGTCTGCTTAAAAGCCATCCCACCTGCTTTGTGCCCATAAAGAAAAGTTCCACCAAAGCAATTTGTATAATGGAGGACTTTGTATGTCCCTGTTCACTTTGTAGTTGTTTCTGTAAAGACACAATTCTTTTAGTTCTATGCATTTATTATCTAAATCTCTCTTTATAATTAATAAAGTGCTTTCCAAATGTGTTTATGGTATAGTTTTTCTAAAAGGCGTTTGCTGACAAAGTATCCAATTTTGCATATTAAACAAAATTGGCTGAATCCAAAGTTGGTCCTTTTTCCTGGGTCAATGAGTGACTCTAAGCCCAAATAACTGTCAGTTACCTTAGGACTTTGATCACCGGCCTGGCAGATTGGTAGCCAAGCAGAAAATGTTCTGAAGCCTTCTATGCATGGAAAATATGTTCCTCCTATCTCTAGATCAACTAACAAACATGTTGAGGATTACCAGCTATGTATAATTTTGCATTAAAGTGGGATAAATGGAAATAACATGGATATTTTTTTAGAGGATTTGTTTGGTTTAAGTTGTACACACATTAACGGGTTCCCTGTGACAGAGTTTTGGATATAATGCAGTTTTTTCCTGCCTCCTCCTCAAAGCTCATCATTTTATCCATTCCTACTTTATATGTTAGTTCTCTGCATACAATAGAGAACTTGTTCCAAGTCAGACATGTCTGTATATGGACTATTTTACTCCAGTGAACATCAGTAGGGTTAAGTAAAAAAAGTAGCACAAGCTGAAAATGAATATGCAAGCAAGATCTGAAAAATGTTGGTTAGGTATAGGAAAATTTTTCAGTAAAAAAGTTGCTTAAAGTTATTTTTTTGACAGAGTGTGAGCGTGAGTGGGGGAAGAGGCAGAGGGGCAATCTCAAGCAGACTCCCTGCCCTGAGCACGGAGCTGGACACAGGGCCAATCCCACCACCCATAACTTGAGATCATGACCCGAGCCGAAACCAAGAGTCGGACGTTTAACTGAGCCAACCAGGTACCCCTACAGTTAGTTCTTAATACTGTAAAATTTTGGGTACTTAAAAATACATTATAGTAGCTTTCATGAAATATACAGTGGGTTAGCCATTGATATTAAAATTACATATCTGTCTGGAAGGCAATTTAAGATACTTACTTAAAATTTCCAACAATACTTCTAAAGCAGTAGACTCCTAATTTTGGACAACCAGGATAGATTTGCTGACATGCATATGCTGAATGGATTTTAGCTATTTTAATCTATACTTTCTTCCAAAACCTATTTTGTCCAGCATTATACATAACATCCTAGATGGTATCCAAAAGGATGTATTAAAAGGATCTTGAAAAGGCTTTATAGTCCCATGATCTAAGAATCTTTATAGTAAGGATCTTACAAACTCATTTCTACTAGTTCTTTGAAAAGGATCAATTGTGCTTTCAGCCAGGAAATGCTTGTACTTGTAAAACTGATTAGCTGGCTCAAGAGTATGTACTTTGACAGAAATGAAAAATAAACTCACTAATTGGTCAGCTATAAGAATTAGAGTTAATTATTTTAGTATTTTAAAATGGCGTTTTCACATTGGTGAACATAAAAATGCTTGCCATCTCATTTGCGTATATGTCAGGTAGAAGAAAAGTAACAGGGAAAAAACTTTTTAAAGAATTATTTGCTCTCCATTATTACATGTCCATTTTCTTAGTGCAATTGCTCAAGGTAATACTATCTTTTGTTTCTGGAAGCCTAGGCTAAATCGAACAAGCTTAAAAGCTTATTCTTGAACCAGCTTTAGTAGAAGCTAGTTTTGATTTCTTCTTCCAGTTTTCTCAGGGCAATAGTTTGGGGCCATTTGGGCCCCTAGTGCATCTCCAGCCCTCTAGGTTGCACTGCTTGGCCCCTACGAATGCATCAAGATCCAAAAAGGAGAGATCCTGACCATAATTCCAATTTTCTACTTTACTGTCCACTAGATGGTGCTCAGAAACACAGCCTTTTTATAAGGAGTAATTAAAGCACATCAATCAAAAGTATTAAAACAACAACAAAAGTACATGGCTTCACTCCAACCAAGAGATCTATGTGCATGGCATATCCAGTGTATCGATACAAAAACAGTCTGTAATATGCTTTGCATAATTTTAAAGGATACGTATAAATGCTATTATATGCATTCAAACTATTGGGAAGATATATAAACTTGACAGTAATCAACTTTTTGTTGTGGGACCGGAGTGTTGCTCTTCTTTCTTATATAGTTTTCTCTATTTGAATTTTCAATTCTTGGACATACATTAAAATATAAAACTGATGAATTGGCATCTATAATAACTTCTAAAAATTAATCAGAGAAGATAATCCAATGGGAAAATGAGCAAAGGATGTGAACAGATACTTCACAAAGAAGGAAATATGAATACACAGTAATAGTACTTTAGTAACTGAGGAGAATGCAAACCAAAGTAATGAAATACTATTTCACACCCATCTGATTTGCAAGTTTCCAACCATTTTTTGAGGAACAACCTGACAATTTCTAGTACGGTTAAGATATACTTATTCTATGATATAGAGTTGACTCTTGAACAATGCAGGGGTTAGGGTTGCTGACCCTCCACGCATTTGAAAACCCACATATTACTTCTGGCTGTTGACTGGAAGCCTTAAGATAACAGTTGATTGACATATAAAAATATGCATTATAAAGAGAATTCTTACAACAAAGTAAGCTAAAGAAAAAAATGTTAAGATACATTTACAGTACTGTACTATTAAAAAATCCATGTGTAAGTAGATCTGTGCAGGTCAAACCTATGGTGTTCATGGGTCAAGCATCTATACATCCTAAGTAACTAACACAATGATCAAGATATACAAGACTGTTTCCCCATTCCCCAGTGTTGTTAGCAATACAGAAACAGCTTTGGAAGCTACTTTATGCCATCATTTGGACAGCAGATAAACTGTTATCTCATATAACTAAATACTATTGCACAGTATTAAAATTAGTGAATGAGAACATCATATGGATTCAATACACAATAACATGGATTCATCAAACAATAATCAGTAAAAAATGAAAGCTGCAGAACCAGACAGTATTAGGTTTTCAATACCAAAGACTAGAAGGTTAATGGATATGTATACTAAAAGTGTAACAACATGCATGAGTAAAAAACACCAAATTCTAGGTGACAAGGAAAGATAATTCCTCTGTAGTGTGGACAGATAATTCACAAAAAAACCTCTGGAGAGGAAAGGCAGTGTGATCTAGAAGTGGTAAATGTGACGATCTGAAAAAGTACTGGGGAACTTTGAAATTTAGTATATATTTTTTAATGTTCTTTAAAGTTCATAGAGCCACTACCAACACACATACACCTACTTATGCTCAGAAGGTAGTTTTGTCAGTGAAGTTTAGTGCCCAGGGTGGGGTAGATGCCTTACCGGGAACTGGGAGAGTATGTCTGAACATACTGAGCATGGATCTATTCTCAAGAATGTAATCTCACAGAGGCAGACTTGGGTTCTGATGAACTTTGCCCCTGATGGCAGGGGAAATTGTTCTTTAGTAAATGGGCCAGAGGCTCTTAAAAGTTAAGCAAACATTGCTGAGGATGGAAGGTGGCATGGTTCAGATATCACTGCTCTGTTTCCTATAGCTTTCCTTTAAAGAATGAAGATTATGGGGATAGGAACCATGAGAATGAATTCAGCATAAAACAAGAGGACAAAGCCTAGACGTATGCAGAAATTACTTTTATTATGTTAGAATATTCCTTAATGGGTTGGCAATTATTCATGTGAAGGAGAGTTCAGAAAACAGATTTATGACTGTATTAGCCTTGTCCTTGATTAGAGATTTATGAATTATACAAAAAATATTATTCCCTAGAGAAGGTTACTCTAAAAGTAGTAGTAGAAAAGGTCTAAGAGACTGTGAACTTAGAAGAGCTACTTGTCTGGCTGTTCCAGGTGGACCACAAGACTTCAGTACAAGGATGGAAATGTGTTCTCTGTTGAATTTAAAGCTTTACAACAGTCCGAATGCTGTAAGAGAAGGAAGCAATAAAGAGGTTTTTAACTGCTATCTTTTAAGACCACTAAAACAAATTTTTTTTACCCTTCCTCTATGAACCCTAAATCATTACTATGTTTTATAATATATACCTAAAGAGGAAGCTTACCTCTTTCCTGCATGCAACAGGTCAAAGGCTTCATTAATTTGGTCAAAAGACAGACTGTGAGTCACAAATTCATCAACTTTTATCTTTCTGGACATATATTCAGACACCAACTTTGGGACACTTTCCACACTCTTCCATCCTAAAAGAAATCATATGTCTATTAATGCACTCAACAAATCTTTATAGTATATTTATTGCTTAGTGGCTGACAGACATTAAAGAGATTAAATGTTTTCATAAATTAAAGAGGAACGAAAAACTTCAAAATCAGCATATACAAAGGAGAAATAATTTAATACACATCTTTAAAAAAGAAAACGGTAAATGCCTTTTGAGTACTTCTCTTTTACTGTATTAAGATTTACTAAAATCTCATTAAAAATAAATAAATAAATAAATAAATAAATAAATAAATAAATAAATAAAATCTCATTAATAGCTTAGCCAATTGAGACTAAGTTTTAAACTATCCAGGATAGAACTGGAAGTCTTAGAATAAACCTATCTAGGTCCACAGCAGCAAAGATTTCTATAGTCATAAAAGGAAAGAATAAAAGTGATGTGATATGTGACTTTATTTCTTTGGTTTTAAATTCAACAATGAAATTAGGGATAGCATCTAACCCTAGAAAACTGTGAAACTGAAAACGAAAGTGGGAAATTTTTAGCTATTTAAGATTTTAAACAAAAATACTCCAATCTTTCACTTGTATTGAAAGAAGCAATAAATCAATAAAAAAGCCTTCCTACCTTTTAAACCAGGGACACTTAAAAAATTTTTTCTTTTAGTTATTTGAGAGAGCGTGTGAGTGAGCATGTGAGCACAAGAGCAGGGGGAGGGTCAGAGAGAGAAGCAGACCCCCCACTGAGTGGAGAGCTCCAAACAGAGGAGATGGATCCTCGGACCCTGCAATCATCATGGCCTGAACTGAAGGCACACTTATCTGACTGAACCACCCAGGTACCCAGGTACACTTTGTAGCTTATCTAAAACCTCTTTTGAGCCTTTATCCAAATCTCTATCCTTATGCCTCTACCAATTATTCTTCCCCTACAGATTGTGGGGCTTTTTCTCTCTCCTTTTTTTTTTTAAATATTTTATTTATTTATGAGACACACACAGAGAGGGAGAGAGAGGCAGAGACACAGGCAGAGGGTGAAGCAGGCTCCATGCAGGGAGCCCGACGGGGGACTCGATCCTGGGTCTTTAAGGCGGCACTAAACCACTGAGCCACCCGGGCTGCCCCTCTCTCCTTTTATTAAAAAATTATTTTTATTTATTTAAAGTAGGCTCTACACCCAACATGGGACTTGAACTCATGACCCCAAGATCAAATGTCACATGTTCTACCCACTGAGCCAGCCAGGTGCCCCTTTCTTTCTGCTTTAAATCTCCTGGTAACCAAGACAAGTACAGTCACCACTATTCTCTACACCAAAAGTTCTATTTCCATCTGTGGGTCATATTTTAACAACACCCATTGGCCCCAATGCTCCAGCTTACTTCCCAACCACCATGTGCTGGGAGGATGAGGCTTCAGTGAGAGGTTAGGATCATCTCGCTCAGTCTCTCAGACTCAGAAGGCCCTTTAAGATATAGATAAGGACCTGAAAAAGATGTGTGGCTTTAAAACTCTATTCTAAAATAAGTGAGGCATACATCTAGTTGGAAAGGCAGGCTTGGTCAGCTTGGCTTTTTTTTTTTTTTTAAGGAATTCTTTTTTTTTAAGGGTTTTATTTATTTCAGAGAGAGTGTGCAGGTGTGTGTGCACACCCACACCCACACATATGCGTTGGAGAGGGGCAGAAGGAGAGGGAGAGAAACTCAAGCAGACTCCATGCTGAGCCTGACATGGGGCTCAATCTCAAGACCCTGAGATCATGACCTGAGCTGAAAGGAAGAGTCGGATACTTAACCAACTGAGCCACCCAGGGAGTCTGTGACATTTTTATGATGAATTCTATAGTAATAAGTCAGAAAACTTTGGCCAAACCCCTCCTACTTCCTGATCTTTTCCTCTGACCTTCAAAAAAGTGGATATGAGGATGATGAAAAAAATATATGAGGATGATGATTGTAAGTGATACTTTGTTAAATACAGAGTATTAAAAACTTATGTGATTTTTATATATAGTCTTAAAAACTTGTAAAAACTTGAAATTTCATTCAATTATAGTTGTTGAGATATAGAAGTATGATTTGTGCTTCCTAGCTAAGCAACCACAAAAAAGATGGAAAATGTTTCTCAGCATTCTACCAGTAGTTAGGCAACCCCAAACCACCATGTACTTTCTTAGGATCACAAAAGGGAAAAATGATCAGTCTGGCAAAATGATCAGTCTGGCAGCTTTTCAATTGTGTTGTAAGGTTTTGTCTAATATAGTACTTTCAGTTTAAGGCTTTGTATTGGTTATTGGTGAAATCAGTACTATGTAGAAAAGAGATATAATCATATCCAACAAAAACTGCACTCTGGAAAAATGGGAGAAATGCCAATAGCCTATTTAAGTCCACAGTGTAACAGTGTGATTGACACTGTTGTTAGTGTACCCTGGAACCAACTTCTCACTCCTGCCCTACCCCAACTATTTCCTCATCAACAGGATACTGATTTGTGTATAAAAAGTGATCTTGTACTTCAGAGGAAGTTGAACATCTCCTCAGCTCCAGGAGTAAATACTGACTCAATGTGAAACACCCTCCCCTGCAAACAAACAAACAAACAAAAAAAACTATACACACAACTTATGATGAGACGGGAACATTCTTGTTAAAACAAACAAACAAAAAATCAGCCTGGGATTAAAATTCTGCCAATGGAAATAACAAAAGAGAAAATGTGTTCACTCACTAAATTACCTCCAAAGGCAGTGCCTTTCCATACGCGCCCTGTTACCAGCTGAAATGGACGAGTGGCGATTTCTTCACCTGAAGCAGCTACTCCAACTATGACGCTGACACCCCAGCCTTTGTGGCAGGCCTCTAGTGCAGCTCTCTGCAGGCAGGGATAGGACCAAATCACAGAAGTCAGTGCATTTTGCTGAGAATATCAGTAAAATATCTTCGGGGGAGATATTACATTAAATGTAATTTCATTCAACAGTTTTAACAGGTACTTAACAAATTTATTAACCTGGCTACCATGTTAGCACAAAATGGAACAATTTAAAGCTTTTATTTGCTGTCTAGTTTTTAAAGTAAATCCTAGTTCAAAATTCTAATATCTTTAATAAAGGAAGCAGATGGAGAATAATACTCCTGCTGAGTATCTACTTTGTTGTCAGGTAGAGGTTATTACTGTTTGCATTTTACACAAGAGGAAACTGAGGTTTAAAGAAGTTGTTGCTCGAAGTTAGTAAAGTGGATGTACAGCTGACCTCTGGACAATAAATAGGGGCTGGGGGGGTCGACCCCCTACCTAGTTGAAAATTCATAAATAACATTTGATTCCCCCCCAAATTTAGCTAATAGCCTACAGTTGACTGGAAGCCTTACCAGAAACAGTCAATTAACACATATTTTGTATATTTATTATATGCTCTATTATTACAATAAAGCTAGAGAAAAAATAAAGGAATAAAGCAAAACATACTTACCATGACTTTCACGTTACCAATACACTCAAAGGAATAATCCACTCCCCCGTCAGTCATTTCAATGAGCACTTCCTGGATGGGTTTACTAAAGTCCTGGGGGTTAATACATTCAGAGGCTCCAAACTCCTTGGCCCTTGAGAATTTATCTTTATTGATGTCCACACCAATGATCCGGGATGCACCAGCCACTTTACAGCCCATGATAGTTGCCAATCCAACTCCTCCTAGGCCAAAGACGGCACAAGTAGAGCCAGGCTCCACCTAATAGTAAAGACAGTCTATGAGGTACTCATTGCACAAGTTGTCAAGGACATCACCAGGTTTCTTATAGACTGGGTCCACTGCATTATTCTAGCAAAGCTCTGTTGTATCAAATTAGAAGGCAGAAACTAAAATCCAGACCAATCTCTTACCTTGGCAGTGTTCAGAGCAGCACCATAACCAGTTGAAATGCCACAACCGAGAAGGCAGACTTTATCCAAAGGTGCTAAAGGATCAATTTTAGCAACAGAGATATCAGCCACAACTGTATATTCAGAAAATGTGCTGGTTCCCATATAATGTAAAATTGTCTTTCCTTTGCAAGTAAATCTGCTAGTACCATCTGGCATTAATCCTTTCCCCTGTGTAACTCTAAGGAAAATAAAAAAAGGAAAAAGGGTAAAATCAGGTTTCCCAAAATGCACAGGAAAAAGAAATCAGTTTTAAATGACACGTAGATAGAAAATTATGCTAAGACCCAAAGTCTAATTTCTTTCTTTCTTTTCTTTTCTTTTCTTTTCTTTCTTTCTTTCTTTCTTTCTTTCTTTCTTTCTTTCTTTCTTTCTTTCTTTCTTTTTCTCTTTCTTTCTTTCTTTCCTTTCTTTCTTTCTCTCTCTTTCTCTTTTTCTTTTTCTTTCTTTCTTTTTCTTTCTTTCTCTATCTCTCTCTCTCTCTCTCTCTTTCTTTCTTTTAATTTTATTTGAGAGACAGGGAGTGAGAAAGTAAGCACAAGCCAGGGACAGAGGGAGAACAAGAAGCAGACTTCCTACTGAGCAACGAGCCCAATATGGGGCTCGATCCCAGGATGCTGGGATCATGACCTGAGCCGAAAGCAGAAGTTTAACCAACTGAGTCACCCAGGCACCCCACCTTTATTTTTTTTCTTTCAAGATTTATTTATTTTAGAGAGAGCATGAGATCACAAGAGAGCACATGTGGGCATGAGCAGGAGGGGCAGAGTGAGACAGAATCTCAAGCAGGCTCTTCTGAGCTAAGCCTGACAGGAGGCTCAATCTCATGACCCTGAAAGATCACAACCTGAGCTGAAACCAAGAGTTGAATACTTAACTGAATGCACCACCCAGGTGCCCCCCCAAAGTCTAATTTCTAATGTGTTAATAATTTAGCACCTTTCAGCAATACCTTATTAGAGAAACTTACAAAAGACTTTTAACCTTACATATCTTTTCCAACATTTGATATCCTTCTGGATCTTACTGTTGGGTATTGAAATAAATTTAATAGATACAACTTATGGATCAGATGAAGTAATTTTAAAATTCCATCATGAAACTGTGAACATATATAACTTAAAGCATAGAGCCAAAACCAGAATCTACACAAACAGATTATGAGCCATTATGCAGATTAGGTGATGAAAATAGCCACATTGGCTAAGTTAGATCTTTAGGAGGCATCTTTTCAAAATAATCCTCTAGGATTCAGGTTCCCTTCTCTTTCTCTTCACTTTGTTTATTGGCCTATATAGTTGGTAATGCTAATGAAGGATGAAAAAACCTCACAAAGGCAACCGTATGATAAATGGTACCAAAAATTGTTTTTGATATTCTAAATAGATAGGTAATGTAACATCCTGCTTAGGAGTATAGGCCCTAAAGTCAAACAGTGTTGGGTCAAAATCCTCTGTGATCTTGGGCCAGTTAGTTAACCTTGGTGCCTTAGTTTCCTCACTAGAAAATGGAGAGAAATAATCCTATCTTACTTATAGATTGCTATAGAAATCAAATGAGGTGTTACATAAGGCATTATGCCTAGCACAGGGTGCTTAATAAATATGTTATTTTTAGTAAAATTAATGCACTATAACTTGATGTACATTCTTAGGCTAGTCTTTTGGAATACACATAATAAACAAATACACAGGAGAAATAATGGTTTTCCTTTGAGAGAAATATGTGACCAGAAACAAAAACAACTATGTGACAAAGCCCTACCATAAATAATTGTTACATCTTTAAGAGAGCAACTTAAGTTTGGTTAGCCTTCCTTAATGTAAGAAATCACTTCTGTCCCAGAGGAATTTTCTCAAACAAAAAGTGACATGGGATACAATTTATGCTTTGAAAGGACCTGTCCCTCTAAAAGGCTACAGACAGCCACAAAAAGCCCATTACCATTATTATACTTGATAGGTCCCAAGATTTTAGACAGTGTTAGAAAATTCTCTTTCAGGGATGGCTCAGTGGTTGAGTGTCTGCCTTTGGCTCAGGGTGTGATCCTAGAGTCCCAGGATCAAGTCCTGCATCAGGGCTTCCTGCATGGAGCCTGCTTCTCCCTCTCCCTATGTCTTTGCCTCTCTCTCGTTCTCTCTCATCAATCAATAAATAAAATCTTAAAAAAAAAAATCATCTTTCAAAACAAGACTTATTTTGGTTCCAGCTTTGCCAAAACCAACTGGACTTATGTTATAAAATAAATGGAATCTTGTTTCCCAAAAACAAAAACTATTTTTGTCAATGGCACTAGAAAACAAATGTAAGAACACATGGATCTTCCACATATGACTCACTCTTCTAGGTCATGGACCCAATTCCAATGTGTATGTGTGTGTGTGTGTGTGTGTATGTGGGGTTTCCCTCAAACACAACACTGAACAATTCTTGGACACCAGCAGGGTGTCTGAGAATTTAACTCAATTCCAACACCAGCTACCGGAGATAGTATCATATTCCAGGTTAAGGGCTCAGTCCTAGAAGACTGCCCCCTACCCTCCACTTCAGAAGCCAGTTGCAAGTTCTAGGCTGTTGTGTGTGTGTGTGTGTGTGTGTGTGTGTGTTTAAGATTTTATTTATTTGAGAGAGAGAGAGTGCACACATGAGCATGTGTGCACATGAGCTGAGGGAGGAGGGGAAGGGAGAGGCAGAGAATCTCAAACAGACTTGGTGCCAACCAAGTGCAGAGCCCAACACAGGGCTTGACCCTCTGACCTGAATTGAAACCAAGAGTCAGAGGCTCAACCAAATGAGCCACCCAGGTACCCCATGTTACCCATGCTTCTGACCCACCAGCTACAGATTGGAGGTTCCAAAGACTGCTTCCTTAGGTTCTTTTAATTTCCTAGAGCGGCTCATGGTACTCATAGAAACACTTATGTTATTAATGGATATGATAAAAAATATGAATCAACAGCCAGATGAAGAGATGCACAGGAGGTATGGGGAAAAGCTGAGGAGCTTCCACACGCTCTCTAGGTATGTCAGTCTCCTCAGTCTCCATGTGTTTACCTGCCCCAACCTCTCTGAACCCAGTCCTTTTGGGGTTTTATGGAAGCTTAGTTATAGCCATCATTGACTATATTGGCCATTGGCTGATTCAGCCTCAATATACCCTTTTCCCCTACCAAAGGCCAGGCCATCCATAGGGTTCCTAAGTTTTCCAAAGGTCACCTTCACTAATATGACAAAGGCACCTTTATAACAAATAACATGGGAAAGTTCAAGGCTTTTAGTAGCTATGAGCCAGAAACCATGGCAGAAAACCAAATACATATGAGAGATATACATTTGGTCATCTAAATGAAATCACAGTATTACATTTAGCAATTCCAATCCTAGGAAAAGACCCCAGACAAAGTAGTACATATATCCACCAAGAGATATGCACAGGAACATTCAGAGCAGCATGAATCACAATAGCTCCAAACATTTAGGGAGCAACTTAACTGTCATCAAAAAGAGAATAAATACAGATAAATGAATAAACAGATAAATATTTGGAATGAAATATGACAGAGTTACAAAAAGAACTGATGCACACAGCAACCTGGATACATCTCACAGACATTATGAAAGAAAGAAACCAGACAAAAGAACACATGGTATGTGATTCTATATATATATGAAGTCCCGTAGCAAAAGAAATCAGAACAGTGGTTCCCTTGAGGGAGGCAGGTACTGACATGGAAGGGATATGAGTAACTTTGTAGGGTTCTGGAAGGGTTCTCTATCTTGATCTGAGGGGTTATAACCATTAGGTACGAATACACATAATAATTCATTGAGCTGTACACTTCAGATTTATAGACTAAGTACTTTAATACATATGTTCTACCTCAATAAGAAGAAAAAAGGTGAATGCACGGAGATCTTAAATTGCCTCAAAGTTGTGGTTCTTTAAGTGCTGTTATCTTACTACAATAAAACCACCTTTTCTGTGTCAAGGGGTTATGTTATCTCTTGTAGTTTTCCTAATAACCTTATGAGTTTTATTACTTCGATTTCATGGACAATAAAATGGCCCATAAAAATGATTTCATTTAATTTCATAAGTATGCCCCTCCTTAACAGTTATTTTGGTGAATTTAGCCTAGAGTTATGCAAGGAGAATGGTTCAGAAAATTGTTTTATCTAATAGTTATGATACTGGGTAAGCCACTTAATTTCTGAGTCTTAATTTTCTAATCTATGAAAATGGTGATACCAGTGAAAGCGAGGCAGCCATAAAGCTGGAATGAAATAATTCATGTAGACTGCCACACAATTACTTATTATTTTAAGAATAAAGTAACAAAGATACTAACCTTATCTTCTGGCAAAGGTTTGTTTTAGGATTTAGACAAAATTTGCATTCTCCACACTGTGGGATGTAAAGTGGGATGACAGTGTCACCTGGGAAACAAATGCAAAGACATTATCTTGAATAGGGAGCATCTGTTTCTAAATGGATACATCAGCCCCTGCAAATACCCATTCCTCTCAACTCATGTGACTTGGCAAAGTTAAGAACTTCAACTTAGAACTCTACCTACACAACATCATTCAGACACTGTCTGACTACAGAAGAAATACAAGTTCAAAATTTTGATTGAAATGAAGCTCTTAAAATTGCAACTGAAGAACAAGGCCACGAACTTCAAAATACTGACTTACTGATGGATCTTTAAAAATTCTTGTTTAATTGATCAAAACTGGTTTTGGAAATATACTTAAATAATTCTAGATGAACAGTAGTCACAGAATATGAAAAAAGCTCTCAAATATTTGTGGCTTCCGAGATAAGGAGTAATTTCCTTCTTGACAAAGACTCAAGTGATAACTTGTTCATGAAGAAACAGTGTATAGCTTATTGGAAATATAATTTCCTTGCAGAAATAACTTGAAATTATAAAATTAAGTGGTTCAAATATCCCCTTACCTGCTTTCAGCTTAGTAACTCCTTCGCCAACACTTTCCACAATTCCAGCACCTTCATGTCCCAGGATCACTGGAAAACTTCCTTCAGGATCAGCCCCACTCAGGGTGTAGGCATCGGTGTGGCAAACTGCAGTGGCAATAATCTAACAGGATATTAGAGACCATTTAAGTGTGTTTGCACGCAATTCAGAGTGAGATACAGGCCAAAGGAAAGGCATTTTTAATAGTGTATTTCATTGATTCTAAGATACATTTCTTTGGTATTTTAACCTCTTTAAAATCAGCACGTGCTTGTCATCTACGGTATCTGAACAATTAGAATTGGCAGAATTTTTAAGTGAAACATAAAAATAATGGTGTATTTATATGCAAAAAAATGGTACATCTATCTCCTTTTCAGTGCATGCTAGCAAGAGCAGGTAAACAAGGGGATTTTATGGGCACCGAGCCTCCAGGTGTGGAGGGGAATATGACTGGTGTACAAAGCAGGTGGGGCTCACTTCACTGCTGTGAAGCCTCCTCCCTGTTGACAAATGTGATTTCTTTTCTTCTTTTTCCCCCATATATTTTATTTTGAGAGGGAGGGAGGGAGGGGGGGGGAGAGAGAGAGAGAGAAAGAGCACACGAATGGGAGAGGAAGAGAGAATCTCAACCAGACTCCACACTCACTCAGCCTCATTTGGGGCTGCATCTCACAACCCTGAGATCAAGACCTGAGCTGAAACCGAGAGTCAGACACTTACTTAACTGACTGAGCCACCCAGGTGCCCTGACAAATGCAACTTCTAAGAAGGTACGGACTACCTCTGAAATCTGACAGCCTGCTTATTTGGGGCCAAAATTCAGAGCTTTTAATGAAACCAACTCCCCTTTTAGCAGCCACACATAACTTTTACTTAAACAGCCCTTTATTCTCATCTTTCTGCTTTTAAGTGACTCATCTTTCTAAACCACTAAAAGCACAGAAAAAAAGTCTTGGAGTATTTATATTTATGCTTCTTTCTCACCTATATACCACCTGCTTATAAGGTAACATTTTTTTGCTATTTGTTAGTAGTTTCCCAGAGAAGACGACATGTTCCATTCAGCTCATCTTAGTACATCACAGGACACATTTTCTTTTTCAGTGGCATAATCACAATCAGGTTAACTTCTAAATTTAAAGAAAAATGTATAAACTTTATAAGACTGCAGATTCCTGTGTGTGGGTTGAAAAGGATCCTGAAAACTTTTTGGCCCTGGGCTTCTCAACCTAATATTTGATGCATAGGAGCATGAGCATTTGGAGGTGGGATAGGGAAAGTATACTCTAATTCACAGCAAGAAATAGTTTATTTTTTCTAGAATATTAGTTTTATATCAAAACAAGTACAGAGTAGAATGCTAAAAATACCCAGTTGGCTGCCTTGTGCAATATCCCCCTCTCCAGGGGTAGCCTCTGGAGAGGCTTTCTCTGCCACAACGGAGGTTGAGAAGCATTAGACTTATGGATCCCCTGAACACAGACCTTGTCTGCAAAGCTCAGTACATTTTAGAGCTAAGCTTGCCTTCTTTTTTTCTTTCTTTATATGTGTGTGTGTGTGTGTGTGTATGTATTTATAAATATTTATATATTTATATCTATTTTATATATAGATATTTTAATATATGTATATCTGTATACATATATACTTATATAAATACACACACACACACACACATATATATTTCTCTTCACTTGCTTCTTGCTCCAGTCAAATCAGGAGCCTCTTTCCAAATCTTATTTGAAATCTCCTCTAACAAAACTGAAGATCATTTCTTCTTTTGTTTCTAATGTGCCATCACACATTTTAAGTTATAGAACAGGCAGAAAGAGGACTAGCTTACAAAGGCTTCTTAAACACAGGTTACAGATGATAAATTGCAGTAATCCAGTGATCCATGGGAAATACTGCTGAGCTCAATATCAAAGCTAAAAAGATGGAGAGGAGTGCTGCAAAAGCGAAGGGGGTAAAATAAGAGGAGGATGTTGTGATTCTAAGGGTGGATGACTTTCAATGCCTTCTCCTTGACACTGGCCTTTGGGATTTATCCTCAGAGGACTCATTTACCCAGAGACCTAATTGTAAGTCTTCTTTTCCAGAGCCTTAGATGTATCATTACCTTAATTCGAACTTCATGAGCCTTTGGGGGTGCCACCTCTACCTCTTCTATAGAGAGAGGCTTTCCTGCCTCCCAGGCAACTGCAGCCTTGCACTTGATAACCTGAAATGGGGGAAAAAAGAGAACAAGTCATTTATCCTCCTGCACTAATAACACACTACTTATTAGTTAGTTTAGATCCTGATGAATGCTAATCTTAAAAAGTGTATCACACAATCATAAAAAACTCTACACCTCAAAGTGATATGGAGAACTGTTTTGCATATTTTTAGGTTTCACTTAAACAATGTTCACTAAAAAATTTAATGGAGATGACCACATTGCCATATATAAAAGCCTCTTTTGGTTAAGAAATTTTATTGTTAAATATTTATTGACCTTCTACAATACATAAGCAGGAGCATGTCAAAAATACAGGTTCCAAGACAATCCGATTTAGTAGGTCTGGCATGAGATCCAGGGAATCTGAATGCTTAACATGTACCCTACGGTATTCCTTTGGCTAAGGATGGCTTAAGTTAATACTGGTTTAGTACAAACCTGCAAAGTGGGAAGAAGCATAAAGAGCATCAGAATGGGGGAATTTTAAAATACTCTATCTACCCCTTTTGGGATGCCTTGGTGGCTCAGCAGTTGGGTGTCTGCCTTTGGCTCAGGGCATGATCCCGGGATCCGGGATTAAGTCCCGCATCAGGCTCCTTGCATGAAGCCTGCTTCTCCCTCTGCCTGCATCTTTGCCTCTCTCTGTGTGTGTGTGTCTCTCATGAATAAATAAATAAAACCTTAAAAAAAAAAATACTGTATCTACCCCTTTTAACTGTGCTATACCATATAGTAGCCAATTGCCATGTGTGGCTATTGCACTTAGAAAATGGCCAGTCTATACTGATATAAACTGTAAGTGTAAAAGTTACCCAGATTATGAAGACTTAGTAAAAAAAAAAAAAAAAAAAAGGAAAAGTATTTCAATATTTAAAAAATATGAATTATATGTCAGGATAGTAACTTGAATACAGTAGTTCTTCCTTATCTGAGAAGGATACATTATCAAACTCTCAGCAGATGTCTGAAACTATACAAACATACTTATGATAAAGTTTAATTTATAAATTAGGTACAGTAAGATATTAACAATAATAAAATAGAGCAATTATATTGTAAAAAGTTATGTGAGTATGGTTTCGCTCTTAAAATACCTTATTGTACTGTATGTACTCACCCTTCTTGTGATGATGTGAGGTGATAAAATGCCTACACGAGGTGAAGTGTGAAGTGAAGTGAAATGAGTGATGTAGCCATTGTGATGCAGTGTTAGACTACTATCGACTGACCTTCTGACAATAGATCAGAAGGAAGATCACCTGCTTCTGGATGGCAGTTGACCTTGGGTAACTGAAACTGTGGATGGGGGTGGATTACTGTATTATGGAGTAAGTTTGTATCCACTTTTTAAAAAAATTTTATTTCTTTATTCATAATAGACATAAAGAGAGAGAGAGAGAGAGAGAGAGAGAGAGAGAGGCAGAGACACAGGAGGAGGGAGAAGCAGGCTCCATGCCTGGAGCCCGATGCGGGACTCGATCTCGGGACTCTAGGATCACGCCCTGGGCCAAAGGCAGGCGCTAAACCGCTGAGCCACCCAGGGATCCCCTTTATCCACTTTTAATGTGACTACTAGAAAAGTAAAAATTCCATATGGGACTTGTATCATATTTCTGTAGCATAGTATTGTTAGAAATTCTAGTCAGTACATTTCTCCTTTACCAGAGAATCAAGTGTAAATGAGGAGAGTTAAAAAAAAAATTTTTTTTAATTGAAACATAGTTAACATAGAATATTATATTAGTTTCAGGTATACAACATAGTGATTTGATGTTTATTTATTTATTTTTAAGATTTTATTTATTTGACAGAGCAAGAGCACAAGCAGGGGGAGTGTAGAGGGAGAAGCAGGCTCCCCACTGAGCAGGGAGCCCTACACAGGGCTTGCTTCATCTCAGGCCCCTGGGATCATGACCTGAGCAGAAGGCAGATGCTTAACCGACTGAGCCACCCAGGCACCCTTGATTTGATGTTTAAGTACATAAAAAAATGATCACCACAGTAGATCTGCTTATCCATCTGTCACCATACAAAGTTATTGCAATATTATTGATTTTATTCCCAAAGCTGTACTTTTACATCCTTCTGACTTCTTTATTTTATAAGTGGAAGTTTGACCCTCTTAATCTCCTTCACCTATTTTACCACCCCTCCCCCACAAACCCCTAAAGCTTTGATTAGTTCAGATAATGCTTATGAAATGTGTTGACAGAATAAAGGTTGCAAACTGCTGGGTTTATAGGAGACAGACTTGAAAGTCAGCAGTTCCAGCAAGTATAAGTTAAAGGGAGAGGCATAAAATGCTACAGAATGCACAAAGTGGAGAAAGAGTTAACTTTGGTGGGTGGATTTCACTTTTAACTAGGATACAAAAGGATGAGTGTTAGTTACAAACAGTGACAAAACACCTACAATTACAAAAAGCTATTGTGAGAAGTAAATGAAAACGAGTATGTATAGTCCCTAATGGAGTCCTTGGCATAGTGTAGCTTTGCAAAAACGAGTCAATATTTATTAGTAGCAGTAGAACAAAAGGTGTGAATGCAAGGAGAGTTGGACTACATAGAGAGATGAGCAGCTTGTGTAAACTGGTAGGGCTGGAAATTATTGCTTTTACAATTAAAGTTCAGGTATTAAATCCGATGGTAAGAAAATTCAGATATTGCATTTGAATCTGTTTTCAACTCAATGTACCATAAATCTCAAAACAAAGTCCCAAAAGGTCAAATTCAGGATAGTCATGTATCCTACAGAATTTAAGCAACAGGAATAATTATGTTGTAAAAAGTTATGGGAGCATGGTCTCTCTCTTAAAATACCTTATTGTACTGTAATTCACCCATAATCTAGATTTTTGTGCCCCTTTGCCCCATTTTCAGGAATGCTGAAAGATTAACCTCTTTCTTTCAATGACAATTCTAAGTAAAACAAAGCTCCACTCTAAATCCACAGGCAATTGCCCTACGTCAGCATCTGAACTATCACAGGATTATAATTTTTCACCTCCGAACAAAGGCATTTGGTAATAAGGAAAAACAACTTGCAAATTTGTTAAGTCTAAAAGATCGTCTAGAGCCTACCATTTCTTTTCAACTTCAGCATTCAAGGTCATAAGTCTTTCTGGAAAATTTCTCAAGTTTGCAAAACATTAAAACACTAAACGACTTTAGATGGCTTATTCGCGTTATTCTCTTATTTCTGGCTTTCTTTATCGTCAATGCGTATTTCAGGAACCTGGAATAGTTCCTGGCACAGGGACGGACCTGGATCGGAATCTTGATTATCTTAATGTGACCACTAAGCACTCTCAACCCCTAAGCTTCAATATTTGTTCTGTAAAATGGGGATAATACCTCGCAGAAGTGTCACGGGAGGGTTAAAAGAGGACATAAACTCCTGGTACCTTAAGTGCTCAAAAATATTAATACTGAAAGGGACCTAGGCGTCCTCCCCAAATACATTCTTTGGTGTCACCGTAACTGTTCAATTATGAACTACAATCGTGAAGCACAGCAACCTTAAGGGTTAGGAGAACACGGGTTCTGGCTGTAGTTCTGCTAAATGCAAGAATGACCCCCGGGAAGTCACTTATTTTATAATTTGCAAAGGCTCTAACGCTCCAAACCCACTTCTACCAGGATACTCGCCCCCCGCCCCCCGCCCCCCGCTCCGGCTCTCCCCACCCCCACTCCGCTCCGGCTGCCGCAGAAGCAGCCAAGCGCTTTCCAGAAAGGAGCCCAACGCAGCAAAGGTACTTTCCCTTCCTTCCCGCAGAGCAGCTCGCCCAAGGCACCATTTCGGATCCACAGCTCACGCCTGTCCACGGGCCCCGCCCCGCGCGGTCAGCGCCCCGGTTCCATCCTGTGCTTCCCCTCTGTCCCCTCACTCCTCGGACTCGCTCGCGCTGCACGGCCAGGCCTACCTGGTTCGCCATGTCCTCTGCTCCGGGTCAGTGAGGGGCGGACATCCGGGGTGGGCCGCACCGAGCTGGAAGCGGGCGCGGGGCGTGCGCCCGGCGCAGGGGGCGCGGCGTGGGCGGGGCGTGCTCCTGGCGTGCTCCTGGCGTGCTCCTGGCGTGCTCCCGCCTCCGGCCGCCTGGGGGGCGGGGCGTGCGCAGGGGGCGGGGCGGGGCGCGGCGTGGGCGGGGCGTGCTCCTGGCGTGCTCCCGCCTCCGGCCGCCTGGGGGGCGGGGCGTGCGCAGGGGGCGGGGCGGGGCGCGGCGTGGGCGGGGCGTGCTCCTGGCGTGCTCCAGCCTCCGGCCGCCTGGGGGGCGGGGCGTGCACAGGGGGCGCGGCGTAGGCGCAGCGTAGGCGGGGCGTGCTCCCGCCTCCGGCCGCCTGGGGGGCGGGGCGTGCGCAGGGGCGGGGCGTGGGCGGGGCGTGCTCCTGGCGTGCTCCTGGCGTGCTCCCGCCTCCGGCCGCCTGGGGGGCGGGGCGTGCGCAGGGGGCGGGGCGGGGCGCGGCGTGGGCGGGGCGTACTCCTGGCGTGCTCCAGCCTCCGGCCGCCTGGGGGGCGGGGCGTGCGCAGGGGCGGGGCGTGGGCGGGGCGTGCTCCTGGCGTGCTCCTGGCGTGCTCCTGGCGTGCTCCCGCCTCCGGCCGCCTGGGGGGCGGGGCGTGCGCAGGGGGCGGGGCGGGGCGCGGCGTGGGCGGGGCGTGCTCCTGGCGTGCTCCAGCCTCCGGCCGCCTGGGGGGCGGGGCGTGCACAGGGGGCGCGGCGTAGGCGCAGCGTAGGCGGGGCGTGCTCCCGCCTCCGGCCGCCTGGGGGGCGGGGCGTGCGCAGGGGCGGGGCGTGGGCGGGGCGTGCTCCTGGCGTGCTCCTGGCGTGCTCCCGCCTCCGGCCGCCTGGGGGGCGGGGCGTGCGCAGGGGGCGGGGCGGGGCGCGGCGTGGGCGGGGCGTACTCCTGGCGTGCTCCAGCCTCCGGCCGCCTGGGGGCGGGGCGTGCGTCGCCAGCCAGGGGCGCGAAGGGCGGGGCTTGAGCCTGACGCTGCCGGCGCGTCCGCGCATGCTCACGGGGTTTTGCCTCTGAAGCTGGAAGGTTTTCGTGAGGCTCGGTGGCGGCGGCTCCACCTGCTGGCTCCGTCCGCCTGGCGGTGAAACTTCTGTGTCTGGGAGCGGTTTTTTCCTCTTGTAACTTTAGCCCAGGCAGCGTAGGAAAGGCTTATGAAGGAGAGATATGGAAGGTGAGGAACTAGGAATTTCACTGGAAGCACGTGAGAAATGGAGAGGACTGTATGTACCGTCTTGTGCTCTTAATGCACGCTTCGTCCGCCTTGCAAGACCTAGCGCTTCGAAGAGCTCTCTACTGAGGAGAAACTGAGCTGTGAGAAGAGTGATAAAGGGGACACAAAGGAGGTACTCCTTGGGGAACTTCCCAGGCTTATTACATTAAAAAAATTTTTTTTGGTATTTTTTTTATTGGAGTTCAATTTGCCAACATATAGCATAACACCCAGTGCTCATCCCATCAAGTGCCCCCCTCAGTGCCCGTCACCCAGTCACCCCCACCCCCCGCCCACCTCCCCTTCTACCACCCCTAGTTCGTTTACCAGAGTTACGAGTCTCTCATGTTCTGTCTCCCTCTCTGATTTTTCCCACTCACTTTCTCTCCTTTCCCCTTTATTCCCTTTCACTATTTTTTATATTCCCCAAATGAATGAGACCATATAATGTTTGTCCTCCGATTGACTGGCATAATACCCTCCAGTTCCATCCATGTCGAAGCAAATGGTGGGTATTTGTCATTTCTAATGGCTGAGTAATATTCCATTGTATACATAGACCACATCTTCTTTATCCATTCATCTTTCGATGGACACCGAGGCTCCTTCCACAGTTTGGCTATTGTGGACATTGCTGCTAGAAACATCGGGGTGCAGGTGTCCCGGTGTTTCATTGCATCTGTATCTTTGGGGTAAATCCCCAGCAGTGCAATTGCTGGGTCATAGGGCAGATCTATTTTTAACTCTTTGAGGAACCTCCACACAGTTTTCCAGAGTGGCTGCACCAGTTCACATTCCCACCAACAGTGTAAGAGGGTTCCCTTTTCTCCGCATCCTCTCCAACATTTGTTGTTTCCTGCCTTGTTAATTTGCCCCATTCTCACTGGTGTGAGGTGGTATCTCATTGTGGTTTTGATTTGTATTTCCCTGATGGCAAGTGATGTGGAGCATTTTCTCATGTGCGTGTTGGCCATGTCTATGTCTTCCTCTGTGAGATTTCTCTTCATGTCTTTTGCCCATTTCACGATTGGATTGTTTTTTTCTTTGCTGTTCAGTTTAAAGTTCTTTATAGATCTTGGATACTAGCCCTTTATCTGATCTGTCATTTGCAAATATCTTCTCCCATTCTGTAGGTTGTCTTTTAGTTTTGTTGACTGTTTCTTTTGCTGTGCAAAAGGTTTTTATCTTGAAGTCCCATTAGTTCATTTTTGCTCTTGTTTCCCTTGCTTTCATAGTTGCATCTTGCAAGAAGTTGCTGTGGCCAAGTTCAAAAAGGGTGTTGCCTCCTCTCCTCTAGGATTCTGATGGATTCTTGTCTCACATTTAGATCTTTCATCCATTTTGAGTTAATCTTTGTGTATGGTGTAAGAGAGTGGTCTAGTTTCATTCTTCTGCACGTGGATGTCCAATTTTCCCAGCACCATTTATTGAAGAGACTGTCCTTTTTCCAGTGGATAGTCTTTCCCCAAGCTCTATTCCAGCTGCTCTGGAAGGGTGACTAGGGCTTATGGCAGTCTTAGATCTGTCAGAGAATTGAGATCACAGGGCAAATCAATGACGCCAGAATTGGAGAGCCAGGTGAATTCAGAGAATCACAACTTATTGGAGAGAAACCTACCTCTGGAGGAACCAATATTGGTATTGGAAAATATGAAGTGTAATTGATGAATTGCTGGAGGCTTATTGTGGATAAGTTTGAGAGTTAATTCCAGAGAGATCTAGTCATTGGGGGATCCTCACACTTTTGTAACTTCAGGGAATGTGCAGGGCTTGTCCTGTCAGCTATCAGAATTGAAACAGGGTCTTGGGCAAGTTGCTCAGTGGGAAGGATGAGAAGGAGGTTTTGTTTTGGCTTATTACTTGAACCTAATGGAAACGAAAACACAAAAAATTTGTGTCATATAGTGAAAGCAGTGCTTATAGGAAAATTTATAGCTTTGAATGTATGTATTGGAAAAGAAGGAAGATAAAAATCAATTTTCTTACATTTTCCATTAGGAAAGTAGAAGAAGAAGAACATATTAAGTCCAAAGTTAGAGAAGAAAAGAAATAATAAAACTTAGAGTAGAAATCAATGAAATTAAAAATGAATCAGTTGGGCAGCCCGGGTGGCTCAGCGGTTTAGCGCCACCTTCGGCCCAGGGCCTGATCCTGGAGACCCAGGATCAAGTCCCACATCGGGCTCCCTGCATGTAGCCTGCCTGTGTCTCTGCCTCTCTGTGTGTCTTCATAAATAATTAAAAATCTTAAAAAAAAATTAATCAGTTGAGAAACTCAGCAAAATCAAAGGCTGGTTCTTTGAATAGATAATGAAATTGATAAACCTCTAGCCAGGCTAATTAAGAAAAAAGAGAGGAGTACAAATTACTAACATCAGAAGTGAAAAGGGAACATCACTACAGACATCATGGATCTCCAAAGAATAATAAAGTAATACTGTGAACAACTGTATGCCCACAGAATTGATAACCTATATCAAATGGACAATCCCTTAAAAGACACAATCTTTTTAAAACTCACAAAGAAAAAAAATGGATTATTTGAATAGGCTTATATCTATTAAAGAAAATGAATCAGTAATTAATAACCTTCCAAAACAGAAAGCACTAGGCTCAGATGGGTTTACTGGTGAATTCTACCAACTGTTTAAGGGAAAAGATTATGCCAATTACCTATAATTTCTTCCAGAAGATAGAAGCAGAGGAAGATAGATATTTACTAATTAGTTCTATGATGTCAGCATTACCCTAATACCAATTTTAGGCAAAATCATTACAAGAGAAGAAGACTACAGCTCAACATCTCATAAACCTAGGTGCAAAATTCTCAACAAAATATTATCAATTTGGATCAAATTTATAAGAAGAGTTATATGGTATGACCAAGTGGGACTTATTTGATGTATGCAAGGCTGGTTCAACATTTGAAAATCAATTAGCATAATCTGTCATATCAACAGACTAAAGAAGAAAAGCCATGATAATATCAATAGATGGAGAAAAAAGCATCTGACAAAATCTAACACCCACTCATGACAAAAACTCTCAGGAAACTAGGAATAGAAGAGAACTTTCTCAACTTGATAAAGAACATTTACAGCAAGTCTACAATTAGCAATATAATTAACGAAGAGAAACTATAAGCTTTTTCCCAAGACCAGGCACAAGGCAAGGATGTCCTCTCTCACGCTCATTTTCAATATCATACTGGAAGTTCTAGCTAATGCAATAAGACAAGAAAATAAAAAGTATAGTGATTGACAAGGAAGAAATAAAGCTATCTGTTCACAATTGACATCATTACCTATGTAGAAGTACTGAAAGAATCCACATAAAGCTCCTATATCTGATTGGTAATTATACCAAGTTTGTAGGGTACAAGGTAATAGACAAAAGTCAATTACTTTCCTATATACCAGCAATCAACAAATGGAATTTGAAATTAAAAACACAAGGCTATTTATATTAGTTTGTGAAAAAAAAGAAACACTTAGGTACAAACCTAACAAAATATGTACAATATCTATATGGGGAAAACTGCAAAACCCTGATGAAAGAAATCAAACAAGAACTAAGTAAATGAAGATATATTCCATGTCCATAGAAAGACTTGATATTGCCTATATGTCAGTTCTTCAACACAATCCCAGTCAAAATCCCAGCAAGTTATTTTGTTATCAACAAACTGACTAAAGTTTATATGGAGGGGCAAAATACCCAGAATAAATCAACCCAACATTGAAGAAGAAGAGCAAAGTCAGAGAATAACACTACCCAACTTCAGAGAATAACACTACCCAATAACACTACCCAACACTACCCAATTCTTACTATAAAGCTATAATAATTGAGACAGTGTGGTATCAGCAAAAAATAGACACATAGATCAATAGAACAGAATAGAGTCCACAAATGATCCATGTAAATGTAGTGAATGACTTTTGACAATATAGCAAAGAAAATATGCTATATACAATACAAGAAATAGTGTTTTAAAAAATGATGCCAGAACAGCTAGATATACACTGCAAAAAAACGAATCTAGATACAGACCTTCATCCTTCAGAGAAATTAACTCAAAATAGATCATAGACCTGAAGTACATGCAAAAATATAAAACTCCTAGAAGATAACGTAAGAGAAAATCTAGATGACCTTAGGTATGGCAATGATTTTTAAATATACCAACAGTATGACCCATAAAAGGAATAATTGATAAGCTGGACTTCATTAAATAAACTTGTCAGGAGAATGGGACAAGCCACAGACTGGGAGAAAATATTTGCAAGGCATGTTTGGTAAAGGATGGTCTTCCAAAATATATAAAGAACTCTTAAAACTCAACAATAAGCTAACAACCCAATTTTTAAAAAGGCAAAATATTTGAGCAAATTCCTCATCAAAGAAGATGTATATATAGCAAGTGAGTATGAAAAAGTACTCAACATGTCATTAGGGAGTTGAAAATCAAGACAATAAGATACTACTACACAACTCTTTGGTCAAAATCCAAAACAGAGTACCAAATGCAACAGGAACTCTCATTCCTAGTTGGTGGGGATGCAAAATGGTATGAACACTTTGGAAGACAGTTTGACAGTGAACATATTATTTCCATACTACCCAGCAATCATATTCCTTGATATTTACCCACATGAGTTGAAGCCTTATATTTGCACAAATTTTATAGCAGCTCTATTCATAATTGCCGAAACTTAGAAGCAACTGAATATCCTTTAGTAGGTGAATGGGTGAATAAACTGTGGTTCATCTAGACAGTGTAATATTGTCAAGTGCTGAAAAGGAATGAGTTATCAAGTCTGAAAAGACATGGAGGAATCTTAAATGCATATTACTAAATGAAAGAAGCCAATCTGAAAAAGCTACATACTGTGTAACTCCAACAATATAACATTCTGAAACAGACAAAGCCATGGACACAGTAAAAAAAAAAAAAAAAAAAAAAATTCAGTAGTTGCTAGAGGTTAGTGGGGAGGGAGGAATGAATAGGTGGAGTAGAGAAGATTTTTAAGGCAATGAAATTATGATACTGTAATGGTAGATGTCATTATACATTTGTCAAAATCCATAGAATGTACAACACCAAAAGTGAACCCTACATAGAGTGTGAACTTTGGGTGATAAATGATTTGTCAGTGTTTATAACTGTAGCAAATGTACCAGTATTGTGTGACATAGTGATAGTGGGGTAGGTGTGTCTGTGTGTGGTGGCAGCTGATATATGGGAACTGTGTTCAGTTTTGCTGTGAATCCTAAAACTTCTGAAAATAAAATATATATATTTTTTAAAAAGACAGGAGTTACAAGTAGATGTGGAAGTCATATCTACTTTCTTTGAAAAGGAAAAATTGATACAAGATGAAATCAAAGGCCCTCAGTTTTATTAGGGAATTAGCTAGATTAGAAATAACCTTAACCAGATAGGAGATACAGGTGATGTTTTCCAAACACAGATCACAAAATGGGCATAGCAGCAAAAGATAGAAGTAATGGGGAACATCAACCTCCGGACATCATTTAGTTAAATTCTTGATCTATATTGCTCTCTGTTTCATCTAGCAGAAGAGAGTAAACAATGAGTTTACTGCTCACTTGTATTGGATTCTGACTTCCAAGAAAAAAGTTCAGTTTATTTTGAACTGAAAGACTCATTAGGTGAAAATGACCCATAATTTTAGGTTTTAGAACAGACAAGTGAGTGTACATAGTCAAACATTTAAAGGAGTGGAAGCATATTTCATAGAGCTTTGCTAGAAAAGTAAGTACTGAATAAAATGAAAGAAGAGTTAATGAAGCCATAAATATCTCTGCATTTTCAAAGGAACTGTCCCCCCCCACCGCCCCCGCCCAGTTCTAGTTGGCATTGCTTGGGTACATACTCCAGTTGAGAGGCAGAGACAACCCTTGCTTTAGACCCTATGAATTGGAATAGGAAACTTCTGAATTGAAGGAATCCTTAGACGAGGGAACCAGAAGTGGCTAGTACTAATTCTGTTAAATCTAAGGTTCCAAAGCTACTCAACAAACCGTTTCTCTTGGGAAATACACATAAACATAGCATACAGAGAAGATGGATAACAAATCTGCAGCCACAGATCTGAATTATATTGTGCAATTTTTCCTGTTATTTTTCAATACCAATAAATCTCAGAATCGGGAGGCAGAGACTTCTCAGGTGGTTCTATGATCCCAAAGAAGTAAATTTTCTTTGTGTAATCATATATTATAAGTTATTCCTTATTGTAAGTAACCTGACCTTATCTTTTCCAGACAGGAACTTTGGAGACTCTGGAAAACCTGACAGGTTGGAGAAGTACAAGGTATAATTTCATGATTAAGGGTAATAGGAAATTAAAATGGGGCAGCCCGGGTAGCTCAGTGGTTTAGCGCCGCCTTCAGCCTAGGTAGTGATCCTGGAGCCCCAGGATTGAGTCCCACGTCAGGCTCCCTGCATGGAGCCTGCTTCTCCCTTTGCCTGTGTCTCTGCTTCTCTCTCTCTCTCTCTCTCTCTCTCTCATGAATAAATAAAATCTTTAAAAAAATTAAAATGGCACTTTTCATATTGTCTCAGTTTTGACTAAGAACTTCAAGGCTAAACAATATAGGTACCAAAATCACTCCCACATTCTAAGGCAAGGTACTACCCTATCTTATGTAGGACATGGTAAGACACAGTTTCTTCTGCCAGCATTAGTTCCTCTCTTGTTTCTGAGCTCTGTAAGGAAGGGCAAAGGATTCATGAGGAAGGGCAGAAATAATTGCAAGGCAGGATTTCTTTGGGAAGCATTGCCAGTGTTCTATATATGCCCTTCCCACCTGGTGAGAGTGATGGAAGCACTTCTTTCTCATGTGAAGCCAAGAGAAGAAAACCACTCAAAAAACTTGAAATATGTTCTCTGGAAGCTGAAAGACTCAAGATCTGGTATCTGAAATAATAAAACACACTAGGCTAGAGACTGGCTAGAGCAGTCTGTTTGGTGGCAGAATGAAGTAGAGCAGAGCTTAGTGGAGTCGGATACTCAGGTTTTTTTTCCCATGGACCACATGTGGATCCTGCAAAAGGATATAGTTGTAGACGATCTTAAAAGAAACTTCACCAGTGAGATACACCTGGTGAAGGTAGGTGACCCTGGTGGGAGTCAAAGGCTGAAGGCAGAATCTTGGTTGGCTGGTTGTGGAAAGAATCCAACTTATAAAGGAATGGTAGATAGGAGATCCCCAGTAAGGTGGAGGGTTCTTTGTCAAACCCACAGAAATTCTCTTCTCAAGAAGGAATCCAGTATCTAAAAGGTGCTACACCACAGAGTATCAATATCAGATTGCAGATGAGATGAGCACTGGGTGTTATACTATATGTTGGCAAGTTGAAATTAAATAAAATATTTTTTAAAATGGAAAAAAATATGATTGCATCAGTAGTTATCAGTGGTCATGTAGAGTACAGATCCTTTACCTCTTTGGTTAGATTTATTCCTAGGTATCTTCTGGTTTTTGGTGGAATTATAAATGAGATCAATTCTTAATTTCTTTTTCTTCTGTTTCATTATTATCATATAGAAATGCAACTGATTTCTGTTGTGTTGATATTATATTTTGCCACGTTGCTGAATTCCTGGATGAATTCTATCAATTTTGGAGTTTTGTGTTTTCCCCATGAAGTATCATGCCATCCGTGAAGAATGAGGGTTTGACTACGTCTTTGCCAATTTGAATGCATTTATTTATTTATTTATTTATTTATTTATTTATTTATTTATTTATTTTTCTGTTGTCTGATTGCTGAAGCTAGGGCTTCTAGTATTATCATATGGTTTCACTTGTATGTGGAGTATAAGAAATAACTTAGAGGATCATAGAGGAAGGGAAGGAAAGCAAAAGGGAAGAAATCAGAGAGGGAGACAAACCATGAGAGACTCTTAATTATAGGAAACAAACTGAGGGTTGCTGGAGGGGAGGTGGGTAGGGGATGGTATAACTGGGTGATTGGGATTAAGGAGGCCACGTGATGTGATGAGCACTGGGTGTTATATACAACTGATGAATTACTGAACTCTATATCTGAAACTAGTGATATACTATATGTTGGCTAATTGAATTTAAATAAAAAAAAAAGAAAAAGTGCTGGACAGTTTAATGAAAGAGAATGGTAACTTCTGGTTGTTCTGTGATGTCAGGGATGTGGTTTAGTTGCTCAGGTTTGTTTTTCCCATCATGGTTGTAAGATGGCTGCTTCAGTTCCAGCCTGTCATGTCCTTACAGGACAACACTCAAAGGTAGGAAAGAAAAGATCTTCCTTTTAGCTCTCCTTTTTTTTAAATCAAGGGAGAAATTATTCCCCAAAACCCTCTAATAGACTTCCTTTTATGTCTCACAGAACAGAGTCATATATCTATCCTAACTTAGTCACTAGCAAAGGAGAATGGGATTAGTTTAACTCTTGGGGCTGAAGGAGACTCCCACCTTCCCTGAGTTCATTATTGCCTGTTTCTTGAATGACATTGAGGTTCTTTTTGTAATAGAGAAGTGAGGAATGGCTAATGAGTCAGCAGCCAGTGTGGACAACACCATCTTTGGGCAGCTCTCACCTGTGATAGTGTGACCTAAAATCTGCCAGCTTTGAGTGGAACCTAGAGCAAGAGAAGTTCAGCTGGTCTAGACTGTTATGAGAACAACGTTGATGCTTTCCTTTATGGACTGACTGTTTTTTAAGTGTCTATGGCAAGATGTTGTATGGAGCCTATACAGGCTCAAGTAGTAGAACTATATGGAGAACCTAGAGTTTTAGAGCAAAGAAATGCTCTCCTTAGTCCTGCTTATGATTGAAAATGTCTAACTGTGACATGCTGGGTGATCATGCTATTTGAGTTTCTCACCATGAACTAGGTGTTATTGGATCTACAGAATTATAAGCCTGCACATGCCCCAGGAGGATGGCATTATCAAGTGGAGTTATGTATATAGGACTGTATCCATACAGATCCTGAAGGCCCAGTAAATTGCCTGAGCAAATGAGTTTGTTCCACTGTTGCTTCCACTCCTATATGGTTATAGAGGAGGAAGAGAATCTCAGCTTGGTTTACAATGCCCTGCACAAAATTTAGGCAGTTGGTAGAGGTAAATTTGGGAAATCTTACAGAGATACAGAACTTTAAGAGTTAATGTATATCTCTCTTTAAATTTTTTTTAAAAGATTGTATTTATTTAATTGAGAGAGAGAGCAAGAGAGCATGAGTGGGAGGAGGGGTAGATAGAGTGGGAAAAGCAGATGTTCCACTGAGCAGGGAGCCCAATGTAGGGCTTGATCACAGGACCCTGGAATGACGTGAGCTGAAGGCAGATGCTTAACTGACTGAACCACTTGGGTGCCCCTATGTATATCTCTTTGAGTCTTCTTTGACAAGAATGAAATGGCCTGAGAAAAGAATCTACATTGATTATTAGGCAGTAATTAGTGATTTGGTCATAGTCAGGGACTTGAAGGAATGAGGTTATAAGATTGGTAATAAGAAAATCTGATGAAGAGATAGGTGGCTGGAACTTTTATACTACATGAGCATGGTATGTGAGAAAATTTGTGTTCCATGTGAATCTCACCAAAAGGTCTGATTTTGGAAGAGATTGTTAATTACCAGGTGAAGAAGGTGACCCAGCCTGGGGATATGGTTTAGCAAATCCCCCAAGTGTTTGCTTAGTGGGCTTATACGTGTAGTGCCCATAGGCATGAGCATAGGTTCAACAGCATAAACATTCCTTATCAAGGGTGTTCTGGCTCTGCCACTTCTGAGTGCTCAGATTGATAGCAAGGTCTAACAACCCTGGATCCCCAATATGATATAATATCTAAGCCATTCTGTCACAGATTGTTTACATTGGATTCCCTTCATCATGCAAGGGGGCAGAAATTTGTTCTCACTGGGATCTATCCTTATTCCAAATGTAGAATTTTTTCCTTATTATATACTTGTATCATCATCCATGGATTTATTAATATAAATGAAACATGGATTCAGACTATCAGATTAAAAAAGGAAATATAGCAAAGACATACACTTTTAGTTACTACATTATTTTGAAATATTTTTTTTTTTTTTTTGTGGTCTGCCGTGGTCTTTATTATCGCTTCAGCATCTTACTCTAACCCAAAGCCTCACACACGAGGCAGAAAAACCCACGCCCGCTCGCCCACCCCTTCCCCGACGCGCCTGCAGTCCTTCTAGCTCTAAAAGTGTCAGACGTTTTGGACTTTTGCCCTTGGCGGCGGTCAGCACCAGGCGCCCGGCTCTGCTGCCTGGGGCAGCAAACAAGTGCAGTGCTGGCTCGTCCATCCTAAAGGCCTCCCCTCAGGGTCGTCTTGGCCGCGCGGCGGCGAAGCAGCACCGCAGAGCCTCGAACTCCCACGCACAGAGGTCCTTCGCCAGGCGGCCGGCCGCCCGGGGCCATGGACACCTGCACGCACCTGCCCTAGGCCGCGGCCTCGGCCCCGCACGCGCCCCCACACCGCTCGGTTCCAGGACACTAGCGGCTCCTCCCGGCACCCGTGGGCGCCGCCTATTTTGAAATAATTAATAATTCCACATTGTACCTGTGGAGGGAAAGGAAAGTGCTAAGGATTCTCTTTTAATTTGGCAGAAACATTTAAAGACTGCTTAGAAATACACAGGTATCAGTTACAATATTATTACCAGGTAAAAATCTTGGCTATAATGAGCAGAATTGCAGATTCCTCTTGGAGGTTATTTTCATGGAATAAGGCAACACTTTTTAAAGTCTTTAGAGTTTTACAAGACATTTTGGTTCAAATAGCACTAAATTAACTGAGAATGGATTTCTTTTAGAAAAAAACAGAAGACGTTCTAGTAATAGTTGTGAATATTCACACATGTTTTCATATTACTGAGAAGAACCAACAAATATTTTTGGAAACCTTTAAAAAATCCTTTTTCAGGGGCAGCCGGGATGGCTCAGTGGTTTAGCGCGGCCTTCAGCCCAGGGCATGATCCTGGAGACCCAGGATTGAGTCCCACATCTGGCTCCCTTCATGGAGCCTGCTTCTCCCTCTTCCTGTGTCTCTGCCTCTCTCTGTGTGTCTCTCATGAATAAATAAATAAAATCTTTAAAAAAAATATTTTTTCAGAGAAAATAAACTTTTTTTTTGTAGCTAGGACTATTTTATTTTCTCTTATTTTGAAATAAATATTGAAATAGTTCAAACATAGAAAAGTATATAGAGTAGTATAATAGATAGGCATTTAGATTACCAGTGACACAGATTTAACCATGGGCAAATATTAACCAGAGAAAATAAACTGTATTTTTAAAAAATTGTTTTTCTTATTTTTAAAAAATATTTTATTTATTTATTCATGAGACACACAGAGAGAGAGAGAGAGAGAGAGGCACAGGCAGAGGGAGAAGCAAGCTCCATGCTGGGGACTCAATCCCAGGACTTCAGGATCATGCCCTGGGCCAAAGGCAGGCGCCAAACCGCTGAACCACCCAGGGATCCTGAGAAAATAAACTTTAAAAAAATTTTAATTTCTGTATAGTTAACATGCAGTGTCATATGAGTTTCAAGTATACAATATAGTAATTCAACAGTTGCTTGTATTACTCATTGCTCATCAAGGTAAGTGTACTCTTAATTCCCATCACTTATTTCACCCATTTCCCCCACCCACCTTCCCTCCGGTTTGTTTCCCATCTGTTTGTTCTCTATAGTTGAGAGTTGGGTTTTTGGTTTGTCTCTTTTGGAAATCTTTTTAATACCTTATCAAACCAGGTTTTTAAAGGTAGCTTATGATGCAGAATTTTATTTTATTTTTTACCTATCTGCACTAAGGGATATCTCTTTCATCTCTTTCTTAGACTCCTTTGGTTAATTATAAACGTTTTTATTTTTAAGGTCAGGTTCTGAAATTTTATTAGCTACATTGTAGGTAGACCTATAAAACAAGTTTTATTGGTAGAAAGGATAAAAAATGTTCTTTAATAGCAATAAAATTAAGAGGATATTGTTTTTCTTCTATATTTTAAAATGCCTACTTATGCTCATAATTTCCTTCTAAAAAGACCTTGAAACTTCAGAGAAGACAAATGGTCTATCTTTGGGTTAAAGTGATAGAATAAGAGCATTCCAGAAAGGAAATGTTTAAGAATTTTATACAGCTCAATATTTGTCAGTAATGGGGCAGGCTGACTAAAGAGTAAATATGGTCTACATTTAGTCTTTTATTCACACTTCACTTGCATGTGGAATATTGACTCTAAGTATACTTAGAGGTATTTAATTAGGAATAAAGAGGACATGGTGTTATAGGAGACCGGATTATTCTAGCTGTCTTCAGCTACCAGAGGGACTAAACTTTCTGATGCTCTGGAGAGCAAAACTAGGAAGGCAGACCTTAGTTTTAACCATATAAGGAAAAAATTGACCTATGAGGGGTTTAATCCAGGGTTGACTGATCACCCGTTAGGCATATTTTTAAAAGTGATTTATTTACTTAATTTGGAATTGGAAAATATCCCCTTTCCTTGACCTAAGTTTTTATTTTGAAAAATTTTGCAATTTTCGTATTTGAAAAACAGGACAATGGATACCTCTATGTTTTTCACTTAGGTATGCCAATTAATATTTTTTGTCACATTTACTTTCTCTTGCTCTCTCTCTCTCTCTCACACACACACACACACACACTACACATTTTTTTGATGATCCATTTGAAAGGAAGTTGCAAATCTCATGAAATTTACCCCCAAATTTTTCAGCAACTATCTCCTACTAGGGTCATTCTCCTACATGTTACCATCCATTCTTAAGATATGTTCAGTTTGAAGTTTCTGTGAACCTCTCATAAGCAAGTGAGAAAAGTAGTGTTTCTTTGCCCTGTAACACAGGATTTATTCGATGAAATTAATAAACTTTGCCCTGCCTACCTCATAGAGCACATTGCTTGGAGGCCCTGCTATCAGCAAGGCACTCAAAGAATGTGAAACATGGCCTTGCCCTCAAGAATTTATGGGCCAGTGAAAATTCTGGAGAATCACGTGGAATAATGCACATGAAAGTAGTTTCTAAAATGTCAACTATGATATATGTGAAAGTTGTTATTCTCTCCCTGAATCGTTTTTCAAGAAAATAGGGTCTAGTAGATGGGAAAAAGAATGTTTTAAACAAACACCAGAGGGCGCGGTAGTAGCATATAGAAAACAATGACCAGCTAGGATGCTCGAAGAGTGATTAAACTTTAAAACTGCATTTTTTTCTTGCCAGAAAAATATACTGTGATTGTGTTGCCTTCTACATTTAAGTATTATTCACCCTATTAACTGACATTCTTAAAGTTTTGTAATAATTTCAGACTGAAAAAGCATGAAAAAAAAATAGACCTGAATATTTTACTATGTTAGAGAATCAAAACCTTTAAAATTAATTTTTCTTTCCTTTGGAGGGGTCAAATTCGTTTTTTAAAAAAATAATTTATTTATTTATTTATTCATGAGAGACACATAGAGAGAGAGACAGAGACCTAGGCAGAAGGAAAAGCAGGCTCCTCGTGGGGAACCTGATGCAGGACTCATCCCAGGATCCTAGGATGGCACCCTGAGCCTAAAGCAGACGCTCAATGGCTGAACCATCCAGCCATCCCTGGAAGGGTCAAATTCCACTCCAGTTTTGTTTCAGTAACTTGGAATCCTAGAAATACTGATTTGTGTGTTGTCCCTAGTATTTTGAAAAGTAACACTTAAAATTGAAGAGCAAATTTGAGAGCCCTTAGGAGAAATAGATAACTGTCAGTAGCTTGCAGATTTATTTTTATGTCTTTAAAGTGCAATTTTTAGGGATTCCTGGGTGGCTCAGTCAGTTAAGTGTCTGACTCTTGATTTCATCTCAGGGCATGATTTTTAGGGTCCCGGGATTGAGCCCCACGTCAGGCTCTCCACTCAGTGGGGAGTCTTGTCTCCCTCTTCCTCTGCCCCCTCCCTGCCATACTTTGTCTCTGTCTGTCCAATAAATAAATAAATCTTGAAAAAAATAAAGTGCAATTTTTAAATGGAACTGTGCAGGCCGAGAAAATTAAGGCCATTCCACTTTAAGTTCAGCGTTAGCACAAGTACAGCCATCCCAGGCCCCTGTGAATAAGAGCTGAACTTTACCTTACTTCAGTTACAGAAAAACAAAAAAACAAAAAAAAACAGTTTACAGTTTAATGCCCTAGAAAGCCCCATATTAGAATAAAAACAGAGCCCAAGCCAAGGGCAGGAAGCCCCTAATAGAATGAGAACAGAGCCCAAGCCAGTGGCAGGAAGCCCCATATTAGAATAAGAACAGAGCTTAATGCCCTTGAAGGCCCCATATCAAAATGTAAACAGAACTTGAGGAATTCCTCCACCCCTTCTGAAGGTCCCCTAGAGCAGCCCTTAAAACTAAGCTAAATCCCATCTCGGGGTCCAAGTCCCTGCTCCGCTGTGTCGGGTACACTTGGACCCAAGCTCGAGCTTGTAAATAAACCCTCGTGTGCTTGCATCGGTGGCCGCTCCTTGGTGGTTTCTCGGATTTGCAATCTTGGGCACAACAGAACTTTTCTGCACATTGCCAAATGGTTAGTGGTACATGATTTTAGTTCCTGGAGTATCCTATAGATTCAGCATTCATTTATCATTTTAAGAAAGAAATGCTTGGGTGACTTCGGAATTAGGTGTATGTTTTGGAGAATTATACTGTGATTACATTTACCAGAAGTTTCAGCTAGGTGCATGGATAAGAAAAAAAGGCCTTTGCTGCCAAGGGAATGATCAAGGTTAAGCTTTAAACCTCATACACATCACTCTGGGTTTTCAGTGATTCTATAAGTAATTTTAACAGCCTTGTGAAAAATAATGAAATTTTTGTTTGTTTTCCAAATCACAGAACCGGAATTAGGAAATTAGAAGACATGTAGACGCAGGGGCCATTGACTGCAGGAGTGATCGCAGAAGTAGAAGGAAAGAGAGAGGGAGAGGGAGGGGAGATACTGTATCACAATTTTACATAAAAATTTATTCTCATAATGACCATTCTGAGTTATTAGGATGAGGTTTGTGAATCTCTTTTTAGGAAAAAAAGAGGCCTGTAGAAAATGTTTTGGAAAAATATCATTCAGAAGGGCTAATACAAACTGGATACTCATGAGGATGAACTTGGTCAAGCACCACTTCTTTCTTTCTTTTTTTTTTTTTTTATTTTTTTATTTTAAAGATCTTATTCACTTATTCATGAGAGACACACAGACATAGGCAGAGGGAGAAGCAGGCTCTACGCAGGGAGCCCAATGTGGGACTCAATCCTGGGACTCCAAGATCACACCCTGGGCTGAGGGCAGGTGCTCAACAGCTGAGCCACCCAGGTGTTCCATGCACCACATATTTATTGAGCCTACTTAACAGAGGGATGCATTCAAAGACTGTTCTTCCTTCAAGAAGTTTACAAACAGACTCTTGCAAAACTAACAATGGAAGCAGCATGTGTTAAGATTTCCATAAAGACAGTAAGAGCCAAAGGAAATCTGGGAAGGCAAACAGTTCCAGGGCTGCCAACAGCTGAAAAGGAGGTGGGAAGTTCGTGAAGCTGGGGAAAGATTGAGGAGAGGAGTCCAGGGGATGAGGAGGAGATAGAACACACCTGATACAGGGAATAGTATGGGAAAGGACAGCCACCTGTTGGGTATATCCTACTCCCCGCAATGGTAACCAAGCAAGCATTTACAGACAGATTAACTGCCTTCCATTTCTAACCAAAGAGAGTCTGCAGTAACCCCGAATGTAAGTTTCTACTTTGAAATATTATCACCCTTCTCTGCCAACGCTTCCGGGAAGTTTATCTTCTCTCAGTTCAACATGTGGTAAACATTTAATAAAACGAGTGGGTTTCAGGAATTATGGTGAGCTGATAGCTGTTCCAAATTACCCTCTCCTTAAAAGATCTTCATTTTTGGGATGTCTGGGTGGCTCAGCAGTTGAGCATCTGCTTTCTGCTCAGGTGGTAATCTCAGGTGCAGGGATTGAGTCCCATATCAGGTTCCCTGTGAGGAGCCTACTTTTCCCTCTGTCTAGGTCTCTGCCTCTCTCATGAATAAATAAATAAAATCTTTAAAAAAATCTTCATTTTTTATTTATCTCTACCCATTTATATAGCTTTTGATATCCCATTACTTGTGATTATAGTTCATAGTGGTAAAGCAGGGCTAAGAGAAAAGTAAATACCTGATGTCAAGAAGGAAATTATTTAGCAGCTTATTAAAGAAGATCAGCTTGTAGCTTATTGAAACCCCCAAATTATGTAACAGCATTATATATATATATATATGACATTTTAAAGATACTTGTATCTTATGTACACATATATAGTAGTCATTCTAGTAAAAATCAAATTTTATTATGGAGAATTTTAAGCATAAGCAAAAGTAGAGAGAACAGTAATGAAACCCTGAATATTTATCACCCAACCTAAAAAATTATAAACATATAGCCAACAAGCTTTACTTCTTACCCGTCATTCCCCGCTCCCACCTCTCCAGAACTAGTTTTGAACAATTCTCATCATATAATTCTATTCATAAACACACCAGTTATCATAATTACTAAACAGGAAATATTAATATATTTTATGGATACAAATGCTGTAATGTTTATAACTATTTGATGTTGAGATGTTAACTTTAAATAGTTGTTTAAATTCATGGCAATCCGTGGTTCATTATTATAGATTGTAAATTAACCCAGACAGGTTCAGATTCAGTCAGATAGTATTCCAATTTATTCCTGGTGTCTTCAAAAGGTCAGGACTATCCGAAGGCTGTTAATAATAAGACAACAATCAGCATAATTTTTGCGGTAAATTTAACCAAGACCCACAAATAATTTTTGTACTTTTATTTCGACATTTGGTTTAATTTTTCTTTATAGACATCTATAAAAAAAAGAAATTAACAAATTATGTCTAATTTCTTTTATCTTGGCATCTTCTTCCATTCATAGAATTAATAATACTTCATATATGGTGCTAATAAGCTGGGAAAACTTGGGGACCTTCATGTGACCCTGGGTGAGGTCTGTGCTGCCCAATGGTGCTATAAAGTAGAACATGCTAGGATTGTAGTGAGGTTTTTGTCTTGGAATAGTCACTGCTTGGTGTATTGGGATGATGCTTTCTGAGAATCTAAATATTCTTACTCCTTGATAATTCCTTCAACATGTAGAAGCAAAGAACGAGGTAAGCCTCAAGGACAGAGACTTCCTTATGTTCCACCTTACTGCTAGAGCTATGGAATCCCTGGCATTAGCAGGTTGCCATGCATATATGTTTTCTTCACCCAGGGACGGGAACTACATCTTTCTACCTGTGGAGGGAGAACCTCTATGTCCTTTCCTTGCCATGAGTCAGGGTCACTGCACCTTAAGAGGCCAACTGAGTGTTGTATTCCCTCCACTTCCTTGCTTCTATGCAGTTGGTATGGCAGGAGGGCCTATCCTCAGTTGTGCTTCCTATACCCATATGCTAAGTCCCATCCTCTGCTTTCTGCATTGTCACCTTTCCATCAGTGTGGGCAGTAATGTGGTTTTCTCAGTGAGCCAGAGGGGAAGTAGGAGGCCTTACTCAAGTATCTAGCCCTCAGCCTTCCATTCTCTCACTGATTTATCAGGCCTACTTTAAAAGCATGGGAGACTTGCCCAGCTATTAATAAAGTAATTCACCATTTTCCATTTGGCTGCCACTTAGCATTCCTTGTGGGTGTATTCCATGACACAGAAATCAAGGGGGAAAAGGGTGGTGGTGCATGAGATATGAGTTTTGGGGTCTAATGCCCCATATTCCAACCTAACTCCCAACATAAGGAATACTCCTTATAAGAATATTGAGATTATGCAAAATATTGCAGGGTTTATACACTAAGTTAATTTGTGTAGCTTAAATAATCTTTCTTTTTCTTTCTATCGAGCTTCTTCTTGATACATTGCAGTTAATGGGTTTGCAAAATAGAGAGTTCATGTCAGTATAAATAATTTCTCAGGAAATACTTTCCTAGGAAGTAGCCAGGGTCCTCACATGTTTTCTTCTTTTGCAACATTTATTTTCTGTTTCAAACTCATGTCATGTAACTTTAGTTTCATTTTGTGAAACTCCCATTTTGTGATATCTTCTTGTTTTGTTCCTTTTTTTTTTTTTTTACATCTCCTCTATGAAACTATTCCTGGTGTTTTGCTCTTTGCTTCTATTGAAAGCTGTGCTTAATCATTTTAACCAAAATCATTGATCCTAGTCTCTCCTGCTCCTCAGTTGCTACAGAACTCCAGTTGGGCCATTTCTATAAGTTAGTTCTCATGATCTGTACCAAGGGAGCACAATATAGTTAAAACCATGGATCAGATTGTATCTTATTGTAGACTCCGGACAAAGCAAGAGAGTAAGAGTTGAGGTATCCTTTGTTTCTTTAAATGAGTCATTCACTGCTCACATATCAGTGGTTTTCACTTGGTTCTGACCTTGAAGGGACTGGAATGGGCACTTTGTTAATTGCAGAATTTAATGATGGGAGACCTAGGGCTATATTGCACCAGAATGACCTGACATTATACCGTAGAAACCTTTCTTTCTAGGGAACAGCCCCAACTGAATTAACAGTTGTTTGTGAAAGGGAAAATATGTGTCAGTTTATATCACCACTCTCTGTTGGAATAGTGTATGGCAGTGTACATTATGGAAATTGAGTAGAAAGCTTTTCTTTTTTCCAGAGGTCACCATTTAATCTTTAAAGCACATCTAGTATGTGTGATGATGTGGAAAATGTGAGAAAAGACAAACTGGTTAGTTTTTAACAAATAAGGTCATCATAAAGGTTTTTCAAACCTCCTTGTTAATTTACCTTTTTCCTTGGTTCATTATGTCAAATGCCTCATTGATTTTGTCAAAAGGCAGAGTGTGAGTCACCAATAGATCCAGATCAAATTTCTTATTCTTGTAGTCAGTAACCAGCTTTGGGATAGAATCGCTTTTCCAACCTGCAATTTGGCCAAGAAGCCAAGTAAAGACACGGTATTTGACAGGAGGTAGTTTAATCAGTTTGTTGAGTGAATTAAATTACTAGGTCAGATTTGAGTTGCTTTCAAATGGATTATCCCTCCCATCTTTAATTTTCTACAGTTTAATTTATTTAAAAGTTTTTCTTAATAAGAAATGTTAAAATTAGTTCCTACTTCTAGATAAGGAATTATCAGATTGATTAAAGTTTACCTTTTGTTCCTCTGTGTTGGTTCATTTTAATGCAAATTTCATTTCAGTTTGCAAATTGTAGTTATCCATCTATGCAAACTGTTTACTTTCAGGGAAAAATTGGAGAGGGAGACAAACCATGAGAGACTCCTAACTCTGAGAAACAAACAAAGGGTTGTGGAAGGGGAGGTGAATAAGGGGGATGGGGTAACTGGGTGACTGGGCACTGAGGAGGGCACTTGATGGGATGAGCACTGGGTGTTATACTATATGTTGGCAAATTTAAGTAAAAAAAACTGTTTACTTTCAAATAATTCCTAGAATAACTTTTATGCAGTCTCTAGATATGTTATTAGGCACTCAGTATTTAAACAACATTTTTTCCCCTTTTCATTCAATAATCTTCATTGGAAGAATTTGCATACTACTATGGAGTAAATTAAAAGAGAAAAAAACTGACCACCAAAGCATGTTCCATTTATGGTACGGCCCATTATTAGCTCTACTGGAGATATAGTCAATCTTGACATTTCAGAGTTTACTCCAATCAAAGTACATGATCCCCAACCTACTGTTGTGCAGTCCAGGGCTGCTCTCTAGAAGGTAAAACAAAAAGGATTAGTTGAATAAGTAGAAAAAGTAGAACATGAACTCTGTAGGTATGTACAATACTTTAGGGAAAATTTATACAACTCTGCATATAAGATAAGATTAGTCAAGCTAATGAGGTTATGGCATTGTTGATGATACTTGAAGCTCCACTGTACAGTTTCAGGTAGAAGATTCATTAAAAGTTTGAACTTCATCAAAAAAAGATATTGAAAAAAAAAGATATTGAAAAGAAACAGAACCCATTATTTTCTTCTGTTTAATACCATAGTTATGCTGAATCTGGAATGTGTATCATTGCAAATCAAGAAAGAAAAAAATATGTGAAGTTAGAAAAGAATTCTAGAAGATATATATTATAAATTCTAATCAAGTTTTTGATGATCTGCTGTGGGTATGTACTAAAACATTTGCAATTTCAGAGGCATAAAAACACAATCCTTGAAGTCATGAAGAGAGGATGGGTATCTACTAGAACCTAGGGAATGAGGTACACATTGTAAACTTAGTATATCTCAATATAAGATAAATAAAAAATGTTATTTAAAACAGAGCAAGACAGTTAAACAGAATCTGACACTAGATGCTGCTCATAAAACATTTTATCAGTTTTCCTACATTATTTATCTCTCAGAAGTAGAGTTATATAACTAGTTCTGGGCAATAGATTATCGGCAGAAGTGATGTGTGTTATTTCGTAGACAAAACAGAAAACCCGGTATACATCCTGCCAGCTGTCCATTCTCCTGCTATAACAATCCAGATGACCTCATGTTGACATTGTGAGGTCAAAAATGAGGGACGCCTGGGTGGCTCAGTGGTTGAGGTCTGCCTTCAGCTCAGGGCATGATCCTGGGGTCCTGGGATCGAGTCCCACATCGGACTCCTTATAGGGAGCCTGCTTCTCACTCTGCCTCTCTCTCTCTCTCATTAAAAAAAAAAAAAAGAACTAGCTGAGTCATTACATGGAAGACAGTGGCCCAGGGGAGTTGCCTTGATCTTTCCACAAGAGAAAAAATGTTATGTTAACCTACTGCAAGTTTGAGGTTAATACAAAAATGCCAAGGGTTGAAAATTTTAAGGAATTTGAGAAAGACATAAACTGTGGATGACCATTCCACAAGAAGCTGTATGGTAAATAGATGAACATTTTAATTTTTGAGACTAATCTTAAAGAAGAAAAGCATAAACTTTGTTTTATATCCTTTGTCATAGTCAGTGCTCAATTTAATTCTGACTTGTTGGGCAATTTTTATTTTTACAAAAGTCTCAATAGGAAGTATAGCTTTTTTTCATCATTGATCACTGTATAAAAGAAGCAATTTGAAGTAAATTCTCCCCCTTCTCTTTGTCTGTCTTACTAGTATTGGAAGATGAAGTGACCTAGAACTTTTAGAATGTATTATGAAAATTTTATTTGAATAAATGTTTATTGTTTTGAGACTTCATAACATTTCTTTATTTTTTTTAAAGATTTTATTTATTTATTCATGAGAGACACAGGGAAAGAGAGAGAGAGGCAGAGAGAGAAGCAGGCTCCATGCAGGGAGCCTGATGTGGGACTCGATCCCAGGTCTCCAGGATCAGGCCCTTGGGCTGAAGGCAGCGTTAAACCACTGAGCCACCTGGGCTGCCTGACTTCATAACATTTCTAAATAGCAACTGCTTTACTGTATGCACTTTTTATATGGCAGAAATATTTTTGTTTATGCTGTATAGAGAGATCCATGGAGAGGAGAAAATTCATAGACTTATTACCTGAAGGTAGCTATTTATATTAACTCCTATTTTCTATTTTAATTTTAAAATATCTTTCCTGTTGGCCCTTTTTTTAAAGAAGATTTATCCATCTATTTGAGAGAGAGAGAGAGAGAGAGAGAATGGGAGAGGGGAATGGTTGGAGGGAGAGGGAGTAAGAATCCTGAGGAGACTGCCTACTGAGTGCAGAGTCCAGTGTGGGGCTCAATCCCATGATCCCAAGATAATAACCCAAGCCAAGATCAAGAGTCCAATGCCTAGTTTACTAAGCCACTCAGGTGCCCCCTGTTAGCCTGTTCTACATTTCTGGAGCTTAGCTTCAAGCAAGGGATTCATCTCCCTGATGATAACTTAGTTAAAAATGGGTATCATATGCAAGTAAAGGGTTTTATTTAGAAGCTTCTGATAATTTTTGATGAGAATTACTTTTGCTTCTCAAAACTTTATAATATTGCCAGTTAATGTAACTTTATGATTGTTCTGTGGGTTCTTCAGGCTGCTTTACTTTGTAAAGATTTTATTTATTTATTTGGCAAGGAAAGAGAGAGAGAGAGAGAGCACAAGCAGGGCAAGAGGCAGAGGGAGAGGGAGAAGCAAACTCCCTGCTTAGCAAGGTGCCTGATATGGGGCTTGATCCTAGGAGCCTGATATAGGACTCGATTCCACGACCCTGGGATCACCACGTGAGCTGAAGGCAGATGTTTAACTGACTGAGCCCCTCAGGCGCCTCCTTTAGGCTGCTTAAGAGCATTAGTGGTCATTGAATTCAAGTTCATTCACAGGTATTACTGGACTCTGCTCTACAACCAAGAAATTTAGATTTCCTTAGTTATGGAAACATGGTGGATGGGTAGATAGCTGATCTTTTTGTGATAACTAAACCCATCTATTCTTATTTGGATTCTCTGTTGTAAGTCTATTCCATAATTTAAATAATAATAGAACCTGCCAAGATTTAGATTAAGTAGTTCTCAACTGGAGTAACTTGTAAAAAATATTGTACCTGGGCCCTAGACTCATGAGAATATCCTGGGATATGGCCCATTCATTGGTACCAAACAATGATAGTAACAACTCCCCAGGCATTTCTAAAATGTAGCCAGTGTTGAGAATCTCCATACTGGAAAAATAATATCAATAGGTTGAATTTCAATGTTTGAAAAAAATTTGAGCTGTGGAAAGTGGAGGAATGGATGTGGCACATTGTAAGTTGCAGATGCCAACAATAATTTAAGAAGCAGGATCTGAAGCATTGAACACAAAGGACCAGTATAGGATAAGAAGCCCTTAATGCATGAGTTTTCAGTAATAGCTAACATTTATGGAGTGCTTATTACCTGCTAGATCCTCCTTTAAACAGTTACATTATTCCAATGAAACCATTCTGAGAGGGGAGACCCAGGAAGGGAGCCTCATGCTTTCAGCAGCTCCTCCCCATCTCCATTCTCTTCTGGAGAATGCATCAGTTGGGTAAAAATCAAGGGGAAGAACTGTACAAAGCCTGCTACTGGGATGTTGAAGTACAGAATTCTATTTTTATAACCTCCCTAGAGGAGGGTTTTGAGAGCCATGTTGAATGAAGTTGTAAATAAAAGGGCGTAACACCACAGCTCCTCCACAGATCTCCTTCATGAAATAGGAAGAATCCATGGCAGATAATCAGTTGATAAATTGTTAGTCATCTCATAAAACAAAACAAAACTCGATTTAGCCTCTTTGAGCAAATAGACATCAAGTGACCATCCGCTGGAAAGTGAGGTTAGGCAGTCTGACAAGCTAACTTTTCCATGTGTAGTCTGTGTGATTGGTTCTTTACCCCACTTTTGAGAGTAGAATAAACAAGGCTGGTTTCATGGGCCTGCAGCCAGTGTAGTTGTTCAGGGCTCTGTGCCTGGAAAGGCCTTCAAATTATGTAGCTTGTCCTGAGAGAAGAAATCTGAATGATACAGAATTGTAGTGCTTAGGACAAAAGGTCTACATTTTATTTTATTTTATTTTTATTTTTTTATTTTTTAAAAGGTCTACATTTTAATTTTGAAGTATGTGTGTGTGTATGTATGTTTTTAATATATTGAATATATTGAAAATTTCAGATTTATGATGTGGACCTAATTTGGCATCCCTTTTATTAAGATCTGACGAATGGAATTGGATTGTTTGTAGATTGCTGACCTCTCACCACTCTGCTTTTAGGTTGGAATGGAATGCCTCCAGCTGTTAGGGGTGACACGTGTCACCCTGTCTTCTTCCCTCCTCTAACTCTGCCTTTTCTGTTTTTTTTCTCTATCATTTCTCATAGGCACAATTCTTTTAAAATGTTTATTTCTAAGTTTTCTCTTTTTGCTAAACTTCATGTGGAAGAATATACAGAAATATTAATAATCCAAGTAAGTATTAACATTTATTAATCAAATATTAATAATATACATAATCTGATATTATTAATAAATAATATTTATATAAATATATAATTTACATATATATAAATATACTAATGTTAAATTCAAAATAACCTTATCAATATACATACTACCAATTTAATAATATTTATATTATTAAATAGTTTAATAATATTAATACATGCAATTTATTATATACTATTATAAAAACTATATGTACCATGGCTTCAGGTCCACCTGCACAGTCAAAGGCAAAATCCACACCTCCATTGGTCATTTCAATGATGACTTCCTGGATGGGTTTATTGAAGTCTCTAGGATTGAGGCATTCAGTGATTCCAAGGGCTTTGGCCTTTGTAAACTTCTCATTGTTGATGTCAATAGCGATGATTCTGGAAGCTCCTGCTACTTTACAACCCATTATAGTGGAAAGCCCAACGCCTCCTAGGCCAAAGACAGCACAAGTAGAGCCAGGGGTGACCTGCAGGCAGCAAAATTATAAATTAACTTTAAATGGAAGTGGTCTCATTTTTTTTTTTTTTTTTTAAAGGAAGAGAGTGAAGTAGAGGCAGGAACATATAAATAAAAGACTGCCTAAAAAAAAAAAAAAAGACTGCTTGTCATAAAGCTAAATGATACAGCCAATGAGGGAAGTCTGCCAAGATTAAAATGGATGAGTCACTGGCTAAATTTGGAGAATCATTTGAATGCCATTAGAATTATAAGCTCAAAAAACAAAACAAAACAAAACAAAAACAAAAAGAAACCTAGGTGAAAATAATCCACTTGTTTTCCTCTTCCCTTTATGTTATCAGAACAAAATTTTATTTTATTTTATATTTTCCTTTTTTAAAGAATTTAAATTCAGTTATCCAAGATATAGTACATTATTATGTAGTATAGTACATCAGATGTAGTTTTCAGTAATTAATCAGTTACATATAACACCCAGTGCTCATCATATCATGTGGCCTCCTTAATGTCCCATCACCCAATTACCCCATCCCTGTACCCTCCTCCCCTCCAGCAACCCTCAGTTTGTTTTCTATAGTTAAGAGTCTCTAATGGTTTGTCTCCCTCTCTGATTTCTTCCCATTCAGTTTCCCTCCCTTCCCATGCACTGTTTCTTATATTCTACATATGAGTGAAACCATATGAAATTGTCTTTTTCTGATTGACTATACTGTTTTTAATTTTTAATATACTGATAGCCAAAAACAACATTTCTGTCTGCTTGACTGATTCTCAATGAAAAGTCTTATCTTGATATTATGGCTATTAGATCAGTTTTTAATTTTGATTAGGTTGAGTTTATTTCCTTGACACTTGAACAACTGCAGGTAACCTGATAAAGAGGAGTATTTAGATTGCAAAGCTGAGGATCAAGCCTTATCAAGATGTTTTAAGGATTGCATATGAACCTGGCTTTTTTTCATTCATTCATTGAAAAATTATCCAGTTCCTACTGTGTGCCAGGCACAGGGCTAGGCTCTGGAGATACCACAATGAACAAGAGAGAGTTCTTGCCCTCAAGGAGCAAATAGTCTAATAAGAAGGAGAAATAAATGGAAAATTTCTCCAGAGTGTGATAAGAAGAGAGACAGGGACAATAAGCACAGACACTTTAGGGGAAACTGAGAGGGACACCCAGTACATGCCTGACAGTTTGGAGGGTTTCTGGTAGGAAATGACAAAAAAATGGAGACAGCCAGAAGAGGGGTGTGTGTATGTGTAGGGGGCGGGGAGCTTTCCAGGCAGTGTTGATGGGAGCCATGTATGGAAAGCCCAGGGGCCACAGTGATTGGAGCCCAGAAACTGAGGGTCAGGCTTGGGGGAATGGTGACCCTGTGAAGGTAGAATTAGGGAGAATCACTACCCCACTGATGGAAAAGTGGAGTAATGAAAGGGCAATGAAATCTTCACATTTGTTGTTTAGAAACAACATTTGTTGTTTTGTTTCTGTTTAGAAAGAGCACTCTGGATGCATTTTGCAGTTTGAACTCAAGGATCGAAGACTGACATCAAGGCGGTTGTTTGAGGCATCCAAGTGATACTGACACCTGTCCAGTCTCTCATTAAACAGTTTTGTGAAAGTTTCTAAATTCTAACATGAGATTCCAAGGATGCATCTTGCCACCATCAGGGCTGCCACCTGAGATTCGCCTTTGGAGCCACAAAAGGACAGGATAAGAACCAGAGGTGAATTACCAGTTTGAGGGAGAGAAATCTACAGGATCAGGAAAAAAGCAGAGGTGACTAAATGGAGATGGGTGGGAGTTTCTGTAGTTTCTGTTGCCTCTTGACTAGGTCTGCTCTCCCATGGTGAACATTCATATTTAGGTGACATATTTAAGCACGCTATATTTAAGGCAGGGATAGTCTGTGATCTAACATACTAGTATAGGAAAAGAAATTAACATGAACTGAGTGCTGACTGTATGCCAGCTGCTGAGTTAGGTGCCTTACATATGTAATATGATTTGATTACCTCCTTACCTATTTATACTAGATGTTATTGCAGAGAGTAGGAATAGAGGGGTTAAATAACTTGCCTAAAGTCATAGAAGTAATAAATGACAGAGCTAAGGCTTGAAGAATAGCTAGCTGCTTTATTACTCCATCTCCTAGTAAATTCTATTTTATGCAACCTGGTGACGAACCACTTTTACCTTGGCAGTGTTGATTGCAGCTCCATAGCCAGTTGAAAATCCACATCCAAACAGACAAGCTCTCTCTAAATTTACATCATCATCGATTTTGGCAAGATTTATATCTGACACTACAGTGTACTGAGTGAAGGTACTGGTCCCCATGAAATGGTAAATTGGTTTTCCTTTGCAGGTAAACCTGCTGGTTTTGTCTTCCATTAGTTCTTGATCAACAATAGGATTTTTGACTAGACTAGAAAATAAAAAAAATTAAAAATTAAAAAAAACAAGATAATAAAGAGAGAACATAAATAGACCACTGGTTACATTCCTGAAAAAAACAGTTAAGTGTTATATATTTGTTATGACACTTTTATGAGATAGAAAAATTGAGAAAATGACTTGAGTCTTTTCACCTAAATATATAGTCAGAAGTACTCTAAAGTTAATAATGATAATAAACTTTTTATTGAATATTTTTTATGTGCCAGAAACTCTCTTGAGGGTTTGTATGTAATAATTCTTAGAAAAAAACTTATGGAAACTCAACTGTACATAAATGGAGAAATACTAGCCTTTTGAATGCCTGTGCAATTATATCCCAGCTTTAGCAGTTATCAACTCAGGGCTGTTCTTCTGGCATCTTTTACTCCCCCAACCCCCACCTCAAGGCTCACTCTTCCCCAGCACCTACCCTCCCCAATGGGATGGTTTCGAAGTAAACCCCACTCATTACTGTTTCATTTGTAAATATTTTATTATGTATCTCAAAGAGATTCTTTTAGGTTGATATATTGCATTTAGTTGACGTGTGTTATCTCTTTTAATTGATAGGTTCTCACCTCCCTCCTTGTTTTTTTCTTTGAAATTTATTTGTTGAAGAAACAGTCATTTGTTCTGTACAGTTTTTCCATTCTGAATTTTCCTGATTACATTCCTATAATTGGGTGTAACACATTTTCCCATCCCTGTATTTCCTCTTAACTAGTATTTTCAATCTAACTGGTTGATTTAATTTAGGTTTTATATTTTTGTAGGAATATTTCAAAGGTGGTGCTGTGAATTTTCATCTGGAGGTACATAATACCTTATTATCTCTCTTTTTGTGGTGTTAGAAATAATTGATGGTCATTGCCAAAATCTATTATTTTATTTAAAGTTTGCAAAGGGTTGTATTAATGCTTTAACTATCTATAATAACCCTGTGAAGTAAGCATTATTATTATTCCCATCTTATAGATGAGGAAATTGAGGCACAGTAATTAGATGTAAGAGTAGTACAATTTTAGCTTCTGAAATAACTAGCTTCAATCGACATTAAAGAATAATATGGATGTTATTATTTGCTGCTGCTGTGCTCTGTGCAAATTCTGAGTATAAAATTTAAACTCCGTGCCCAATAAAGTTATCTTCTAGAGTTTTTTTGGGAGAAGGAAAACTGGAAAATAGATTTTTCTTTTCCTTTTTTTAAAATAGATTTTTCTTTTCTTTTTTTAAATAGATTTTTCTTTTCCTTTTCTTTTTTTTAAGATTTACTTATTTATTTATTTATTTATTCATGAGTCACACAGAGAGAGAGAGGTAGAGACACAGGCAGAGGAAGAAGCAGGGAGCCCCATGCAGGACTCAATTCCGGGACTCCAGTAACATGCCCTGAGCTAAAGGCAGATGCTAAATTGCTGAGCCACCCAAGCATTCCCCTCTCCCCCTTTTTAGGAGGTTTTTCTGTATGTAGTCTCATTAAAGAATAAGTTGATAAAGGTTTTGAACTCTGGAGTCAGAATGTCTACGGTCAAAATCTAGCTCTAAGACTTTATCTGTGGGCCTTGGAATAAATTACTTTATTGTACCTCATTTCATTCCTCATTTCCTATAGAAGTAGCTACTATCTTGAGTTTGGCATTTATCAGTTCAGTAATATATTTATACCTTAACTGCATACACATGTAACCATAAACTATATTATATATATAGTATTACTGTTGTTTTATCTTTTTAAAGATTTATTTATTTATTTGAGAGAGAGATTGAGAAGGAGAGAAGCAGACTCTCCACTGAGGGCAGAGCCTTCAATCTCACAAACCTGAGATCAGGAGCTGAGCTGAAATCAGGAGTCAGAAGCTTAAAGAACTGAGCTACTCAGGCTCCCCTGTATATTGTATTATTTTGTATATGATATCTCACTAAATATATTTATCAGAAACTTGCTTCTTTCCTTTAACATCATGTATGTGAAACTATTCTATGTTGTTGTATGTAGATCAAGTTTAACCCTTTTCATTGTTATATAATATTCCACTGTGTTACTCCACAGCAATTCATTAATCCATTCTCTTGTTGGTGGACATTGAGCTATTTTTTAAAAAGATTTTTTAAAATCCATTTATTCATGAGAGACACTCAGAGAGAGACAGAGACATAGGCAGAGGGAGAAGCAGAATTCCTGCAGGAAGCCCAATGTGGGACTTGATCCCAGGATCCCGGGATCACAACCTGAGCCAAAGGCAGACACTTAACCACTGAGCCACTCAGGCGTGACATTGGGCTATTTTTAATTGCTGTTATAAACAATGTTGCAGTGAACATTCTAGCATATGTTTCCTTGAGTAATTTTACAACAATTTCTTATATACATCTAGGACTAGTATTGGTGGGTAGAAGCTTATTCAGATATTGCCAATGTACTTCCCCAAATATTATACCAATTTATAATCTTACTAATAGTGTATAGGACTTACCTGAGTTTTTTACATAAATTTGTGAGTGGATTCAGACAGAATTTGCATTTTCTACAGTGAGGCATGTAGAGTGGAATTACTTTGTCACCTGGAAAGAAAGGCCATATGTTGGATGGTGCCTAAGATACAGCTTGTAAAAGTCTCTACCAGATGAATCTTCTTTATGATATATATTTTATGTTTAGCATAAAGTATAGATGGCTATAGTATTTTGTTACTCTACATGATTGCTGATTCCCCCAAGTATTGTATATACTGTCTTTTTAACTTTTTCTTTTTTTTTTTTTTAAGATTTTATTTATTTATTCACTAGAGACAGAGAGATTGAGGCAGAGACACAGGCAGAAGGAGAAGCAGGCTCCCTAAGGGGAGCCCGATGCGGGACTGGATCCTGGATCCCGGGATCACGCCCTGAGCCGAAGGCAGCCACTCAACTGCTGAGCCACCCAGGTGTCCCCTTAACTTCCTTAACTTCCTTTCAATGAGGGGCACCTGGGTGGCTCAGTGGTTGAGCATCTGTCTTCGGCTCAGGTTATGATCCTGTGATCCAGGATCGGGTCCCGCATTGGGCTCCCCACAAGGAGCCTGCTTTTCCCCCTGCCTATGTCTCTACCTCTCTGTCTTTCATGAATAAATAAATAAAATCGTTAAAAAGAAATTCTTTATGATACTAAATTATTTTTCTGTTTTATTTAGAAGTTGTTATAAATTTTCATTTGTGTCCCACTTTGTGGCTTTGCTTCATAGCAGTTTCTCAGTGCTATATATAAATAAAGTGACCATATTTTCCATATTTTATTAGTTCTGACTTCACATACTCCGTCCCATTGTTAGACTGTGATAGATTGTATGTCTTAGTTTGTCTTTGGAAAAGATGGTTCCCATATATAAATAGAGATCAATTATAGCATGCAAAGCCAGGACTCTATCAGTTCCTGAAATTATCCTGACATTTCCATTTAATTGGCATCAGCAAAGAACATACCTGGTTTGAAGTTGGTCACTCCTGGCCCAACACTTTCCACAATTCCTGCACCCTCATGGCCAAGGATCACTGGGAAAAGGGCCTCTTTAAATTTAGGACTGATAGGATGGGCATCAGTATGGCACAGGGCAGTGGCAATTATCTACAAAGCAACCAAAGACTTGAGGCCTGTTTCCGTCATATCATTGGGGTTGTTAGGAGGCTAATCTTTTTTTTTTTTTTTTTAAAGATTTTATTTATTTATTCATAGAGATGCAGAGAGAGAGAGAGGCAGAGACACAGGCAGAGGGAGAAGCAGGCTCCATACAGGGAGCCTGATGTGGGACTCGATCCAGGGTCTCCAGATCACGCCCCGGGCTGCAGGCGGCGCTAAACCACTGCGCCACCGGGGCTGCCCTAGGAGGCTAATCTTGGGCCCAATGTCACCTTGAAACTTTACAACAGTCTTGGAGCTCAATAAAAGAATTACATTTTGGAAAAAAACAGCAATAAAAAAATAGCATATATTCTCCTCTTCTAAATAATAAACCTTTGTTTTCTAACTTTCATTGCTACTGGCAAATCATACAGAGATAAAATTGGCAGTTACTGGCTCCAGGAAAGAAAAAGTCAAAGGTAATGGGGAAAAGTTAAACAAAATCTTTTAGGAAGAGGGAATGGAGGAAATATAGGTTTCTAGGGCTTGTGCACATTTTGTTGAAATCATATGAAATGAAATAGGGGTAATAATATTTTTATAGTTAAAAGAGGTATCAGGTAAAGGATTGTCTCAATTACCAGCATATCTCTTATTATTCAAGATTCTGTTCATGAGGTTCTCTTAATCATTCTCATGTGTAAACCTGTCCTGTAGTGGTCCTGAGGAAAAATGTAAGCCAGGCCAGCTGTGGGGAAAATGGAGTTGTCCCAGCTCTCTATCTGTGATCTCTGTCTATACAGTGAAGTCTCTTTTCCCTGCTCACCTACACTTCTCCCTCCTCTGGGCAGCCAGGACTCTTATACTGCCCTGGGTAGCACTGCAGCTCTTTCCTCTCCCTTGTTTGGAACCAATTTTTTTATCTTCCTTTAACACTTTCCAATAACTGGCAACTGGAAAACAAAAAGAAAACTAATTCCAATCTAAAGTGAATTCCTTTGTCAAATTCCTCAGGCTGATGATTAATATTAAGATAAATTCAAATACATTTTAAGCTTTTTATCAGTAGCAAATGATAATTAGTAATTTGCCCCTCTTCGGATAATGCCTGTTTTTATATGGATCTAAAAATATAGTTCCGCCATAGGTGAAAGTGAAACTCCAGGTACTCTCAGTCATACCATGCAGGCCTGACCTAAAGAAACAAAGTCTGCACTTAGTGCCTTGTCTGTGCTGTCTAGGAAACGTCCCCACTTACTTGAACTCGAACTTCATGAGCCTTGGGGGGAGCTACCTCAATCTCTTCTATGCAGAGGGGCTTGCCTGTTTCCCAGGCAATAGCTGCTTTGCACTTAATAACCTGAGAAAGAGGGAGAGAGGGAGATTAATTATATAATTAATATGTAATTATATAGACTACAATTAAAATTATATTTAAAATTTCAAATATAAGTAACATTGAAGGAAACTAGAAACAAGCAGACCTATAATCCTCTGTTCTCATGCTACTATTTTCCTTTTGTTATGCTTTCCCAGTCTTTGACACATGAATACATAATTTTTGATAGTCATGCAATTTTGGATTATATTTTTAAATATTAGTCTTTTTTTTTTTTTAAATATTAGTCTTATTGCAGATACAATATATTTTAATGATAAGAAATTTCAAAATACAAATAAGAACAAAAGAAACAAAATCCACTTGTAATTTTATCACTTATTTTATGATTTTGGTATAAATTTTTTCAGTATCCCTAAACGGGATCTTTTCTATGTAATACTTTGTAATCTACTTTTTCTAGTTATTAATATGCTATGTTTTCCATATTTTTCTTTAACTTTATTTCTAACAGATGCAAATTCTATTTCATTGTTATAGCATAGTTATTGAAATCTCTCTTTTTTTGGCCTTTATAAGTAATATTTAATTAAAAATTCAGGTAGTAAGTATTTTGGCAAATCCACTGTAATTTCCTAAAAGTAAGTTCCTGGCATGAATTTATTCAGATCATTTTGATCAACTTTAGATTGCTTTCTGAGAGTAACCCTGAAGGAACCTTGTTTTAGCAAATATATAAAGAGACAAAAACCCAAGAATCAAACAAATAGTATATTTGCTTACTTTGCCCATGGTGCTCATTTTTCTTTGGCAGGCTAGCCTTGGAGGTTTCTTTCTGATTTGAGCGTGCTCCACGTCCTTTGTCCTTGAATAAATACCATTTCCGCCCATTTACTCTCCAATCACTTTCCTTTTTGTTGCTGTGACACATAGCTCCGCCCATTTCTTGCATGATTTGTACAGTCACATTTCAGCTGCCAATTGCCATTGCTACCAGAGCTTATTTGAAGATGTTTACTTTTTTCCCTTTTATTGCAAAAATAAGATAATAGAGAAAAGTTCATTAAACTTACACAGATGAATTAATATCTGTGTAAAGGGCATTTCTACTGTCCCTGAATCCTTCCTATACCCAGCCTTCTCTTCCACAAGTCTAATAATCATTTCCTTGCATTTCTTTATGATTTATGGTTCTCTATACAGTATAGTTAGTTTTACCTGTTAAAACCTTTATATGAAAAAAACAGAAAAAAAAATAAAACCTTTATATGAATGAAATCATAGTATATGTATACTTTTATGTCTTCTTTGTTTCTTTCAACCTCTGTGAGATTCATCCACATTAGTCTATTTTCATTATCCATTTTCCTTTTTAGCTTTTTGGTTTTTTGCTTATGATAAATCAGTGGTTGCATAAAAATTCTTTTAATTTATTCTGTTGTATATGTGTTTAAGTTTCCTTGGGGAATATTTAAGATTAATATGCAGCCAGTACACACTATTCAGGTGATGCCAGCTGTTAAAATACTGAAATTTTTATTCCATTTGGTAAAAAATCACTGCCCCAAATTTCTAAATTTCCTTTTAACTCTGTGGCAGCCCTGGGGAGCCCTGTTTCATCACTGCTGAGGAACTACTCTCTTGCACTTCCAAATGTATGAGCCCATCACCCTGGCCCCAAAGGTTTTGGGTCTCTGGCTGTGTGTAGTAAGGTTGTCTTTGGACTGCAGTAGGGAAATACCTACCACCCGTCCAATGTTCTGGGGCTGTGAACTGTAGTGCTATGGACCAGAGCACCCTTGGAGTCATACTTGCACAGTTGTTTGTAGGAAATAGAATGCCCCACATTGGTTGTTATGTATTTTGACTAGGAGTGAAATTGCTGGGTCTCCAACTTTGATAGACAATATCAAAGAGTTTTACAAAGTGGCTGCACATATAAGCAGCTATGTATCAGAGTTCCCATTGCTCCATATCCTTGTCTATGCTTAGAATTGTCAGACTTTAAAACTGTTGATAATCTGTGGGTGTGAATGATATATAATTGTATTTTAAATTTGTATTTCTCTATTTTTTTCTTTCAAGATTTTATTTAAATTCAAGTTAGTTCACATATAGTATATTATTAGTTTTAGGGGTAGAATTTAATGATTCGCCAGTTGCATATAACACCCAGTGCTCATTTCATCACATGCCCTCCTTAATGCCCATCACCCAATTACCTCATCCCCCTACCATCCTCCCCTTCAGCAACCCTCAATTGTTCCTTATATTTAAGAGTGTCTTATGGTTGGCCTCCTCTCTGTCCTTGTTTTATTTTTCCTTCCCTTCTCCTATGTTTGTCTGTTTTGTTTCTTAAAGTCCATATATGAATGAAATCACATAGTATTTGTCTTTCTCTGACTGATTGACTTCACTTACCAGAATACACTGTAGTTCCATCCATGTCATTGAAAATGGTAAGATTTCATTCTTTTTGATGACTAATATTCCATTGTATATGTAAATGTATCATATATATATTACATCTTCTTTATCATTCATCAGTCGATGGACATCCGAGCTCTTCCCATATTTTGGGTATTGTGGACATTGCCACTATAAACATTGGGGTGCATGTGCCCCTTCAAACCACTATTTTTGTGTCCTTTGGATAAACACCTAGTAGTGCAATTGCTGGGTGGTAAGGTAGTTCTATTTTTAACTTTTTGAGGCATCTCCATATTGTTTCAGAGTGGCTGCACCAGCTTGCATTTCTACCAACAGTGTAAGAGGGGGTTCCCCTTTCTCCACATACTCGCCCATATCTGTTGTTTCCTAAGTTGTTACTTTTAGCCATTTTGACTCTTACGAAGTGGTATCTCATTGTGGATTTGATTTGTATTTCCTGATGATGAGTGATGTTGAGCATTTTTTCATCTGTCTGTTAGCCATTTGTCTTCTTGAAGAAATGTCTGTTCATGTCTTCTGCCCATTTTTTGACCAAAGTTTTAGTTTTTTGAGTGTTGAGTTTATTAAGTTCTTTATAGATTTGGAATACTAGCCCTTTATCTGATATGTCATTTGCAAATATCTTCTCCCATTCTGTAGGTTGCCTTTTAATTTGTTGATTGTTTCCTTTGCTGTGCAGAAGCTTTTTCTTTTGACAAAGTTCTAATAATTCATTTTTGCTTTTGTTTCCCTTGCTTCTGGAGATGTGTCTAGTAATAAGTTGCTTATGTATATATATAAGGTCAGAGAGCTTGCTGTTTGTATTCTCTACTATTCTGATGGATTCCTGTCTTGCATATAGTCCATGTTAAGTTTATTTTTGTATATGGTATAAGAAAGTGGTCCAGTTTCATTCTTCTGCATGTGACTAACCAATTTCCCCATTATCATTTGTTGAAGAGGTTGTCTTTTTTCCGTTGCATATTCTTTCCTGCTTTGTCACAGATTAGTTGACCACAGACTTGAGAGTCCATTTCTGAGTTCTCTGTTCTGTTCCATTGACCTATGTGTTTTTGCGCTAGTATCATATTGTCTTAATGATTACAGCTTTGTAATACAGCTTGAAGTCTGGAATTGTGATGCCATCAGATTTGGTTTTCTTTTTCGATATCCTTTGGGTATTTGGAGTCTTTTCTGGTTCCATACAAATTTTAGAATTGTTCCAGCTCTGTGAAAAATACTGATGATATTTTGATAAGGATTGCATTGAACGTATAGATTGCTTTGAGTATTATAGACATTTTGACAATATTTGTCTTTCTAATCCATGAGAATGAAATGTTTTTCCATTTCTTTGTGTCTTCCTTAATTTCTTTTGTAAGTGTCCTAGAGGTTTCAGAGGACAGATCCTATACCTTTTAGGTTAGGTTTATTCCTAGGTATCTTATGGTTTTAGGTGCAATTATAAATGGGATTGATTCTTTTATTTCTCTTTCTCTTTCATTATTGGTATATAGAAATGTAACAAACTTCTCTGAGTCAATTTTATATCTTGCAACTTTGCTAAATTCCTGTATCAGTTCTAGCAATTTTTTGGTGGAATTCTTTTGAGTTTTTTACATAGAGTGCCATGTTGTTTGCAAAGAGTAAAAGTTTGACTTTTTCCTTGCTGATTTGGATGCCTTTTATCTCTTTTTGTTGTCTGATTGCTGAGACTAGGTCTTCCCGTATGATGTTGAACAGCAGTGGTGAAAGTGGACATCCCTGTCATGTTCTTGATCTTTGGGAAAAAGCTCTCAGTTTTTCCTCACTGAGAATGATATTCACTGTGGGCTTTTCATAGATGGCTTTTATGATATTGAGATACGTACCCTCTATCCCTACACTTTGAGGAGTTTTAATCAGGAAAGGATGCTGTATTTTGTCAAATGCTTTTTGTGCATCTATTGAGAGTATTATATGGTTCTTATCATTTCTTTTATTAATGTGGTGTATCACATTGATTGATTTGTGGATGTTGAACCACCCTGCAGCCCAGGAATAAGTCCCACGTGTTTGTGGTGAATAATCCTTTTAATGTACTGTTGGATCTAATTAGCTAGTATCTTGGTGAGAATTTTTATATCCATGTTCATCAGGGATATTGGTCTGTAATTCTCCTTTTTTAGAGGAGTCTTTGGTTTTGGGATCAAGGTAATGCTGGCCTCATAGGATGAGTTTGGAAATTTTCCTTTCATTTCTATTTTTTGAAACAGATTCAGAAAAATAGGTATTAATTCTTCTTTAAATGTTTGGTAGAATTACCCTGGGAAGCTGTCTGGCCCTGGACTCTTGTTGGTTGGGAGATATTTGATGAGTGCTTCAATTTCTTTATTTATTATGGGTCTGTTCAGCTTTTTCATTTCTTCCTGTTTCAGTTTGGTAGCTTATATGTTTCTTGGAATACATCCATTTCCTCCAGATTGCCTAATTTGTTGGCATCTGATTGCTCACAATATTCCCTTAAAATTATATTTCTGTGGTGTTGCTTGTGATCTCTCTTCTTTCATTCATGATTTTATTTATTTGGGCCCTCTTTTCCTCTTTCTTTCTTTCTTTCTTTCTTTCTTTCTTTCTTTCTTTCTTTCTTTCTTTCTTCATGAGAGACACAGAGAGAGGCAGAGACACAGGCAAATTAAAATGAAAAAAAAAGAAAAAAAAAAAAACAGTCCAAAACATTTGGGACACAGCAAAGGGGGTCCTAAGAGGGAAGTATATAGCAAAATAAGCCTTCCTGAAGAAGCAAGAAAAGTCTCAAATACACAACCTAACCTTACACCTAAAGGAGTTGGAAAAAGAAAAGGAAATAAACACTGAAGCCAGCAGGAGAAATATATTAATAAAGATTAGAGCAGAAATCAATGATAGAAATTTTTTAAAAAGTCGAACAGGTCAATGAAACTAGGATTTGGTTCTTTGAAAGAATTAACAAAATTGATAAACCCCTAGCCAGACTTATCAAAAAGAAAGGAGAGGGACACCTGGGTAGCTCAGTGGTTGAGTGTCTGCCTTTGGCTCAGGGAATGATCTCAGGGTCCGGGGATCGAGTCTTATATTGGGTTCCCTGTGAGGAGCCTGCTTCTGCCTCTGTCTATGTCTCTGCCTCTCTTTCTGTGTCTCTCATGAATAAATCAACAAAATCTTAAAAAAAAATCTATGTTGGAAAAAAAAAAACTACTTTGCTGTAACTTTTTATAAGAAATTTCAGATTGAACTTTTAATAGCCTCCCAAGGCCAGAAGCCAAGCCAAATACATCAAACTCACTTGCAGTATCTGTAGATTTTAGTGAAGTCCTCTCTTCCTGAGGGTCCACCAAATATGCCGAGGTTCTTGCACCTGTCAGTAAGTTACATTTTCTTATTCATCTAGTAAGGCTACTGGGAACACTGTAAGTAAGATATGAGGCCCACATTTCCAAAGGGCTCCAATGGCTCCATAAAGTTAACCTTAGTTCTTTGAAGCTGTCTGGTCAAGCTGAGTCTATGTATGTCTCTTTTAAATAGGACATTCCAGTCAAAGTTTTAGTAAAATAACCAATGTTACAAGAACAGATTCATTTTTTTAAGTTTTTTTTTTTTTTTTTTTTAAAGATTTTATTTGTTAGAGAGAGTGCATGAGAGAGCACAAGTGGTGGAGAGGGAGAAGCAGGCTGCCCACCAAGCAGGGAGCCTTACAAAGGGCTCAATCCCAGGACCCCAGGATCATCATCTGAGCCCAAGGCAACTACCTAACCAACTGAGCCACCCAGGTGCCCCCTTTTTAAGTTCTTATGTAAATACTCTTTATACCCAGCGTGAGGCTTAAACTCATGACTCTGAAATCAACATTTGCATGGTCTTCTGACTGAGCAACCAGGTACCCCTGGAGAACAGATTCTTATTAAACTTATGCAAATAATTATAATTGTCATGTAAGAAAGAATACTCACTGAGAGTTTTTTGAATTTTAGAGGGTTCATGTAAGGAGAAAAGATAAATGTTTTAATTTATTTACAAAGCATTTTTTTAATCAAATTTTTATAAGTTGTAGATATCTTAAGAGAAAAAGTTTCCTTAAATCTTGAAGAGCAAACATTAGAGATCCAGCAATGTTTCAAACAAGTCATAAAAACTATAATCATCCTATCTCAATTAATTTAGTATAATATTACTCATTCTTGTTTTGTTCAAATTCAGTTTTTCTGTTAGTTCTGGAAATTTTTAGTTTAGTTTTGTGATATTAAAAATACCAGAAACCTGTATTTGTCACAAGTCATTTTTATGAATCTCCTTGAAGCTGAAACACATTTGTAAGCAATCAGGGTGAAACAATAACCACAAATGACAAAAGACTCAAAATGGCCATAGTTAAAAATCTGATGAGAGTTCATTTTAATGCAGTCAACAAGAAAATTTGATTATTTTGTGACATATAACATTTTAATAATTAGAATTTCTTTCCTTGAATTTCTTTTCTTTCTGTTTTTTTTTTTTTTTTTAATAATTATTTATTTATTTATTCATGACAGACCCAGAGAGAGAGAGAGGCAGAGACACAGGCAGAGGGAGAAGCAGGCTCCATGCAGGGAGCCCAACATGGGACTCCATCCTGGGTCTCCAGGATGACGCCCTGGGCTGAAGGCAGCACTAAACCGCTGGGCCACCCGGGCTGCTGTAATAATTAGAATTTCAAGTGATAACATTACACCAAAACATATTAGAACTTTAGGAATTTTGTTTTTTCTAATACCGTTACAGCATTCACTCACACAAGGTTTACTTATCATCCCTTATCTGACAATGCTTCCCAGGTAGTTTAACATATTAAATAGGCAAGCCTAATTAGTAGAAAAACTTCATTTTAATATTTGAATATTTGGGAAGTTTGTTACAATCAGAAGATTTTAAAACACATGCCTAAATAGGATCACAGATCATTACAAAACTTAAAATTTTATCTGTTTAACCAAGGTGGCCATAAGAGATTCTGAAAGCAAATACATAAGGTTACACAGTTAGAAAAACTTAGCTCTTTTAATATTGAGAAGATTGAACCTTCTTAATTAAGCAATAGAAGACCCGATAGAGACAAAATATAAAAACTGAATAAAAGCCTTTGTTCATGATTTTTTTATTGCAAGCAGACCAACAATCCAAGAAAACTTTCTAACAGAGGGAAAACCAAATTCTAGTCTTATATTAGTGTACCTTTAAAAGTTGTTCATTTCTCTTAGTCCTGTCCACACATAAAATGCTTTTCAGAAGATTTCCCTTTACAAACCTGGCACAACTTTCTTTTTTCATTTACATTTTGTCCTAAATTATCTCTCTCTAAATAACCAGTCTCATTTCAGGACAAAATTACTTGTTTTCCCTGCAACAAAAATGTATTCTCATTTCTTATACCTTTCTTTGTATCTCTCTTACTTTCCCACATACAGAGTTGCTTTGCTTATCATTTCTAGCAGTCTCAGTTATATTTTATCAGAATTTTAACTTTTAGAAACTTCAGTTTTCAATGAAAACTAAGTAGTAACCAATTAGGAACTGTCTGTTACATCAGAATTCTTTAGATTGACAAATTTGTGAATATATTTCATAACTTATAGAAACATGTTTTTTCTTTTCTTTTTTTCTAAAGACTATTTATTCATGAGAGACAGAGAGAGAGAGAGGCAGGTTGTGGGAAGCCTGATGGGGAACTCGATCCTAGGCGCCCCCGGGATCATGACCTGAGCTAAAGGCAGACACTCAACCACACTCCAAAACATGTTTTTTCATTGTATAAATGCTTTCAATAAAGCATAAAACATGTTCACTCATGAAGACCCAAGTATCTTCAGTTTCTCTGTAATAAGACAAAAGCAGTAAAACCTGTATTTAGTGAATGGTTTTAGCATTTTATTTGGAAAAGATTTATTCAGTGAATTTATTCAGTTTATCATTTAACCTAACAAAACTTCAAAGTTTCAAGTTATCAAAGATTTTGAAAGCTTTTAAAAGCTTACCTATAAACCTTTTTATTTATTTAAACTATTTGCTCTTAACAATTAACCATGAAAACTTCATGAGACAAAAAAATTAACCAGCATTTTAAGTCATTTTTGCTAATACATTGCAAAAAGAGATAACGTGAGTTTATTTGACCTATAATAAACCTTGGTAGAATAGGCGTTTTATATTTAATGCTGATAATTCTAAAGACATTTCTATTTTAATTAAACCAGCAATCTTGAATTTAATTTACAAACAATTATCCCATATCACATGAACTTAAAAAACATTTGGGCTAATTCTTATTTTTTGAGTTTCAGAGTGCCCAATTTTTATAAGCACTGGCCATTAAACCAATTAAATAGAGCTCCTTGACAAATTAATTTTAGCAACACCTTCTAGGGGTAGAGAAAATATCTCATATTTGTAACACATATGGACACACACACACCACGCAAGATACAAACAAAATCTAGCCTCTGTTTCACTAATACATGAAGAGAGGACATGAAAGGCCCAATTTCCAAATATCTCTTTTACAAAACAAATCTAATTGCAAGACAGCCTTATAATTTATGGATCTATTAATTAGTCATTTTCCCACTTTCCAGTTAGAACACAGTTGGTTTTGTCCAAAAATGCCAAAAGCTACAGCAACAAGCAAACCAAATAAAGCCCCAGAGTACCTCTGTGTGCATTGGTTCCTCCTGAAAAGACGGGAGTTTCATCCATGGATTCAAATAGCTTCCTAGTTTCTCGTTGCTTAATCTTATAGCCGGCTGTGTCTGATTGTGGGCACAAGAAAACTAATTCAGACATGTCAAAAAGAGTCATAGAAGTTTACTCCTGTTATAATTTTTGTTTGGTATCTAAATTATTAACTACATTAAAACTGTTGTTTGGCTTTATTTAGTGGGAAGAAACTACCTCTTATAGAATGCCTGGTGAATATTAGGTACTTTGTTAATGATTTCATCCTCCCTTATAGCCCTGGGAGGTGGATGGTATGTTTCCCATTAAAAAGTAAAGTACATAGCTATCTGTTGGATTTTGAATACTTGTTAAGAGAGTGAAGATTTGATTTGAAGTCTGTTTGAATCCAAAGTTCATATTTTTTTCTAGATAAGCTGGTGCTCTAGAAAGGTTTAGCTTACTTTATAAAATTTAGGCTCTGTAGTTTCCCATCTCTTGTCATACTTGTAAATAGAATTGTGACTTCTAGGATGGTGTTCATTTTACTTTCATTGTTGTTAAGTTAGTAAACATTGTATAGAATTAATAGGTCCTAGTTAGGTAAGAAAGACTATTTCCCATCTTCAAGTGTGTGTCTGTAAGATCATTCATAATAATATATAATAATTTTAGCATTGGGATATCAGGAAAATACAACCCTTGTTTTTCAGATTTTAGCTTAAGCACCATTTGTTCTGCGCAGCTCTCTGCAAATCCCTAAGATGGGGTTAGGGCCTCTTGTGTTGTACTCTCAGGACACCCTCTTCTCTTCCTTCATGGCACTTTTAGCTTCACATTTAAATTTGGTATTGTTCAATCGTATCTCTTTTTTACCTGGGATTAGGATGAATACAGTGTAAAGTATTTAAATGGATTTACAATAATTCTTTGACATCAGCTTATCACACAAGTCTAGGTGTGATTCTGGCAGGAGACCATTCTCAGAATGAACCTGAACTGCTCTGAAGCAGAGTCAACATGATGTATTTTTCCTCTAGAGAAAACAAAGGTCAGAGGCCTGAAGAGAACACAGAAGAAACACCTGAGTTGTTAAATGATAATGAAATACAAGAGAATTGTAGCCCAAGCATTTTTATGTCCTGCTAATGTTAGATGCAAAGCATGGTTGCCAAACAAAATAATAAAACCTAAAAAATCAGAGAACGTACTACAAAGGACAATAAATGTTACATTTTCTAAAAGACTCAGCACAAATGCAAACCTTGTATCTAGGCCTATTATATACACACATTGCTGTGTTAGTATTCTTAGCTCACCTTAGTATTTAAAACCTGTCTTCCAATCTAAAATAGATTCATTCTATTCTTTTCATTCTGGTTCATTACAGCCAATTATCCTCTTTTAAAAATATTTATCACGGTGTGTAATTATGTATTTATTTGTGTGTTTACATGTTTAATGTCTGTCCCCCCCCCCCCATGAGACTATAAAGGTAAAGGACCATGTCTGATTTGTTCAAATCATGCATGTGGGGCTGCCAACTATGTCTGACGGATAGTGTGTTTTTTGAATGTTGAATAGCTGGGTTAACACCTCTGTACTCCAGACCATCTTTAAATAGGGAAGGGTCAAATTTGGCCTTCGCACCATGAGTGTCAATATCATTAAAAAACATTTCTTGTTGGGCAGCCCCGGTGGCGCAGCGGTTTGGTGCCGCCTGTAGCCCGGGGTGTGATCCTGGAGACCCGGGGTCGAGTCCCACGTCAGGCTCCCTGCATGGAGCCTGCTTGTCCCTCTGCCTGTCTCTCTCTCTCTCTCTCTCTCTCTCTGTCTCTCATGAATAAATAAAATCTAAAAAAAAAAAACATTTCTTGTTAAAAACTTCCTTTTTTAAGAAAAAGATTTTATTTATTTATTCACGAGAGCCACAGGAGATGCAGAGGGAGAAGTAGGCTTCTTGTGGAAAGCTTGATGTGGGACTTGATCCCAGGACCCCAGGATCATGACCTGAGCTGAAGGCAGATGCTCAACTACTGAGCTGCCCAGGCGTCCCAAAAACTTCCTTTTTTAAAAAAACGATTTTATTTGAGAAGGAGAGAGCACACAAACCAGGATGAGGGGTAGAGGGAGACCCCCCACTGAGCAGGGAGCTCCACTGAGCAGGGAGCCTGATGTGGAGCTTCATCCCAGGACCCTGGGATCATGACCTGAGCCTAAGGCAGATGCTTAACTAACTGAGCCATCCAGGTGCCCCTCCTGTTATAAACTTCTAACCTTAGATCTGTATATAGTCACTATGCATTTTGCAGATCCAGAGCCAATTATGGGTTTAAATATAATTTGTGAGACTGCCAGAAGCTCCCAAAGACTGGGGCTGTGCATTAAGACAGGTAATTGGAGAGAATGTCTGTTGGACAGAGATATCCACCACCCTTCTGGTAACCATTAGTTTGTTCTCTATAGTTAAGAGTCTGTTTCCTGGTTTGCCCCTCTCTTTTTTCCCCCTTTGTTTGTTTTGTTTCTTTAATTCCACATATGAATGAAATCATGTGGTATTTGTCTCTGACTGATGTACTTCATTTAGCATAATACTTTCTCATTCCATCCGTGTTGTTGCAAATGGCAAGAGTCATTCTTTTTTATGACCAAGTAATACTTCATTATATATAATATATATATATTGACACACAACACATCTTTATTCATCTATCAATGGACACTTGGGCTGTTTCAGTAATTTGGCTATTGTAAATAATGCTGCAATAAACAGAGGGGTGCATATATCTTTTTGAATTACTGTTTTTGTATTCTTTGGGTAAATACCTAGTAGTGTGATTATTGGACCAAAGGGTAGTTCTATTTTTAACTTTTTGAGGAACCTTCATACTGTTTTCCAGAGTGGCTGTACCAGTTTGCATTCCTACCATCAACACACAAGTGGGTTCCTTTTTCTCCATGTCCTCACCAACACCTGTTGTTTCTTGTGTTTTTGATTTTTGCCACTCAGACAGGTGTGAGGTGATATCTGATTGTAGTTTTTATTTGTATTTCTCTGACGATGAGTGATGTTGAGTACATTTTCATGCGTCTGTTGGCCATCTGGATGTCTTTTTTGGAGAAAACTCTATTTATGTCTTCTTCCTCTCTTAACTGGATTATTTGTTTCTTGGTATTGAGTTCTATAGGTTCTTTACATATTTTGTATACTTGGACATAACCTTATCTGATAGAACATAGCCTCCTGTTTACAAACCCAAAGGGATGTGACTAGAAAATCTCTGGATACACACAAAAATGCACAAAGATTACAAGTGTATAAGACAGCATTGTTGGCATCTGTCTTTTCACTCTTTGTTCTTCTATTGTATAAATTATTAAACTATTTTCTCTCAACTCCAAACCCCCTTGTACACTTGGTTCTGTGATGCTGGAACTCTTGTAACCAGATCTGCATTGCTGGCTGACTCCATTTTACTCTCTGCCAACAGAGGGCAGTGCTGTTGTGGAGGAGAGGAGCCTGGAAGGGTGGAGAAGGAAGGAGGATTTGCTCTTTCCTGTTTGTGCCCTGCAAGTTTCCTGTTTTATTCTTTGATGCTTACATTTCCTGTGAATATCACCCTGCATCATTTCTTCACCCCCATGGCAGCAATGTCCTCTCATAGCAGCAGCTAAATCCAGTTAGAAGTGTTTCCAGCACTTGCAAAAGTCACCCATGGTGTATCCTCAGAGACCCCAGCTAGCCACTGCACCCCCCCCCCCCACCGGTGTCCCCAGGTCTGAGTCTCAGGTCAGCTGGGCCCCTCTCTCAGCCTTCTCAGTTTTAATAATTACAACATTGTCCTTTTGTTCTCTCAACCCTAAGGATTGTAGCAGTTTATTGGGATTGCTGCTACCTTTAATACATGGTAGTCTTCTCTTCTTGCCTTTTTAGTTAACTAGTAAACAACTCTATTGATACCTAACAATTTCTTATATGAACTGGTATGGTTTCTGTCTCTTGACTAAATTCTGACTGAAACATAGCAAGGGACAAAAGCAAGGACCTTTGACTGTTTAAGTTTGTATGCTTTAAGCATGCACAATAATGCTTTTTTTAAAAAAAGATTTTATTTATTTATTTGAGAGAGACAAAGAGCAGAGAGAGTGAGACAGAATACTAGTGAGTGGGGAAAGGCAGGGGGAGAGGGAGAAGCAGGCTCTCTGCTAAGCAGGGCACCTGATGCAGGGCTTGATCCTAGGACCCTGGGATCACGCCTAAGGTGAAGTCAGATGCTTAACTGACTGAGTGACTTAGGTGCCCCTCAATAATGCTTATTTGAACTTGAGCTTGAGCTAAGTTCAGTGTCATAGAAGGCAATAAAATAGAGGGAAACTGGTTTTGGCATTCCTTAACCTGGGCAAGACAGTACATTTGTTGAGTTGATGGCTATTTTCATAGATTGCCCTGTTTCCCTGATCCCCGCCCCCTTTAACCTTTTATTTATTTATTTATTTATTTATTTATTTATTTATTTATTTATTTATTTAAAGATTTTATTTATTCATTCATGAGAGACACAGAGAGAGAGAGGCAGAGACCCAGGCAGAGGGAGAAGCAGGCTGCATGCAGGGAGCCTGATGCAGGACTCGATCCCAGGACCCCAGGATCACACCCTGGGCCAAAGGCAGGCGCTAAACCACTGAGCCACCCAGGGATCCCCCTTTCTTACTTATTTTTGCCATTTTGCATGGTCTATTTCAGTTAAACTCAACAATCTTTATTTTATCCAACTAGGACACTTTTTATAAATTCTAAACTAAATCCAAGCCTCCCCTCAATTGCTCTAGAAGAGGGTAGAGCGAGGTGGTAAACTAGACTTCAAAATGGCATGCAATGATCACCCAGTATTCATGTAGTCACCTCTCACATTGAGTAGGGCCAACCTGTGTAATTAATAGAATATTGTAGACATGATGGTATGTGATTTCCAAGCCTAGTCATAAAAGACATTGTGACTTCTGTCTCACTCTCTCTGGATCACTGGCTCTGAGAGAAGTCAGCTTCCATAGTGTGAGGATACCCATGCATGGATATGACTATCCAGGTCCAGGTGGTCAAATGATAGACCATAAATAGCCAGTGCTAATTTGCCAGCCATATGATCGAGGCCCTGGAAAGCAAGCTTTAGATGACTGCAATCCCAGTTGACATCTTCACTGCAACCTTATGATAGACCATGGGCTCCATCTAGCTAAGCTTTCCCCCAAAAAAACTCACCCACAGAAACTGTGAGATAAAAAATATGGTTGTTTGGGACATAAGTTTTGAGGTAATTTGTTATGTACTGAATAGGTAACAAATACAGACCATTATATTAATCAATGTATGACTTTTGTCTTCATGACAAGTATTATGATAGAGGTAGAATACAAGCTGTGGTAAAGACACAGGATGAAGTAGGAGCTCTCGCCAAGACAGGATACGATACAAGTTTTCATGTATTCTGCAAGGGGATATGAATTATTACTTGTTGATTGCAAAATAATTAGAGAAATGGAAGTACTCTAGATTCCTGAATTAATTTTTTTATTTTTCAGGTTTGGAAAAGCAACCAACAATATGTAGGGTCAGATAAAAAGCTTCCAAACAAGATGTCTTGAGGTCCTTTAAGTTATTGATTCCCTCTTCTCCCCAACAAATTCTTTAATAAACTGGAATGCCTCATCTTTCATAAACCTTGAATAGGGACACACACTAGCATTTTGGTTATCATTGTATTAGTGTCAGCTCAGACTCTGTATCTGACAGTTCCTGATCTGGGCATTCCCTCTCTTTCTGTGTCTAATTATGCTAGTTTGTCTGCATGGGGAGGGATTAGGGGAGTTGATATTGTGTAGTGGGTTCTTTCTGAACCACTGGTGCATTTTATACTGTGTTAGTGAAAGGGATGTCCCCTTTGGATTCTACTGAGGAACTTGGTCATCTGGTGGATTTTCAGGTTTTTATGTCAGATCCATTATAATGTGCCTACCTCTCTGAACATGTTGACTTCTGGTACTTTGCCAAAGCATCTCTGGCATCTCCACCTCATTTGTTGTAGGCCATTATTTTTTTGCCCCAAGATTTGAAGAACATCTTAGTAGCGCAGAAGTGACTCCAGGTGTCTTTCTCAGGGATTCAATCCTGGGTTATAGGAGATTGTACCCATATTAACAACTTCTCCCTTATATTCTATCCTGTTCTCTTAGGCCAGCATGCTCATGATTGATTTTCAACATGTTTTTCCAGTTTTTGCTGGTACATGTGAGCCACATCCTGTGGCTATTTTGGTGAATTCTTTTCCTAGTCAGGCTGAGACTTGAACTTATTTATTGGCAGAGAAGTCATGTGAAGAAAGAAGGTAGGTATAATCTTATGAGGCATTTACCTTAGTGAGGCTCCTGGGGTGGCCACGCAGGGAGAACTTGCTCTCTTGTGACAGTGGGCCACTTTTTTAAGCCTTAGTTAGCAGAATCTGTGATTCAAGGTTCTGAAGATACTCCCCATAGTTTTAAGATCTTACCCCTTACCTATCAGTTCCCCGATTTTAGTGTTGGAGATTAAAGGAAGAACTATAGATGAAAACTTTTCTGCAGTTTGGCTAATAATCAAATACCTAGGCCTGATTTTTGGCCTAATCTGTCCTCTGGTTACAGCCAGAGGTTATTACCCAGAGGAGATAAAGGGAAAATTTAAATGCTGTTGTAGATTTGTGGTTTTCAATTATGCTCTTAGTTGGTGATTGGTTGACTCAAGCTTGTCATTTTATTTTTCCTTCAGTATATTGATGACCCTTAATAAAAACCAATTAAACACACAGTTTTTATAATTACCATTGCCAGTTTATCTCTCAAGTGCTGATGATATTGCACAAGGCAGTGTATATCCTGCAATCTGTATCCCTTCCCACTTCTCCACAGGAGATTCTTAGTAATTGAAGAGCATGCCAAGGGGGATTATTACCCACTTACCACCAGTGTATTAGTTATCTATTGTTTAGCAGCTTAAAACACAAATACTTATGCTTTCAAAGTTTTTATTGGTCAGGAATCTGGGAGCAGCTTAGCAGATGTTTTGATTCAGGATCTCCCACAAAGCTGTAATGGAGGAATTAGCCAGGGCTGTAGTCATCTCAAAGCTTGACTCAGGGGGATCTTCTTTTAGTTTTAAACACATGGCTCTTGACACACCTGCTTCCAAATGAACTTGGAGTGCTTCATGTTGTGACAGCTGGCCTCTCCCAGAACAGGCAATCCAAGAGAGAAGATCCCAAAATGGGAGCCGTGGTCTTTCTAAAACCCATTTCAGAAATGACATCTCATCATTTTTGCTTTTAAATTTGAGTAAATGAGTCTAGCCCACATTTATGGAGAGAGGATTACATAAGGTCATGAATAACAGGAGGCAGGGATCCTGGGCATCCATCTTAACTGCACACTGCAATGGTATTCTCTTGTCATCCTGTTCGTAAATGATCCACTTCCAGAATTCATCCTTAGGATCTGCTTTCTAGGACTACTTCTGATACCAACTATCTTTGTTTTGGATCCCCTAGAAACTGACCTTGAGACAAAAATTTTATTTCTAGTAGTTTGATTAACAAGATGAATGGGACACTAATAGGAAAGTGCCCCGGGGAAATGATACAAAGTAGGGAAGGCTGCCAATAAAGAGGGCATTTTTTTTATTGTCATAAAATATACATATCATAAAATTTTGAGTGTACAGTTTAGTGACATTAAGTACATTCACACTGTACTTACATTCACATCTATGTCCAGAACATTTTCCCTCTTTCCAAATTGTGAAACTCCCTACCCATTCAACACTTACTGTCTATTCCTCCCTCCTCCCAGCCTTTGGCAACCACCATTCTACTTTTGGTCTCTATGAATTTGACTTCTCTAGGTACCTCATATAAGTGGAATCATTAATCGTACTTTTATGACTGGCTTATTTCACTTAGCATAGTGTCTTCGAGGCTCATCCATGTTGTAACATGTGTCAGGATTCCCTTCCTCTTAAAGGCTGAATAATTTATCCATTTCTTCTAGGTTATCCAATTTATAATTGTTCATAGTAGTGTCTTTTGATTCTTTGTATTTCTGTGGTATCAGTTGTAACTTCTTTTTCATTTCTGATTTTTGTTCTTTGAGCCCTACCTCTTTTATTCTTGCTGCTTTTATTAAAGGTTTGTTGGTTTTATTTATCTTTTCAAAGAATCAGTTCTTAGTTTTATTGATTTTTTCTTTTTTTATTTTTTATTCATTTATTTATTTTTATTTATTTTTATTCATTTATTTTCGAGGGAGATTGAGAGAGCATGAGCAAGGAGGAGAGGTAGAGAGAGTGTGAGAATCTCAAACAGATTCCCCACTGAGCATGGTGCAGGATGTGGGGCTTGATCCTAAGACCTTGAAATCATGACCTGAGCTGGAATCAAGAGTTGGATGCTCCTACATAGGGGAATCCCTGGGTGGCTCAGCGGTTTAGCGCCTGCCTTCAGCCCAGGGTGTGATTCTGGAGTCCCAGGATCGAGTCCCACATTGGGCTCCCTGCATGGAGCCTGCTTCTTCCTCTGCCTGTGTCTTTGGCTCTCTCTCTCTCTCTCTCTCTGCCTCTCATGAATAAATAAATAAATCTTTAAAAAAAAAAAAAAAAAAAGAGTTGGATGCTCAACTGACTGAGCCATCCAGGCATCCCTTATTGATTATTTTCTGTTTTTCCCCCCTTTGGTCTCTATTTCATTTATTTCCTGTCATTATTTAATTTCTTTTACTAATTTTGGGCTATGTTCTTTTTCTAGTTCCCTTAGGTATAAAGTTAATAGTTTTATTTGAGATTCTTTTTTTGTTTCTTGAAGTTGGTCTGTATTGCTATGAACTTTCCTTTTAGAAGAGCTTTTGCCGCATTTCTTAGATTCTAGTATATTGTATTTCTGTTTTCATTTATCTCTAGGTATTTTTTGATTTCTCCTTTGATTTCTAATATGACCCAATGATTGTTCACTAATACACTGTTTGATCTTTACATTTTATAGTTTTTCCAGTTTTCTTCTTGCAATTCATTTCTGGTTTCATACCATTGTGATTGGAAAGATGCTTAATATGATTTCAGGTTTCTTGAGTTGTTTTTTGGCCTAATGTGCCATCTATCCTGGAAAATGTTCCACTTGTAATTGAGAAGAATGTGTATTCTGTCAATTTTGAATGGAATGTTCTATGTATATTTATTAAGTCTATCTGGCTTAATGTTTTACTTAAGGCCACTCTTTTTTGAGTTTCTTTCTGGATAATCTATCAATTGATGTAAATGGTGTATTAACATCCCCTACTTATTATAATATTGCCCTCAGTTCTCCCCTTAGGTTTGTTGATGTTTGCTTTCAGTAGTCTGTTGCTCCTATGTGGCATGCAATATATATTTATAAATGTTATTATCTCCTTTCTGGATTTACCCCTTTATCATTATGTAGTGTCCTTCTTTGTTTTTTATTATAGTCTTTGTTTTAAAGCCTGTTTTATCTGATATAAGTATAGCTATGCTAGCTTTCTTTTCATTTTCTTATGCATGGAATATCTTTTCTATCCTTTTACTTTCGTGTGTGTTCTTACTTTTGAAGTGAATCTCTTCTAGGTGGCATATAGATATATCTTTTTCTTTTTCCTTTATATGCCTTCAGTCACTCCATGTCTTTTGATTGGAGAGTTTAATCCATTTGTAGTTAAAGTAGGGATGGACTTCATGCTATTTTTTAAATTGTTTTCTGGCTGTTTTTGTATTTGCCCTCTGTTTTTCTCTTTCTCTCTTCCCTGTGGTTGATGATTTTCCTCAGTATATGTTTAGATTCCTTTCTATTTTCTCTTTTGTGTATTTATTGTAAGTTTTTGCCCTTTTGTTAACTGTGAGGTTCACATATATCATCCTATGTATATAATAGTCTACTTTAAGTTGATAGCAACTTAAATTTGAGCACATTACAAAACTACATTTTTCACTATCCCCCTCATGTTTTATATTTTTGATCTCACTTTTTGCATCTTTTTATTTTATGCATATCTTAACTAATTATTGTAGTTTTAGTTAATTTTACTCCTTTTTCTCTTTTAACTTTCTTAGTAACTGTATAAGTGATTAATCTACTACCTTTATTATTATTTTTTTCCAGTGAAGTTTTTACTTCTGTATGTTTTCCTGTTATTAATTAATGCCATTTCATTTTAGCTTAAAGAAGTCCCTTTAATATTTCTTGCATGACAGGTTTAATGGTGATGAACTTCCTTAGCTTTTGCTTGTCTGGAAAACTCTATCTGTCCCTCAGATTTAAATGATATCCTCACCATATAGAGTACTCTTGGCTGGAAGCTTTTTCCTTTTAGTACTTTGAATATGTCATGATATACCCTTCTGGTTTGGAGATTTTTGCTAAGAAATCTGTTAGTAACCTTATGGATTTTTTTCTTGTATGTAACAATTTTTTTTATTATTATTTTACTTCTTTTAATTTCTCTCTTTAAATTTTAAAATTTTAATTATAATGTGTCTTAGTTTGGCTTTCTCTGAGTTAATCTTATTTGGAACTTTCTGGGATTCCTGGATCTGGATGTCTGTTTTTTTCCCCTAGGTTAGAGAAATTTTCAAGCATTATTTCTTCAAACAAATTTTCTGCCCCTTCTCTCTCCATGCTCTGGGACCCTTAAAACATGAATGTTATCTTTGAGGTCCCTTAAGTTAATTATGTTTTGCACAATTTCCTTTTTCTTTTGCTGCATTGTCTGGATGAGTTCCATTCCTTTATCTTCCAGGTCACTGATATTCTTTTACTTCATCCAGTCTGCTGTTGAATCCCTCTGATGTGTTTTTCAGTTCACTTATGGTATTCTTCAGCTCTGTTTGGTACTTATGTGACTTCTTTTTGGTACTTACATCTCTTATCTCTTTGTTGAAGTTCTCACTGCATTTAGCCAATTCTTCTTTTGAGTTTGGTGAGTATCTTTTTGACCATTTCTTTGATTCTTCATTAGGTAGATTACCTATCATTAAGTCTTTATCTGAGGTTTGGTCTTGCATTTTGGTTTGGGACATAATTCTCTGTTTTTTCCCCTTTTTTGACTCTCTGTTTCTGTATATTAGTTGAAACAGTTGCCTCTCTTATTATTGAAGGAGTGGCCTTTTTAGGTGATGATCCTTCTTGTTCAACCTTGTCATAGCTCTTTCTTATTTCTTAAACCTTTGTGATTGTCTGAACTACCCAATTTATTCTTGATAATGCCCCCATTGGTGAGGGTGTACCAAGACCTGTCAGTTGTGGAGGCTGAGAAAATTAAGGCCATTCCACTTTAAGTTCAGCGTTAGCACAAGTACAGCCATCCCAGGCCCCTGTGAATAAGAGCTGAAATTTACATTACTTCAGTTACAGGAAAAAAACAGCCCTAGAAAGCCCTATATTAGAATGAGAACAGAGCCCAAGCCAGTGGCAGGAAGCCCCATATTAGAATGAGAACAGAGCCCAAGCCAGTGGCAGGAAGCCCCATATCAGAATGAGAACAGAGCTCAATGTCCTTGAAAGCCCTGTATCAGAATGTAAACAGAACTTGAGAAATTCCTCCACCCCTTCTGGAGGTCCCCTAGACCAGCCCTTAAAACTCAGCTGAAACCCACCTCGGGGTACAAGTCCCTGCTCCGCTGTGTTGGGTATACTTGGACCCAAGCTCGAGCTTGTAAATAAACCCTCATGTACTTGTATTTGTCGGCTCCTTGGTGGTTTCTCAGATTCGCAATCTTGGGCACAACAAGTGACCCAAGGAGAGGAATTTTATTAGCACTAATTTTTGGCTGAATGGAAGCATTCTCAGGCAATACCTTTTAAAGTATGCAAGTATCTATAGATCAGTGGAGCTGCAATTGTAATCTCTTTGGCCTCCAGACCAGGAAGTCCAGAGGTGTTCCCTAGATGACAGTAATAAGAATCAGAGCTTCAGATGAGTGTATAAGCTCATCTTTTTGGGAAATCTTGTTGAACTGTAGCATGCCAAGGAGGTATACAAGGATGATATCTTCCTGCCTATATTTCCTGAAGTGCCTCCTTAGCCTCTAGATATATGGGAAACCAGAAGCCTGTCCCTCAGGCTAGAGTACCAGGTTAAGTAAATAGGCTTTTTTCACAAGAAGACTGGGGTTGTGTTTCAGTCTATTGTCAGTGCCCTAGGGGTGGTAGTCTACCAAGAATTTATTTCTGTTTGTTACGTTTTTTGTAGAGCTCTGGAATGCTATCTCTCTTGGTCACAAAGATTGGGTGATTAAGGAACATCTGTTGTTTTAATTATTTGTGCCTGCTGGTTTTAGCCAGCCAGAGTACAGGGGACAGGGCATGCTCACTGGTTTCAGAAAAGAAGTAGGGAAATGTCTTGATTCCATGTATCTGTGGGGCTCAGCAGTACAGCAGGAGAGTGACTTGTCTGTGTGTGTACAAGCAGCCTTTAGGCTGGGAGCCTGAAAATGCTGGACCGCTTGTGCTTGCCAGCTTCAGTCAGGGACAAGGGAGTGTTGCAATCCCCCATGCTCAGACTTGAGCTAGGTATCAGAGGAACTCCATTCATGCTTTTCTGCCCCAGCTAGGTAACAGGGGAGCATTCTATCACTGTGCCCTCAGTAAGTGATATAACTTCACCTCCCCTTCCCTGCCTGTCCCAGCAAGGCCATGGGAGTGTCCTGTATCCAAGATTGCTCACTTGTGCAAATGTTGAGGGAACAGATGGCAAGCCAAAGACAAAGCAGAAGCTGACACCCTGCACCACTGCACCCCCCCACCCCCAAATGGGATATGTGTGACATTCCTCAGGCACTTCTGGCTGCCCTAAAGCTAAGGAAAGGAAAAACAAATAGTTAACTATCACAATCCTGCAAGACCTGAGTCTCCCTCAGTTTACAAATGTTTTAGTAAAACGTGATGAGCATGAGAACCCTTAAAAAAACAAATGTCTTAGTAATTTACAAGAACAAAGTATTTTTATCAATAACCTAGCTTCCAGATGGAAATATAGATGCAATTAAATGTCCTTATAACCTGTGGCCCATTGAAGATACTTGAAGTAGCCAGAGTATAATGTTTCCTGGAAGCTCCCAACTATCTTAATGTTAATACCTTGCTAATAGGAAAAGCAATCTTAACTTGATAATGGCCAGGCCTCCAGTATCCTGTGAGTCTTCTTTAACATATGAACATCCTTTTGAAACCCCCCCTTTCCTTACATCTCCCAGCTCCCAAATATATAATCAGTCACCCCTCACAACCCTGGTGCAGCAGCTCTTTCTGCCCACAGGTCCTGTCACTGTCCCTTGCCCTTCTAGCTAATGACCCCAGATTAGAAAATGAATTTCCCTCACATATAGTCTAGATACCTTTCAAACTGATTTTTCACTGGTTTTTGGAGTGAACAAGATCATACATGAGCCTTCTAAGAGGGCAATCTCAGTTTCCTATAGCACTTAGGGACCCCTGCCTAATGTCAACCCTGACTGGTTTTCTAAGCCAGACATTCTAGAGGCTCATCTCATCCTGGTGCAAATTCCAGGAGCCAGGGTGCCTGCTGTAGGGTACCAACCTTTTGCTCTTCTGGGACAAGTGCCTATCTGCTGAGATCTATCCTTACTGTGTATTAGTGCACCAGGGATGGGGTTTTTGGAAGACTGTGTCTTCTCCTTATTGCAATGTGATCCTTTTATTTTTTATTGAATAGAACATTTCTTCTTGTTTTCAGTTTTTAGATGTTTTTCAGAGGGAAGTAATCCATGTGTGGCTGTAGATTTGGTGTGTCTGAGGGAGAAGATGAGTTTAGGATCTCCCTATACTGCCATCTTATATCTTCCCTTTCTTAAATACTGCCATTATTTGAAAACTATTGACTCAGGATTATACGGTCTGTGGAAGGAAGGATTCATATTATAATTGTTATGTGAATGCTTAAGTGGCTAGTGAAAAGTTTATGGGAGTTATTTAAAATACTGGTGATCTTATTTTACAAGAGGTAGCTGAATATGTTTAGAATCAATAGTTCATCATTGTAAGTACAGTAGAGGAAAATAAACTGAATTATTTATGTATTTGTTTGTTTTTGTTGGCCCTGCCATTTATCTACTCTTCATAAATGAATTGGGTAAGACTCCTAGTATCTGTAACAATACACTGCCATAGCTAATTTGGAGATCACAGATAGCTCACTAGTCCAAATAATTGAGATAGCTACTAATTCTTATCTCTTTTGCCTCACAGTTCAGATTGTTCAGAATCTATGGATAAATACATTTCTTTTTAAATAGTAGATTACTTATTTATGAGCTAAGAATCCTAAGCAGATTTATTTAGTTTTCTACTTTCTCAATAAACTACTGTTCTAAAATCTGTTAAAATGCAAATTTTAAGACAGGTTTAAAACATGGAAAATCAAAGGATTCTATGAAATTTTTTTTTCTGGAAATATCATTTGCTTTTTATCAGTAGTATTTCTTTTCAGTCATGAATCCATTATGTGTAATATCTTTGAGTTGATAAAATGAAAATTCAGTTGTGTCAGATAGCGCTTACATTAGTTGAACAGTGGTTCAGTATATTCTCCAAAGAATCCCACTTGGCAGATATATAACTCAAAGTGTAGTTATTGATCATAATATTGCCTTTCCTTTTCAATTTATAATTTGCACTAATCTTTGGACACCAGTTTCTTCACTAATCATTTTAAAAATGCTTACCAAGAAATAACTAAATTAAAAAAAATTTTTTTTAAAGAAATCACGGTATATATCTTTTTTTTAGAAGATTTTATTTATTTATTCATGAGAGACACATAGAGAGGGAGGAAGAACCAGGTTCCTTGCAGGGAACCCGATGTGGGACTTGATCCCCGGACCCTGGGATCACGCCCTGAACCAAAGGCAGGCTCAACCACTGAGCCACCCAGGCATCCCAGAAGTCACTCTATATATCTAATATCCATCTCCCTATCTTGGATATTTATGTTTTGAAACAAAAATTATAATCTAAAACTCTTGTTTTATGTTCCTTCTTAAGCATTTATGACACATTTCTCTATTTACCCCCTCTAAAAGTTTGTACATTTCCACTCTTCCCTGCTTCATCCAAAAAAAATCCCTTCAAAGAATGTCCTGAGAAGAACAACAAGCCACTGATGTTGAGTTCCATACCTGCCAACAGCCTAACAATAATGCAGACCCCATGGTTCTCATGGTGGGAGGCCAGGGCAGCTTCCTGTTGTAATGCAATGCAAGACAATGCAAGGGTTAAAAGATGTACTTGAGAGTTGGACTTAATCTCAGTTTAACTGCTAAATGGTCTGGGATCTTTTCTGATGCTCCCTGGCCTCATTTGAAATAACATTTATCTTATAAGGGTTTGCAGAAATATAAATGAGACATTGCATGCTGCCTAGTATAATATCTGGCACTTTGGGACTCAATTAATGGAAATTTTAAAAAATGAAAATATTAAACACACCCATAGTGATAATAACAACAACAATGACAGTAATAATTTTAATGGGAACTATTACTGACATGAGTGGTTTGTATAGTATCTTGTATTAACAAAGTAATAAACAGACACAAACAGACATATTCCCATTAGTTAATTTCAAAGGCTATTTCTCAGATAGCAAGACTATCTGTGGGAAAGACTGTGAGAAAGGTTTTGTTATACCTTTTTGCATACAAGAGAGTTTGTGTGTAGTGAGGAATGAAAACATTTTGTAAATTGAGAAAAGCACTGAGGTTGGAAGAGACAGTTTTGGGTTTCCATATGGCTAATTAGAAGAGAGAGCCATGCAATCCAATAATACATTATTTCTACAAATCCCCAAAGAAAGCAAGTCTGGCATTGTGAAATAACTCCCTCTCCATTTATATTCTCTTATATAAACCATGTTCAACTGGGAAAACAACTACTGCTTGCTTCATTTTTGAAATTAACCCATCTAATCAAATTGGTTAATATTTTCTTTGGAAGTTTACTCAGATCTACCATGATAGACTGCGCCAAGTGCAAAGCTCATTCCTTTGATAGTATTAATCCAATACTATCCTTATCTTGCTTAAATCTTCTGGCTTGGAATTTATCATTACAGGGTTGATTATGAAATAATTCAGTGAGAATTCTTTACAAAGCTTTTCTGTACTGCCTGTTGGAGACTGTCTGCTTATTTGAAGGAATGGTGTGATAGAACAGGAGAAGAAATCTCAATATGGGAGTTCAGTGTCTGGAAAAGTGAATAGATTTGTAGGAGTGGACAGAGGATATGAGCTGGGATGTCATGGGTCACAAGGAAAATTAAGTAGAGGAATGTGAAGGGAATTCTAGAAATTTCATTTGATTGAAATCTGAACTTATGACTGATAGAAGTATTAGTTATTTTCTCTCTAGAAAAATCATGCACCACAGTTTTCAGATTTATGGTGACCTCAAAGCAAAATTCCACACCAGCACCTGTCATAGCCAATAAAACTTATTTGATGGGTTTCTTGAAGTCCTTAATGCACTCAGTGGCACCCACTTCCTTTGCCTCCTCAAATTTATCTCTGTTGATGTCCACCCCAATGATCCTGGCTGCTTCTACTGCTTTATAGCCCATGATAACAAGCTGATTCCTCCAAGGCCAAACACTGCACAGGTGGAGCCTGAGGTCACTTGAGCACGTGAGGCAGAAAACAAAAGCAAAAGGAACATGTGCCTTTACTTAATTGGAAAGACTCAAGTCTGTATGTACGTTTTATGAGAGATAAGCAAAGGACATTTTCAAATAAAACTTATTGTAACTAGAGAGTTTTAGTTTATGAAGGTATTTCTAGTTGTGGAATATTGTTTGCTAAAGGAGTAAAAAACTACTTGTAAATACAGTTTTAAATTCTGGGAATTAGTATGAGTAAAAGCAGTTTAATGAACTTTCATTGAATCTTAAGACTTAACGGAGTATTTATTTGATTTATACCCAGTTATTTTTGAGTTTTTAAAAACCATCTTCATCTTCCTACAACCCTTCTTTTCTCTTTTCCTTTGGAAAACTTTGCATCATTTATAATATCAATGCCTTGTGAAGGCAAAGGCTTATTTTTTTTACTAGGTTCAAAATAGACTTATTCAAATCAAATCCTTTCTGTCCTATTTCTCTACATAGGATTGGGACTAATGGACATTGGGGGGAAAACAAAGTACTGAAATTCAAAAGCCATTTAAAGAAGGTAGCTGGGAAGTTTTGGATGAAGGCAGGTTTGTGATTCTTCCTCAGGTTAAATGATCAGACATGCCCAGATGCATGAGGCTTTTCTCTGCCATAGTCTAAGAATTCTGTTAATACTGGGTATAAATGCTCCTCACCTTGGCAGTATTGATTGCAGTATTGTACCCAGTGGAAAAACCATAGCTAACTAGGCATACTTTCTCCAGAAGTGCAACTGCATCAATCTTGGCAACTGAGATTACTTTTATCACCATGTATTCAAAGAAGGTGCTTGTGTTTACAAAGCGATACACTGGTTTTCCCTTGCAAGTAAACCTACTGGCACCATCAGATATCAGACTGGATTTTGACTGTTACAGACAAAAAACTCCCAAATTTTTATTTTGAATAAGAAAGCTAAGGTTCCTTCCAAGGAACTTGAATTTTTCAAAAAGAAAATATTAGTAAAACCTTAGTTGAATTATATACAAAGATTGTCCCCAGGATTAAGGCAAGAGGAACATTCTCCACGGTGCAGTAGAAAGAATGTGATAACTTTATCTCTTAAAGAACAAAAGCATTTATTAGGTTATTATTTTTCAAAGTAAAGAAATAGTGGCTCTCATGACTTCAACAAGGCACCCAAGAAAATATGATAAGTGAGAATTATTTCCACATTTAATGGTGCTTGATTTTGTGGAAAATATCAAACACTTACAAAAAAAGGGGATGTCTTCAGCATTTGTGTCTAGCCCTGGGCTCAGCAACTGAATCTTAAGGAACTTGCCTTCCTGTGAATTCCTCTTGAAGTCGGATGATTTTGCCACAATGAACCAAGGCAATGAACCAAGTCTTATTGTATATTTTCTACACAACTTCTGCTATTAGGGATTGGATGTAAAATAATATGGATACCACCTGTTCATAGAATAAGCTGCTTCTTTCTTTTTAAAGATTTTATTATGTATTTGAGAGAGAGCGAGAGCACAAGCTGGGACTGGGAGGGGGAGGGCGAAGCAGAGTGTGGCAAAGGGAGAGGCAGAAGCAGATTCCCCACTGAACAGGGAGCCCAATGTGGGACTTCATCCCAGGACTCTGGAATCATGACCCAAGCGAAAGGCAGACACTTAACCAACTGAGCCACCCAAACACCTTAGAATAAGCTTCTTTATCAGGGAACAAAGAGTGTCTGTTTGCTTTCCTCTGTGTTATGTATCAGTCCTTTTTTCCTTGACCATGAGACCAAAAGTAGGCAGGTTTCTCTAGCAATGTTCAATATATATATATATATATAAAAAGATTAAAATTAACTTGCTTGTGATGGACTTAACTGACACTGCCCCATTGTCTATTATTGTAGATAAATTTGTTTCACGTTTTTAGTTAAAAACCTTTATAGGATTTAGGCTCTTTATTTTATTTTTTAAATATTTTATTTATTTATTTATTTGTGAGAGAGAATGTGTGTGTGTGAAAACAAGCAGGGGAACGGGCAAAGGAAGAGGGAGAAATAGACTCCCTGCTGAGCAGGGAGCCTGATGGAGGGCTGGATCCTAGGATCCTAGAATCATGACCTGAGCCAAAGGCAGATGCTCAACCAACTGAGCCACTCAGGCACCCCAGATTTGGGCTCTTTAAATTTACTTTTTGGTTTTAAAAAGTATACATACATATGGTAAAAATTTAAACTACACAAAAGTGAAAATTGATACCCTAATCTCTGATTTCCCCTTTTCTCATTCTAGAGACAGTTATTCTTATCAGTATCAGCATTTTTCAGAAATATAACCCAGTTCAAAATACAAAGGCTAGCATACTATTTACCCTGTTTGTAGGTCTTACTTTTTTACTTAACATATATCTTGGAGATTTCTCATTTTAGTAATTTTGTTTAATAGTTACATAGTATTCCATTATGCAGATATATCATAATTTATTTAACCAGTCCTTTGGACACTGATAGACATTTCTCTTTTTTTTTTAGATTCTGTTTATTTATTTGAGAGAGAGAGAGAGAGAGAGCACAGAGGGAGAGGGAGAAGGAGTTTCCTCTGAGCAGAGAGGGTGCTTGATCCCAGAATCCTGAGATTATGACCTGAGCTGAAAGCAGATGGTTAACCAAGTGAAGTACCCAACCATCCTTCTCTCATGGTATTTTATTCATGGTATTGTATAGCACTTCTGTGGTTTCACTTTTCACATTTAATTCTTGGATTCATATGGCACATTTATTTTCTTGGCATAAATAATGTAATAACTCAACTTACTTTTTTCCCCAGATGATTATCCAGTTGTTTCAGTATCATTTACTGAGTAATCCATGTTCTCCCCCTCAAATTTGAAAGCTAAACCAAACCCTTTGTCAGATTTCTCTATGTTTTTGGTCAAGTTCTGGACTCCTTTCCTATTTGGTTCTACTAACGTGTTCAGCTATTTATTATATGCTACATTTTAATAATTTTCAACAGTTTCTCCCAGTTTCCTTTTTTCTTTCTTTCCTTTTTTCTTTCTTTCTTTCTTTCTTTCTTTCTTTCTTTCTTTCTTTCTTTCTTTTTCTTTCTTTCTTTTTCTTTTCAATAAATTCTTGCCTCATTTGTACTTTGTTTTGGGTTCAGTTTTAGTGCATTCTATTTCTTGTTTTTAGTGATATCAAAATAGAAATGCAGATACACTTAGCATATTTATGCTAATGCTTATTACTTGTAAATAATTACTTGTAATTAATTACTTGTAAATAATTATCCCTCCTTTCCTAAGAAACGTCAACTTTTCAACTTTTGTTTCATTTGATCTTAATATTTAAGAGATGCTTTTTATTTTCCTGATGTGGGTTCCAAGTTGCTGCAATTTCCTAGCTCCAAGTGCCAATTTATACCTGTTTTCACTGTGCTCACTCCTTCTCCCATACTCTGAACTATTCCAGTGGCTTCATGGCCCATAATGATGGAATAGTGGTAGTTAGAGGTTTTATTCTACAACATTTTCATCTCTGAACCACAGAGCTCCAAGGCCACAATCTGTATGGAAGGCAAAGAGTAACATTGTTTTCTTGATCTCAAAAGTGTTTTAGAGTTGTTAATCTTTTAAACCTTTTTAATGCATTCATTTCTTAGCTTTAATTCCAGACAGGGGCCAATAATAATTTATTTAAAGCAATTCAGTGGTTTTCATTAGCTAATTTCAGAATCAAAATGAGGATTTAAGATTCAATGGGTTCAGAAGAGACAGCTGTAAAACCATAATGTACATTAGGGGTCTCACTTGTCCTTCATTGAAGCTTGTGGGTAGGAGAGTGGAAGAGAAAGACTAATTATTAATTATGGAAATGAAAGAATTGGAACACAGAAAAGCAAAGGGTGTCTTCCTATTATAATTAAAGCCTTAATTTATTTCACAGGGGGGCTTTATAATTGAATTATTCATACAATATGGTTTGTGGGTAGAGACTTCTTTTAATTAGTAATTAACATTACAGTTGTAAATAAGTATCCTTTGGGCACTTACCCTATGCCATTATCTCCCTAACTTTTTCTCTGACTGGATTAAAAGATTGATGGAAATGATAAAAAAAAAATAGCAGAATATGTAGTTTTCTTTCTGATTTGAACATTGTGAAAAGAATGTATAACATAGAGTGAACAGCTTTGATTTTTGGTGTGGAAATGTGATTTTTTTTTTCTACCTACTTCCTTTGCCTTTGGGACCATTTCTGCCTCCTTGATGGAAAATGGTACACCAGGCTTCTAAAGTATGGCTGCTCTGCACCTAAATACATTGGAAATAGAATATGGGAGCAGAAAGAAAATCTCCTTAGGGCCTATGAAATGGAGAATTCCTGTATTAATGATTATTGGAAGGTTTAGTCCAGTTTAGCACTCAAATGAAAAAAAAATCATTGCTTAAATATATGCTGTATGTAGCTTTTTGAATACCAATTCAACTTTTCTTGTATTATCAGTCTCTATATTCAAATTATTTTTGCAATACTAACTATATTTATATAATCCTGTACAACCAAGGGGGTAGGTATCATACTTTTGATATTATCATGAATGAAGTTGTCCAGTGGCTGTTTCAGCATGAGGATAGCATTTGCATTGTGAGAGTTATATGTGATCCTAGGTATGGGAGATAATCAGTTTTGAGGTAGAAGGATAAGTTCTGGAGCAGAGAATAGAGGCCATTGGTTGTGGTAATTCATCATCAAATGGTCATCACTGGCAAAGTAAGGCTGGAAAAGTTGTTAGTGGCAGGGTAGTTTTTAGGGGTTGTAATTTCAGCTCACCATTTTTCTTACTATGAATTCTCTTCTTATGTTGTCTTACCTTTCTTTTTATAGATTCAATCAGTACCTTTTTGGAGATGACTTTCACAATCTGTATCTATGGATAAATGTGTCCATAAGCTTTAGACTTACTTATTCATCTCTTATTTGAATGTCCTACAGGTACCTCACACTCAACATTAAAACATGAACACATTAGGGGTGCCTGGATGGCTCAGTTGGTTCAGAATATAACTTGATTTCAGCTCAGTTCATGATTTAAGAGTCATGAGATCAAGCCCTGCATCAGGCTCCACACTCAACAGAGTCTGCTTGAGATTCTCTCTCTCCTCTCTCCCTTTCTCTCTCTGCCTTTCCCCCCCACACTCACTTCTCTCTCAAAGAGAGAAATCTTTAAACAACAACAAAATATGAACACATTATTTTTCTCCTTCCTCCTGTCCCCCTTTCTCTTTTCCATTTCCCTCCCCTCCCCAACCATTGGTGATGCAACATACAATCTATTCCTCCTTCTGCATTCTGTTTCAGTGAATGGCCATATAACCTATTCATTCCTCAAGAATGAAGCCTGGAAAGTAGCCTTAATTTATCTCTCTCCCTCAACCTCCACAATCTGAAATTTTCTGGAAACTTTTTCCTCTTCTCCATTCCTGCCACTATTGTATGGCCCATATCCTTACTGATTTTCACCTAGCTTGAGTCCATCAATTTTATATCCATCCACTATATTATTGTCATCTGAACTATAATACTGATCATGGTCCTCTTCTACCTGATATTGTGACCAGTTGTTTATCAGGATCCATTGACATGATCTTCAGGGCTCTCCACGATCTTCTCCCTATCAGTCTGTCAAACCTTACTTCTGGTCACTCCTACCTTAGATTTCACGCTTCAAGCACACACACAAAATATTCTGGAGATTCATATATGGGGTATATTTCTTGCTTCTATGTTTCTTCTCATGTTTTATTTGCCTGCACAACTGTTTATTCCTGTATCTGGTGAATTCTTCTGTAAGTTTCCTTTTAGGTATCACCTTCTTTGGGAAGCAAAGCTAGGTTAGGAGCATTTTCTCTTTCTCTCTTTGTGTGTTCTTTTATAATTACTCTATCTCCCTGTGAGATCACTAAAAGAGGGGATGTTTTTGACTCTGGAAAGTTTGATACAGGGCTTGATATATTACTTATTGAAGAAAAGAAAAAATAAAGAAAGGCCAAGTGCTTAAAAGGCATAAAATAAAAGGGAAAGGAGAAGGAGAGATGCTAAAATTAAGATTGTCTCCCACTTTTAGGAATATAGAGACTATTTGGGTGATGAGGTGTTGGTAAATAAGCAAGCACACAATTGACACAATTATGACACAATATAAAGGAGAAGATAGTACTTACTTTCCCTGTAGTACTCATGATGACTTTATTGGTGTTCTTGTCACTGAATGTATAAGCTTTCACTTATAGAAAGGTCAAGATTACAGAGGTCACTGGTTAACCAAAAGGTTGGGTCTTAAGCTTTTTTTTACAATTAGGCTATTATTATACCCAATGCCTAGGAATTCAGATTGCCCATTTCCTTGAGGGAAGTTTTTAAGTATAATCTGAAATAGATTTAGCTCAGTGAAAGTGCATGTAAAGTGAAATTATGCTAACATTCTTTTCTTCTTTTAATCATGAAGCTCCCTTTTTAGCGTATCTGTTGAATTTTTAAATTTGGACTTTTAAATGTCCAAGTTTAAAATTTCTAATAGAGTATACAAAATCATTACTTTTATGTTGTTTTTCTTTTTTTTTTTTATGTTGTTTTTCAAATGCAGATATGATTGTCTGTGTCTCTAAACTTGAATAATTCTTTTGATTTTCCAGATGTGTCACATTGTTGAGGAACCAGGATATTACTAGATTTGTTATATCTGGCAGGTTAGCATAAACTCCTAACTTCTTGGTTTGCTGAACTAGTCATTCAAAGTGAAACCAAGTTGCATAAGGAGCCTGACAGTTAGGATCTGGATTTAAGAAAAATCTTTGTATGTGGACTAAGAGAGTCTTTTTTTTTTTTTTTTAATTTTTATTTATTTATGATAGTCACAGAGAGAGAGAGAGAGGCAGAGACACAGGCAGAGGGAGAAGCAGGCTCCATGCACCGGGAGCCCGATGTGGGATTCGATCCCGGGTCTCCAGGATCGCGCCCTGGGCCAAAGGCAGGCGCCAAACCGCTGCGCCACCCAGGGATCCCTGGACTAAGAGAGTCTTGACCAAGACCCAGGATCCTGGTAAACAATGCTGGGGACAAGTTAATACATTTCTTATGAAAGGCCACACCAGTGGGCAGGTTTTAGGTAGAAGGGAAGAGAGGAAGGGTAAATGCTGTTTCTATGTCAACTGCTATGATCATATGATTTTTTTTTATCATGTTGATATGATGGATCATACTTGTTAATTGCTTGATATTAAACTAGCTTTACATACCCAGAACAAATTGCACAGGGTGTACAATTCCTTTTATATAATCCTGGATTCATTTTGCTAATGTTTGTTTAAAGATTTCTGTGTCTGTATTCAGGAGAGTTACTGGTGTTAGTTTTCTTTCTGTGTACTGTCTTTGTCTGATTTTGGTGCCAGAGTAATACTGCAGTTGACCCTTGCACAACAGGGGTTTGAACTGTGTGGGTCCACTTACATGTGAATTTTTGTTGGTAAATATAGTATAATATAGTAAATGTATTTTCTCTTCCTTACGATGTTCTTAATAACACTTGTTTTCTCTAGCTTACTTTATTGTAAGAATATAGCCTATAATACACATAACATACATGATATGTGTTATCTGACTGTTTATGTTATCAGTAAAACTTCTGGTCAACAGTTAAGATTTTGGAGAGCCAAAAGCTATATGCAGATTTTCAGCAGCACAGTGGTAGTGGGGTGGGGGAGGGAGGTCAGTGCCCCTACCCCCTGTGTTGCTCAAAGGTCAACTGTAATTTTAAGAAATTGATCCCTCCTCTTCTGTTTTCTGGGAGAGATTGTGTAAAAGTGGTGTTAATTTTTTAAGTGTTTGGTGGAATTCTTCAGTAAAACTATCTGGTCTATAGATTTCTTTTTGGGGATTTTTAAATTATGAATTCAACTACCTTAATATTTGCAGGGCTATGCAAATGATCTATTTCCTATCTGGTGAGTGGTGGTAGTCTTTTATGGAATTCATTTTATCTAAGTTGTGAAATTTATGTATGTAGAGTTAATAGTATTCCCTTATTCTTTTTTTTTTTTTTTTTGTATTGAAGGATAATTAACATACAGTATTGTATTAGTTTCAGGAGTACAATATAATGATTCAACGATTATATACATTTTCACTGCTTATCAAGATAAGTGAACTCTGAATCCCCTTTATTTCCTTCACATATCCTCTCACCTACCTCACCACTGACAACCACTAGTTCTCTGTATTTAAGACTCTGGTTGTTGTTGTTGTTTAGCTTCTAAATGTTTAGAAATTTTCTTTTTATTTCTGTTACTGATTTCAAGTTCAATTTCTGTTTTTAATTTCAAGTTCAACTCCACTGTAGTTTGATAATACACTTTGCATGATTTAAATCCTTTCACAGGGATCCCAGTGTAGGGGCACTGACCTCCCTCCCCCACCCCACTACCACTGTGCTGCTGAAAATCTGTTGTTGTTGTTGTTGTTGTTGTTGTCTCCTTGTTTGTTTTGTTTCTTTTAAAAAAATTTATTTTAATTCAATTTGCCAACATATATAGTATAACACTCAGTGCTCACCTCATTGTGTTGTCCATTTTTTAAAACTTCACACGTGAGTAAAATCATATGGTATTTGTCTTTCTCTGACTTATTTCACTTAGCATTATATCCTCTAGATCCATTCATGTTATTGCAAACATCAAGATCTCATTCTTTTTTATGGCCAAATATTGCAGTAATACTGCAATAAATAAAGGGGGTACATGTATCTTTTTGAATTAGTATTTTTGTTTTCTTTGGGTAATTACCCAGTAGTGGAATTACTGGATCATATGGTATTTCTATTTTTTAATATTTTGAGGAAATTCCATACTATTTTCCACAGTTGCTGCATCAGTTTGCATTTTTACCAATAGTGCACAAGTGTTCCTTTTTCTTCATATCTTGGTCAACACTTGTTATTTCTTATGTTTTTGATTTTAGCTGTTCTGACAGGTGTGAGGTGATATCTCATAGTCATTTTGATTTACACTTCCCTGATGATGAGTAATGCTGAACATCTTTTCAAGTGTCTGTTGCTCATCTCTGTCTTTTTTGGAAAAATGCTTATTCAGGTACTCTACACATTTTTAAATTGCATTATTTGTCTTTTGGTATTGAGTTGTATAAGTTCTTTATATATTTTGGATATTAATCCTTTTTTTAAGGATTTTTAAAATATTTTATTTATTTATTCATGAGACACACACACACACAGAGAGAGAGAGAGAGAGAGAGGCAGAGACACAGGCAGGAGAAGCAGGCTCCATGCAGGAAGCCTGATGTGGGACTCGATTCTGGGACTCCAGGATCAGGCCCTGGGCTGAAGGTAGGAGCCAAACCACTGAGCCACCCAGGGATCCCCGGATATTAATCCTTTAGCAAATATCTTCTCTCATTCAAGTAGGATGTCTTTTTTTTGTTGTTGTTGATGGTTTCCTTCGCTATGCAAAAGCTTTTTACTTTGTTGTAGTCTCAGTAATTTAATTTTACTTTTATTTCCCTTGCCTGAGGAAATATATCTAGAAAAATGTTTATATAGCCAGTTTCAAAGAAATTACTGCCTGTGTTATCTTCCAGGAATTTCATGATTTCACCTCTCCATTTAGGTTTTTTTTTTTCTTTTAATCTATTTTTTTGTATGTGTGTGTTTGTGTATAATGAAAGAAAGTGGTTTAGTTTTATTCTGTTCAATGTAGCTGTCCAGTTTTACCATTACCATTTGTTGAAGAGACTTTCATTTCCCTAGTGTATATTCTTACCTCCTTCATCATAGATTAATTGGCTATATAATCATGGGTTTATATCTGGACTCTCTATTCTGTTCTGTTGATCTGTGTTTCTATTCCTGTTCCTGTACCATCCTGTTTTGATTACTATAGTTTTATAATGTATCTTCAAATCTGGAGTTGTGATACCTCCAGCTTTGTTCTTTTTTTTTCAAGATTGCTTTGGATATTTGGGGTCTTTTGTGGTTCCACAGAAATTTTAGAATTACTGATTCTAGTTCTGCAAAAAAATGTTGTTGATATTTTGATAGGGATTTCATTAAATCTGTAGATTGCTTTGGGTAGTATGAACATTTTAACAATATTGGTTCTTCTTATTCATGAGCATGGCATGTCTTTCCATTTCTTTGTGTGATCTTCAATTTCTTTCATCAATGTTTTATTTTTGTAGTGCAGGTCTTTCACCTCTTTGGTTAAATTTCTATATATTCTCTTATTTTTGGTGCAACTATAAATAGGATTTTTTTCTTATTTTTCTTTCTACTACTTCATTATCACTGTATAGAATACAACAGATTTTTGTATTTTGATTGTGAATCCTGCAACTTTACTGAGTTCATTTATCAGTTTTAGTAGTGTTTTGATAGAGTCCTTAGGATTTTCTCTATACAGTATCATGTCATCTGAAAGTTTTATTTCTCCCTTACCAATCTGGATGTCTTTTCTTTCTTTTTGTTGTCTGATTGCAGTGGCTAAGATTTCCAATACTATGTTGAATAAAAGTGGTAATGGTGGGCATCCTTGTCTTGTTCTTGATCTTTGAGGAAAAGCTCTCAGTTTTTCCACATTGAGTATAATGTTAGCTTATTATTTTGATGTCTGCAGTGTTTACAGAGATATCCCTTTTTATTCTGGATGTTGATAATTTGTATCTGTTTTTTCTTTGTTATTATTGTCAGGGATTTATTAATTTTATTGATATTTTCAAAGAACAGCTCTGTTTTATTGATTTTTCTGTTTTTCTCTCTTTAATTTCATTGATTTTTGCTATTATCTTATTTTCTTCATTCTGCTTGTTTTAACTTTATCTTGCTCTTTTATTCCTGGGATTGTGAAGTACAAGGGTGAATGATTTGCAACTTTTCCTCTTTTCTAATGCAAACATTTAATGCCATAAATATTGGATTCAGTGTAGCTTTGCTGTGTCACACAAATTTTGATAGTTTTTCATTTCCATTAAGTTCAGTGTATTTTTAAAATTTTGTCTTGAGTATTCTTCTTTAACCTATAAAAAGTATGTTGTTTAGCTTCTAAATGTTTAGAAATTTTCTTTTTATTTCTGTTACTGATTTCAAGTTCAATTTCTGTTTTTAATTTCAAGTTCAACTCCACTGTAGTTTGATAATACACTTTGCATGATTTAAATCCTTTCACAGGGATCCCTGGGTGGCGCAGCAGTTTGGCGCCTGCCTTTGGCCCAGGGTGTGATCCTGGAGACCCGGGATCGAATCCCACGTCTGGCTTCCGGTGCATGGAGCCTGCTTCTCCCTCTGCCTGTGTCTCTGCTTCTCTCTTTCTCTCTGTGACTATCGTAGATTAAAAAATAAATAAATAAAATAAATAAATAAATAAATAAAATAAATAAATAAATCCTTTTACATTTGCCAAGGTTTGTTTTATGGCCCAGAATATGATTTATCTTGCGGTATGTTTTGTGGGCCCTTAAAATGAATATGTATTCTGCTCCCCTTGTGAGGAGTGTTTAATAAATAAATGTCTCTTTTGTTCCATTAGTTGGTGATATTGTGAGTTCTTTTATACCTTTGCCTTCTTTCTATTTAATTTTTCTATCAATTTTTCAGACAGAAATGTTGAAATCTTTAAAATTGAAGATTTGTCTATTTTTTCCTTTTGGTTTTATCAAATTTTCCTTCACAAATATGCAGCTCTGGTGCACTCACGTTTAGGATTACTGTCTCTACTTGGTAGATTGCCCTTTTGTCATCATATAAAGTCCCTCTTTGCCTCTGATAATTTTATTTTCTCTGAAGTCTACCTGTTCTGTGAAAGGGAGGTATATCCAAATTGACTTCAAAAGGTCCAAGGAGTCAAGACGGAAGAAAAAGGCCAAGTCCAGCTTGATGAGAAATAGTTTATTAAGAGGACTTATGGACAGAAGCATGACGTGGGTGGCCTCAAGGCAAGTAATCTCCATAATCTCACCTCCCTTCAGATCTGCTTTTATAGTTCTAGGGGCTAGGAGTACATGCTGAGGGACTACCCCAAAGGAGAATGTTTAAGAATAGATATGTGTCCTAGTCATATCTCCAGGGCAGATCAAGGATGTTATGCCCTGAGCATGCCCTAAGGATGTGGATAAACGAAAGGAAAGAATATGTGTGGGGGTCTATGCTCAGGAGAGTTTCAGATCATGGAATAGCTATCATGGTGGATTTGTCCAAGATGGCATTAGTTTGGTTCACACACCATTTTATCTAATGTTAATACAGCCACTCCTGCTTTCTTTTGATTAATGTTTGAATGATATAGTTTCCCTCTCTTTTCTCTCGACCTGTATATGAAGTGAATTTCTTACGACCACGTACAGTTGAGTCATGTTTTTAAATGTACTTTGCCTATCTTCTTTTAACAGCTTCACTGAGATGATTTACCTACTGTACAATTCATCCACTTAAAGTTTATAATTACGTTTTTTTGTATATTCACAGATATGTGCAACCTATTACCACAATCAATTTTAGAATATTTCCATCACCTCTATCTCCCTATGCCTTCATTTCCACTCTGTCCCTCCCCACCCCCTCTCCCCCCAGCTCTATCACTCATCTACTTTCTGTCTTTGTAGATTTACCTATTCTGGACATTTTATATGAAAATAATTGTTGTAGGATTTCTTTTCCTTTAGTTCCCATGGTTCTTGGTCATGTTATTTAGAAGAACAAAGAAGTAGACCAGAGAAAGAGTGGTGGGCAGCAAAGCAAAGTTTTTGAGCCATGGTAAAGCAAAGTTTATCCAGCCATAATACAAAGCTCTAGAAGACAGATAGGACCCAAGAGGGTTGCTGATTTGGTATTCAAAAATAGAAGGTTTTATGGGCTCTTTGGTGTGGGCTGTTTTAATCAGATCTCCATGTGCCTGTCACCCAATCAGGTTATTGTCCTTGCCCTCATCTATCTATCAGGTAGTTATTCACATTGGAAAGGGTGGAGGGCTTCTTCCAGGGTGGTGTTTCCTAGCCTCAGGGACCAAAAGGGCAGCAGCCACCACTGCACTAAGGGATGCTGGCCAGCCACTGGCCACCAGATCAAGCCAACGAGATAGAGTCTTTTTCCTTTTAAGCATAGTCTCCTCATAGGACAGGGCCCCAGAGTCCATGCCTGCCTTTCTTCATAGAATCATATGATATGTGGTTTTTTATTTTATTTTATTTATTTATTTATTTATTTATTTATTTATTTATGATAGTCACAGAGAGAGAGAGAGAGAGAGAGGCAGAGACACAGGCAGAGGGAGAAGCAGGCTCCATGCACCGGGAGCCTGATGTGGGATTCGATCCCGGGTCTCCAGGATCGCGCCCTGGGCCAAAGGCAGGCGCCAAACTGCTACGCCACCCAGGGATCCCGATATGTGGTTTTTTAAAACAGGTTTCTTTCACTAAGTATAATATCTACAAGGTTTAACCATGTTATATCATATGTCCATACTTCATTTCTTTTTATGGTCAAAAAAATTCCGTTGTATGGATATACTATATCATCCATTCATCACTTGAGGTGTATTTGGGTCATTTCCACTTTTTATTCAGAAGTTTTTGTGTGATGATGTTTTTATTTCTCTTGGGTATATATTTAGAAATTGAATTGCTGGGTTAGATGGAAGATATCTATGTTTAATTGCTTGAGGAACTGCCAGACTGCTTTCCAGAGTGGTTGCACCATTTTATATTCTCCTAAACAGTATATGATAGTTATGATTTCTCTTTGTCAGCATTTGATATCTGATTTTTAAAGAATTATAGCTATCCTAGTGGTGCAAATCAGTATCTCATTGTGACTTTGATTTGCATTCCTCAATATCTAATAATGTCAAGCATCTTTTCATGTATTTATTGGCCATTTGTATATCTTCTTTGGAAAAATGTCTTTTCAGATCCTTTGTTTTGAATTGAGCTCTTTGTTTTTTCCTTTTTTTTTTTTTAAAGATTTTATTTATTTATTCATGAGAGACACACACACACACAGAGGCAGAGACATAGTAGAATCCCTGCAAGGAGCCTGATGTGGAACTTGATCCCGACTCTGGGATCACACCCTGAGCTGAAGGCAGACACTCAATTGCTGTGCCACCCAGGCATTCCAAGCTCTTTGTTTTTTTCATTATTAAATTATAAGAATTCTTTATTCTAGATACACATCTTTTATCAAGTATATGACTTTAAAATATTTTCCTCCATCCTGTATGTTGTATTTTCAGTTTCTTGCCAGTGTCCTTTGAAGCACAAAAAACTTTAATTTTGATGATGTCCGATTTATTTATTTTTCATTATATTTGGTGCTGTATCTAAGAAACCATTGCCTAATCCAATGTAACAAACATTTACACTGATAATTTTTTCTAAGAGTTTTAGCTTTTACATTTCGGTCTTTGATCCATTTTGTATTAATTGGTATTTGATGTAAGGTGAGGGTCCAATTTTGTTCTTTTGTGTGTGGATATCCAGTTGTCCTTGCATCACTTGTTGAAAAGATTATTCTTTATTCATTGAATATCTTGTTACCCTTGTCAAAAGTCAGTGGACTCTAGATATATGGGTTTGTTTCTGGATTTTGAATTCTATTCTAGGTTTTTGCATTTCTAAAGAGTTTTAGAATCATCCTGTCAAATTTTACAAAGCAAACTATAATTGTGATGGAGATTGTGTCAAATCTGAGATTAATTTAGCAAGTATTGCCAAAAAATAATATTAAGTTTTCTGAACTGTGAATTTGGGATATCTTTTCATTTATTTAGATCTTTAATTTCTTTCCACAATATTTTGTAAATTCAAGTAAGTCTTTAATTTCTTTTGTTTAACTTATTTCTAAATGTTTTATATTTTTTTGATACTATTGTAAACAAAATTATTTTCTTTTTTTTTTTTTAAAGATTTATTTATTTATTTATGACAGACATAGAGAGAGAGAGAATGGCAGAGACACAGGAGGAGGGAGAAGCAGGCTCCATGCTGGTAGCCTGACGCGGGACTCGATCCCGGGACTCCAGAATTGTGCCCTGGGCCAAAGGCAGGCGCTAAACCGCTGAGCCACCCAGGGATTCCCACAAAATTATTTTCTTAATTTCCTTTTTGGATTTTTTTTTGTAAGTGTGTAGAAATACATTTGAATTTTGAATTTTGTATATTGATCATGTATCTTACAACTTTATTTCCATGTTTATTATTTCTAATGGTTTATAGTGAATTTATAAGGATTTTCTATATGTAAGATCATCTTATCTGAAATTAGACATAGTTTTCCTTCTTTCTTTCCAGTCTACTGCTTTTTATTTCATTTCTTGCCTAATTGTATTATATAGACTGTCCAGGCAAAATTGAGTAGAAGTGGCAAGAATGGAAATCCAGTCTTTCATCATCAAATAGAATATTACCTGTAGGTTTTTCATAGAAGCTCTTTATCAGTGTGAGGATTATCCTTTCCATTCTTAATTTGTTGAATATTTTCATCATGAAATGGTATTGCATTTTGTCAATTACTTTTGCTGTCTCTATTGAGATTATCATGTAGTTTTTGATTTTTATTCTATTGAAATGGTGGATAACATTAAGTGATTTTCAGATATTTAACCAACCTTGCATAACTGAGATATATCTTAGTTGGTCGTAGTATGTACTTCCTTTTAAATGTTGCCAGGTATAGTTTACTCATATTTTGTTGATGATTTTTAAGTCTATATTCATAAGAAATAAATCCATTATTTTTTTCCTTGAATGTCTTTGTCTGGTCTTGGTATCAGGATAATACAGCCCTCATAAAAAAGTTGGGAAGTTCTTGTTCTCCCTTTATATTTTTTGGAAGAATTTGTGAAAAATTGACATTAATTTTTCTCTAAGTGTTTGGTAGAATTCAGCAGTGAAGTCAGCAGTGAAGCCATTTGAGCTAGGGCTTTTTTTTTTTGGATTTTTTTTTTTTTTTTTTGGATCTCATTTTTTTATTTAGCATGACAATCTCTATCTTTAGATTAGATTGTTTAATGTATTCAAATTTAATATTATTATGTTGATATATACATATATGTATATATATGTGTGTGTGTGTATATATATATATATATATATATATATATATATATATATATTAGCTCTACATTTATCTCCTCCTTTTTCTCATAGAGACCAGAAAATGTCTCTTGAGTACAGTGGATAAGTGGCAACCATGGGATCTAACTTTAGTAATGAGACACAAAGACAATAAGGTAAGAGAGAGTTGTGAGCCCTGAGTAGTCATCTCATTTGGATGCACAATTACAGGGTCCACTTCACTCCATAACCTCTAATCACCTTTCAGCTGACCATGAGGTAGTCTGGTGGGAAAGGGAGAATTCTTGCAGCCTCTCTCTATTTTCTAATTGTGAGTGACTAAATAAGAATCATCATGGTACGATCCACTTCCAGTCTTAGCTTCTTTCTTTTGTTCCTCATCTCCTGTGATGCAGCACCCTCATTTTTAATAGCTGTGAAATAGTTCTCTATTAGTAAGAATAATATACATTACACATTGTATATTGGCAGGTTCCCTAGATGTGTGCAGTATTCTAATTCTTCTGTTCTAAATGCAATTATATTAGGGACCTTGGCTCATTAATTCATGTTCTTACTTATTCATTCATTTAAGTAAAATATTTTTTACTGAGTAACTTTGACATTTCAAGCATTATACTTGTTGCTGAGGTAATGATTATGAATTAGATATTCATAGAATCCACAGTCTAATAGTGCAAACAAATAATTAATCAGACAATTACCATACTGTGTTTGACATACAATGTTTGACATGTTATAATATGTCAAGGAGGAAGTAAAGAGTGGATTGAGAACAGAGAAGAGGTATATGTAAATTTCTAGATGCTCAGAGGCCTTGGTAAATTGTGATTTGGACAATGGCTGGGAGTTAAGGAACATGGAGTTTGGTGGGGATGGGGTCTATGCATGGATGGGTTCCAGAACAAGGGACTACATGTGTGAAACTCAGAGACAAGAGCCTGACATCATTCTGTGAGGGTGGGGAGTACTGGGAGAAGATTGAAAGAAGTTCAATGTGATTAAGTCATTATGTGCATGGGGTCAAATAACAAGATGTGAGTAGCATGGAAGATACATATAGAGAAAGGAGAAGTAATAATGTGGGAGAATTCATTCAGCTGGTAACTGGCTATGTGATCCTAGTAAATTACTGCACTACGCTTTGCTGGGTCCTGATTTTCTTCTCCATGAAATGAAGGAAACAGGCAAATGACCTCAGGGGTTATATCTGCTCATACCCTATGAAAGCTAAAGTTCAATAGGTTCCTTTGCACAAGGTTTCTACAAATAGCGTCTGTTAGTGGGGTTGGGGGAGGTTAATAATATTCTAGTCCAGGAATCTTTGTACAAAACTCTGGGGCTTAGTCTACATTTTTTTCTCTCATTAAAGTTCATCTCAAGTTCTTTGCATCCATTTTGTTCTGTTACCGCATACTGTAATTGTTACAATGGGGTAATATTAATTTATTTTATCATTGGTGCCAAATCTAATGTTCCTAAATTATAAATAATTTTCAAGCCAATTCCAATAAAATGAATTTAAAGAGAAGTAACATTTCCTCATAGTCCCATTCAGCAATATAAATTGCTTGAAGATTTTGTGAATATGTTGGTGAAGACTGCCTTTTTCTATGGTCAAGTCTTGAAATGAGGTTTTTAAGGTAGGCAAGATAACTATTTTAAATTCATATCTTGGGCTTATTTGTAGTCAGTATCTTTTAGCCATAGTTCATATGAAGGGCAGAAATGGCAACTTTTCTGATCTTTTTATGTGCTTGTAAACTCTGCAAAAGTAGCCATCTATATTATAAATAAAGCACATACTCCATCAAATTAGCATCAATGCCTATCTCACCACCTCAGGAAATTAGATTTACCTTTTTCATTTTCCCTAAAATTTTGATCACCTTGATCTAAAATTTTTGAGATTACTATAAAAATTATTGAAAATCTATGTCATTTAATGTACAGTTTAGATTTTCTGTATACTCCATTGCATGAAACATTATATTAGCCTCTTGTTTCAAATGGAGAAGAGTCCCTGCAATTTTGCTAAATTCTCAGCATTCTAATAATATCCTATGAAGGTGATATTTCTAATCCACTCTAGTAATGTGGGAACTGTCTTGTTTTTCTGGGACTAGTGATATTGGATTAAAATACTCTCTCATTATTGGTGACCAATAGGATACATTTATTTGAATACTGCCTGGGAATAGGAGTGAAATGTTTAGCAAAAAATATTTAAAAAGATTTTATTTATTTATTCATGAGGGACAGAGAAAGAGAGAGGCAGAGACAGAGGCAGAGGGAGAAGAAGGTTCCCTGCAGGGAGCCCGATGTGGGACTCGATCCTTGCACTCAGGATCATGCCCTGAGCCGAAGGAAGACTTCCAACCACTGGGCCACCCAGGCGTCCCACAAAATATTTTTCAAGAGCTACATAAGGGTCAGTTTCAAAGTTCTGCTCATCTATTTGGGTCATGTTATTTTAGAATACAACCCTAGTCTCCTTAGCTCTGAGTATACATAGAAACACAGGTGGCACCCCAGAACTGGAAAGTGTCTTCAAGGTCAAACAATCCAGCATCTATATTTTCAAATGCTTTGTTACTTAACTGATTTTAGTAAGTAGTCAGTGCACATTATTAATTTCAACAAAAACTATTGTTGATTTATGTCAGTCACTAGTAGGTGAGTATTCATAACAATATCATGGAAAGGTCCAAAAGAGGCAAGATAATATCCTAGGGAAATGCAGTATCAATATTAGATGCTTTGTGAATGTATGCTGAATAGAAATACTTCTGAAATATCAAGTAGTAAAATATTGATTGAAAATAAACCAATAAAAGTGCAAATTGTACCTTGTAATTGCTTTTCTGGTGGAAAGTTAGATTATGTTAGTCATAGTAGGTTGCTAATTAAGTTGTAATTTAATTTCTTGGTCATGTATATCAGTACTCAAAAACAATGCTAATTTTATCGTAACGTACTCTTGTGGTACTTTTTTTCCATTGGTCTTTCCTTTGATTTTCACATTTGATCTTTGATCACATTTGATCTCTCAGAGAGGAGGTATTATTCCCATTATACAGATGAGGCAGTGACATGGGCCAAGGTAGCCATTTGGGGTCACACATGTACTGAGTAAGGGTTGAGTACTCTTCACAACTGACTTAAAAGTCTTTTATTGTGGTCCTATTTCTCACCACTGCCCTCTTTTATAATTGCCCTGGACCTCATTTTTCATAAAATTTTGCATACAAGAGTCTCATATATAAGATGTCTTACACAGATCTTCTTTTTTTTTAATATTTTATTTTATTTTATTTATTTTTAGTCACACAGAGAGAGAGAGAGGCAGAGACACAGGCAGAGGGAGAAGCAGGCTCCATGCACCGGAAGCCCGACGTGGGATTCGATCCCGGGTCTCCAGGATCGCACCCTGGGTCAAAGGCAGGCGCGAAACCGCTGTGCCACCCAGGGATCCCTTACACAGATCTTATACACACACACCACTCATACACACTCACACCACTTATGCACAAATATTCACCTCTTTCCATCTCAGAGCAATTCAAATACCTTATTGATTAATAAAAAGGCAAGTTACAGGTTATAAACAGTTCTGTTTTTTACTTTGCTTTGTTTTGTGGGTGATCAGTTACCATTTTAGGAGTGGATTCTCTGGTTTTAAACTCTGTACACGGTCAATAATAACAAGACCTGAAAAAAAAATCAAAACTAACAAAAGAATCAAATGAACTGTGTATCTGTAAAATTCATTCCATAGAAGAATCCATTTACTGTATAGGAGTGCTAAGATTGCCCAGTATTGTAGGTGGTCCTATAAGGGCAATAGTGGACTGGTGCAGTGAACCCTATTTTGTCATGATCACAGACCTTCAGCCTACTTCTCTCTGCCTTCAGGGCACTAATGATCTCCTATAACAGGTTACCCTTCAGCTGGTTTGATTTACCATATTTTCCCTCCACCTGAGGCTCTAGATGTATCTCCTTCACAAACCTAACATTTCAACTTCAGAAATAAATTCCTCTACTTTAATAGTATTTGGGGAGTCATGTAGTTGAGTAGTTGCAGAAGGTGCTTGTGGCATCCTGCCTGGATCCCATCTACTATTTGATCTTCTTGAATAGGTTAGATGCAGGCATTATTTTTCCCATTTTTATAACTTCAAGGATACTGAGGTTTAGACAGGTTAAATATCTTTCACTGATTATATTTATTATGTTTTTTACTTTCTGTATTTTATGATGCATTGGTATCTTGGAAACCTGTGGACTTGGGGAGGACTGCCCCTTTGAGGGTTAGCACATTTCTAGAGGTAGCAAACAGCTGCCAAACAGGTAACAAACAGCAAGTCTTTGATATGCAGCCAACCAATTGCAAGCCCATATCCCTCATCCACCTCCTTTTATCAAGTGCCAGCTGTCTAAGACACTATTCCCATGTCCTAAGTCACTCCAGGATCAGTTACTAAATAACTAGGGACCACTCCTATTGCACAGAACTTATTGAAATTTGCTTAACTTACCTACCTAGCCTTGCCTGTTCCTTCTTATGAAAACCACAATAAAGATTCTGGCCTGTTCTTTCCTCTAGCTCTTTCTGCCTCCTTCCTGATACTGGTTCTTTCACATCGTGTGGCAATTTCCTTCTCTTGGGAAATATGAATAATAAACTCTTCTTTCAAGGCCGTTGTCTCTGTGTGTCATCTTACCATATCTGACTAAATCAAATTCTGGGTGCATTTTAAATCAGTGATGCCTATCTACAAGGTGGCAGAGCCAATGAACCTAGGAGCCAGGTCTTTATATTCCTAGCAGAGTTCTGTTTCTGTGACATTATATTTTTTATAGATGTCAGGTTATTAGGAAATGTACTTCAGGTTATTAGGAAATGTTAAGATATGGTTTAAAAAAACAAAAAGGTTGAGTTGTTTTTTAAGAAGACAGTTGGTACTCTTTATCAGAACCCTGAACTACAAATATTTAGTTACCTAATAGGACAATTTGCACTAAAATATCTGGGTATTATGTAATTGGTATACAGAATGTTGAGTAACTTAGAAACCCATCAGCATGGCAGTTGAGAGAAAGAAAAAAAAAACCATTCTAAATCTTTCTATTCAGAATGAGAATCTTATTAAGGGTGATTTCCTAAGAGTCTTTGCATGTAGTAAGGGAAGAGACATGACAGATACGTAATGAGGAGTTTTAGAAACTGTAAATAAATTCCTCTAGTGAAGCCAAGGATGGTTTAACATTGAACGAAAGCATCAGTTATGCAAGTACCAGGTTGACTACTTTTGAAATAGTTTAATTTTGAAGTTGAGGGCAGCCCGGGTGGCTCAGGGGTTTAGTGCCTGCCTTTGGCCCAGGGTGTGATCCTGGAGTCCTGGGATCGAGTTTCACGTCGGGCTCCCTGCGTGGAGCCTGCTTCTCCCACTGCCTGTGTCTCTGCCTCTCTCTCTGTCTCTCTCTCTCTCTCTGTCTCTCATGAATAAATAAATGAAGTCTTTAAAAAATGTTTTTGAAGCTGAATTTTTATTCAAATTGGAAAATTCAGACATCTAGAGCTTCTGGCAAAAAAACCTTTTATAACGGGAGGTTGGTCAAGGCAAGTTTCTTCTAGATACTAATACAGTTTTATTTACATTCAATCAACTTATGCAAAGCTACATGAACAAAGAAAGAAAAGAACACCCGGGTATTTTAAAACAGCAAAAAATCCTTCAGTTATTTTTTGCAGTATATGTGTCTCCCTCCTTATCTTTTGTCTGGGCTGATAAGCTACTGTTATCCTTGTTATAACTGCCACAATTAAACATTAATTTTGTGCTTAATATGTGTCAGCTTGTCTGCTAAGTGCTTTACTTGCATTTTCTTATTTATAGTCCTTACTTTAGTAGATAAGAAAGGAACTATTATTTACCCTGTTTTTCAGGTGATAAGACTGTCAACAAGTTTAAATAACTTGCTAAGGTCACATATCTAGTAAGTGATCTGCAGCAAAGCGCATGTTGTTTAGCTTTATGCCATAGTTTTCTCAATTTAATCTTAGTAGAGCATTCTGACAAAAGTCCAAGAACAAAATAATATCAACTGGGTTGTTGAATAATGTAGCCACTAGCCATATGTCTACTAAATAAACTTCAGTTTATTTTTTTACAACTTTAAAAATTATTTATTTATTTATTCATGAGAGACACAGGAGAGAGGTGGAGACACAGGCAGAGGGAAAAACAGGCTCCCTGCAGGGAGCCCAATGTGAGACTGGATCCTGGGACTCCAGGATCACACCCTGGGCCAAAGGCAGATGCTCAACGCTGAGCCACCCAGGCATCCCTGTCTACTGAAGTTTAAATTAATGATGATTAAATGTAATTTAAAAGTTTATTTTCCGGTTGTACTAGACACACTTTACGTGTTCAATAGCTACATATGGCTTATGGTTACTGAGCTCAGCAATAAAGCTGTAGAACATATTTATCATTGCAGAAAATTATTTGGAAAGTGCTGATCTGGAAGATTACTGGATATAAGTGTGAGATTTTGTGAAAGGGATTTGGAGGTGTTATTTGGGGAACAGAGTCAAATAACATACTACATGAGAGATGTCTGTTTTATTCTTAAGTAGCAAATTAGGGTGATTGTTAAGGTAAGAATCATGGTCAACACAGTGCGATTTTCTTCTAGTCTTAATGTATACTGGGGAGTGGCACAGGGATGTGCGATGACTCCCCACCAATTATGGAAGGTTAGCATTCTGAAATGCAACTACCCTCTATCTTACCAATAATGTCAAAATATTAATTTATTTTTTATTCCTATTGGTAATAAACACCTGTGGAGAAGATAAAGATGTGATTTCCTATTTTCACATATTATCTTCTATTTCCTTTCATAGAGGAATATTTTTCCTGCCTCTTCAACTTTTCCCTTTTCTGCCAAGGACAATGCAGCACATCCAGGTTTCTGGAAAAGGCAATGTGAAGTCAAAGACCTGCCTCCTATAATGTTACCTTTCAGGGTTCTCCCAGAGAGAATCGCCATTAGGTCAAGAAGAGTTGTGAATTTGAGGGTGCTACTCCAGTAATCATACATATTCTATGGCTCAGATGGCATGACTTCATGGCCTAAATTTAGAAATGAACTGATTAGCATATCAGTAATCCCAAATTATACCTCTTCTAATTCACAATCTTAAAACATATGTGCTCAAAATACTAGTTAAAAACTATAGTAATTTCATGTTTCATAAAGTTAATTTAATGCATACTCCTATGTTGACAGGCAGCTCCCTCTTACTGTGCCCTAAGACCACATACCATATATTAATGATTCCAGTGGCCTCAGAGGCAAAGTATACACCAAAGCCTGTCATTTGCACCACCACCTGCTGGATGGGCTTCTTGAAGTTCTAAGGGTTGAGACAGTCAGTGACCTCTAATGCTCTTTCCCAGGGAGATTTCCTCTCATTATGTCCACCCTAATGATCCTAGAAGCACCAGAGGACTTGCATGGGTGACAATGGCTGAGCCAATTCCTCTAAGTCCAAAGATGATGCAGGTGGGACTTGAGTGACCTTCAAATTCAGAAGATAAACCTCTTTATTCATTCAAAGCTGGTATACTTGTGTTTAATAGAAAAAAGCCACTTTAGTGTTATCTCTTATGGAAGAGGAGTTCTGACAGTATTGCTCCCAGAATGTAATTGGAGTGACTGAAAAACAACATAAAAGTACACTTTAACCTTTGCAGTGTTAAACATAGCTTCATGCCTTTAGGCACCTCACTGCTTATGATATAGCCTTTATCTATAGGATGAGCAGCATCCATTTTCCCACTGCAGTTTCTTTTTATTTATTTATTTATTTATATTTATTTTTAGTTTTTTTTCCCACTGCAGTTTCATGCATGATAGTATATTTAGTGAATGTGCTAGTGTCATAATGTGTTAGTGTCATAAAGCTGATAGATCTTCCTCTGCAGATAAATCTGCTGGTTCCATCTAACATTAATCCAGTGGGAGAAAGAATACTGTTTCACAGATATATAAAGTGATAAGCAGAGAAATATAAGATTTTAGCTCCTAGTCAATACCTGTACCAATGAAAACAATTTGGGTGAAAGGAGATCAGAGAAATCAGAATTAACTTTTTCTTCAAGCATAAATTGTCCTTGTGGAGCAATCTGGAGCCTTATTCTCTGCATTCTGGAAGAAGGAACATTAAGACTTTATCTCCTAAGGAAAGAAGAACAAGAAAGTGCTTACCGGGTTGGGGGAGGCATTGAATGCAATAAATATCATATTTATTGATAGGAAATTATTTATAATAAATGTTACCATTTTCTTATAATGATAATAAGTACTTTTGAAGTTAATTATCATTTCACTTTCAAATAGAAACAATGTTATTATAAATGAATCTTCAAAATACAAAATAAAAATTGAAGATTTGTCTTTAATAACATTGAGGTTCAAATGTAATAGACAGCTATCTAAGTCTCAGAATGACACCAATATTTGTGGTATGAAGCTTGTCTGTTTTGATTAGTGTTCTATCCGAGATGCCTAGCAGAGCATTGCACATTATTAATGTGCTTAATAAATATTTTTTGAAAGAATGAATTAATACCCCTGTGTTAATGCTAGAATTAATATTCATCATGAAGTATTATATTAAGACCCCAGAATTTGAGGAAAGGAAGCCTGTGTTTTAATCCTAGCTATGCTATTAAGTAGCTAAATCAAGTGATTAATATAGGTAATTTGCTGAAGCTTCTGTTTCCTCATACACAAAATGGGAATAAAATATCTGTGACATATATATATATTAAAGATTGTATTTATTTATTCACGAGAGACACAGATAGAGAGAGGCAGAGACACAGGCAGAGGAAGAAGCAGGCTCCATGCAGGGAGCCCGACATGCAACTCAATCCCGGGTCTCCGGGATCACACCCTGGGCCAAAGGCAGGTGCTAAACCGCTGAGCCACCCGGGCTGCCCATCTGTGACATATGTTTGTTATTAGAATAATAGTTATTAGAATAATATCTGATATTGTAAAGCGGTTTGAAAAGTGTTTGAAATATTAATTGTATCCAATGCAGAAGAAGTAACTACAAATTCTGGAGGAAACTTTATTATAGATGATGCCTACTTTAGACAACTTAAAGAATTATGTGTATGTATGGGTGTGAGTGTGTAGTGTGTGTGGGTGTAGAAAAAAACTCAATTGTACATATTTTTAACATGTTGGAAATACTTGTAATTTTTAGTTTAATTTGGGATATGTAAACTAGAGATAATCTCTATGAAAATGAATTAAGAAGAATTTTTCTTTGGGCCTTTATAGTCAAATACAAAATTAGAAGATCCTGAATATTAGTCTGCTTATTTTTTATATCTAGTGTGTGAATGCATTTAAATTTTTTTGTCGGTATGTGATGTGTTTGGCTCTCTTTTTAAAAAAGATTTTATTTATTTATTTATTTATTTATTTATTTATTTGACAAAGAGAGAGCCAGAGCACAAGCAGGGGGAGTGGCAAGCAGAGGGAAAGGAAGAAGCAGGCTCCCCGTGGAGTAGGGAGCCCAATGTGGGGCTCTATTCCAGGACCCTGGGATCATGACCTGAGCTGAAGACAGGTGCTTAATTGACTGAGCCCCCCCAGGCACCCCGCATTCGGCTCTCTTAATCGTGATGTGAAGGAAACATCAGAGAGTAAGTTAGGAAAGGAAAATTTACTGGGTTGACACTGTATTTTGCCCAGTTGCTTACCTGATTTTACATTGGTTACACTTTCTCCAGTAATTTCTATGACTCCAGCTCCCCGATGGCCCAAAATTACAGGAAAAACTATTCTCTTTTTACTTTTCAAAATGTGCATATTAGAACCACAGAACCCAGAAAACAGAATCTGAAAGGCAATTAAATGATTGGAGGTAAAATGATTGTCATAAATTGGATCCTTCAGAAAAGTGCAATATTCCCTAGGCTAGAAGTAGAATATATTCTTTAAAGCCTGGACTATAAATTTGACATGTTATGATTCTGTCCATGTAGTATAGCTATTTCAGAAAAAGGACCAAAACACTTTGTCCTGTGTATAATTTTCCCAAGGCCTCTGTAACATCACAAACACCACTGAAGTATTTTCTAACTTTGCCAAGAAGAGCTCTGTGGGTTTCTGGGGAAGACGGTGGAGGATCCTAAGCTCACCTTGATCTACAGATGCACCTGGACAATACCCACCTTAGTGTATATAACCCAGAAAACACCTGAGGACTAGCAGAACAAGTCTCCATAGCTAATTGAAAGTAGTAGAAAGGGTGGAGACATGGTTGGGAACCAAACCTGTGAGATAAACCACAAAAGGGAGGGACACCATAAGCATGGAGAAGGGAGAGGAGCAGACTCTACTCAGCACCCCAGGTACAGGGGACCTGCATTGGGAAGAAGAATCCCCCTAACATTTGACATTGAAAACCAAGGGTGCTTAACTTTGTGAGTTTTTACAATCAGTAGGAGTTAACACTAGGAACCTTAAAAATTAGCTGACTTGGCTTTGGAAGAGCCAGAGGATGATTGGAAACCAAATCCCCGCCCTTAAAGACACAGCATAACACTTAATTCTGCTGAGATACAGCATAGAAGCAGAAATTTGAAGAAAATAAAAAAAAAAAAACCTGGAGTATTTGGGAAACTTCATTTACTAATCTCAGTACATTCCTGAGAGGGGCAAGGATCTTTAGGAGACTTTTCCAAGAAAAAAGGTGACAGGCACCATTTCTCTCCCCTGACCCCCCCCCCCCCAGCCTATATACACAGACACCTGTGAGAACCAGTGTAAACACACTCCACCTAGCTTGTTAACACTATGCACCTTGTGTCCCTGCTCTACTGTGGATCCATTCCATCCAACCTACCCCATTCGACAGGAATCTATCCAAAGCACACCTAAGTGTGGCAGTATACAAGCAGCCCCTGTGGGGGTGAACACTACTCCAAAGTGATTATTACCCTGGGGACAAGGGAGGATAACATCAGTTTGACTGCAACCCCAGCAGTGGGCTGGTAGAAGACATCTGGTCTGACTGCAAGCCTAGCCCACCAGTGAAAGCCTCTTAGGGGACAAATCAGGGAGAGTGCCCCGTGGTTTTGTGTGACTGCAGTTCTGCCAAACATCTGGTCTGACCCATCTCAAATCCAAGGTGGTCCCAGACTAAGCCCTTAACAACACAGGGACCAATCCTTGCCCATGATAGGCATTGAGAGCTGTCATAAGTGACTGGTTTGAAGGCCAACATATCTCAACCACAAAAACAGGCTGCACACAACACACAGAGACATCCCTGAAGTGCCAGGTTCTGGTGAATAGGGAACATCACACAGCAGAGTACTTTAAGACCTCTTCTTTGTGAGGCCACTATTTTCAAAAGCAGGAGACTTAGGTGGCTTTCCTAACTATTCCTATTCTAAACATAGAATTAGACAAAATGAGACAGAAGGATATGTCCTAAATGAAAGAACAGGACAAAATCACAAGAGAGCTAAATGAAACAGAGATAAGTAATGTCTGACAGGGAATTTAGAGTAATGGTCCTAAAGATACTCACTGGACTCGAGAAAAGAGAAAGAAAAAGAAAAAGATAAGACCAATCAGGGGCGAAGAACTCAATAACTATAAGTAAAAATACAGTAGAGGGAATAAATAATAGACTAAAGGAAGCAGAAGAAAGGAACAGTGAGCTGAAAAACAAAGTAATGGAAAGAAATCAAGCTGAACAGGAAAAAGAAAAAAGAATAATAAAAAATGAGAATAGCTTAAGGGAACTCAGCAACACCATTAAGTGTAATGACATTTGCATAATAGAGATCCTAGAAGGAGAGAAAAAAGGGGCCAGAAAATTTATTTGAAGAAATAATAGCTGAAAACTTTCCAAATCTGGGTAAGAAAATAGACATCCAGATCCAGGAGGTGCAGAGATCCCCCAATAAAATCAACCCATAGAGGTCCACATCAAGACACATAGTAATTAAGATGGCAAAAAATAGTGACAAAGAGAGAGTTTTAAAAGCAGCAAGAAGGAATTACATACAAGGAAAATCCTATAAGGCTATCAGCAGATTTTTCAACAGAAACTTTGCAGGCCAGAAAAGAGTAGCATAATATATTCATAGTGCTAAAAGAAAAACAAACAAACAAACAAACCCTGCAACCAAGAATACTCCATCCATCAAGGCTATCAAACAGAATAGAAAAGGAGATAAAGAGTGTCCCAGACAAACAAAAGCTAAGGGAATTCATCCACCTCTAAACCAGTCTTGCAAGAAATGTTAAAGGAAGGACTCTGAGTGAGAAGAAAAGGTCATAATCAGGGTTTGTAAAAAAAGGAAAGGAAAAAAATTTCACAGGTATATACAAACATAACAAAAGATTAATTACTTATAAAACCAGTATGGAAGTTAAATCACAAAAGCAGTAAAATCAAGTATATCTATAAAAATCAGTCAAGGGATTCACAAAATGAAAAGATGTAAAATATGACATCATATACCTAAAACATAGGATAGGCAGTAAGATTTAGTGCTTTCAGAATAGGTTCAAACTTAACTGACCAAAAACTTAATACAGACTGCTATATGCATAGGATGCTATAGATAAATCTAATGTTAAGTACAAGTAAAAAAACTAGTAATAATATGCAAAAAAAGGAGAAAGGAATCTAGGCATATCACTAAAGGAAGCCTTTAAGCTACAAGTAAAGAGACCAAGAGAAGAAAGGAACAGAGAAGAACTACAAAAACAACCATCAAACAAGTAACAAAACAGCAATAAGTCCAAACCTATCAATAATTACTTTGAATATATATGGATTAAATGCTCCAATTAAAAAAAGATGGAGTGACAGAATAGATTAAAAAAGCAAGACTCCTTTATATGCTGCCTACAAGAGACTCATTTTAGACCTAAAGACACATGCAGATTGAAAGTGAAGGGATGGAAAAACATTTATCATGCAAATGGAAGTGAAAAGAAAGCCAGGGTAGCAATACTTGTATCATACAAAATAGACTTTAAAACAAACACTCTAGCAAGAGACGAAGAAGGACACTACATAATCATGAAAGGAACAATCCAGGAAGAGGATGTAACAAATACTTATGCACCTAACATGGAAGCACTCAAATACATAAAGCAAACATAAATATGGAAGAATATTGATAGTAATATAATAATAGAAGGAATTTTAATACCCCACTTAGATCAGTGGATAGATTAACTGGACAGAAAGTCAACAAAGAAACAGTGGCTTTGAATGACACACTGGACCAAATGGATCTAACACATATATTCAGAGCATTCCGTCCAGAAACAGTGGAATACACATTCTTTTCAAGTGCTGCTCATCTAACATTCTCCAGGATAGATCACATGTTAAGTCATTAAACAAGTCTCAACAAATTAAAAAAAGATTAAATCATATTATGTATCTTTTCTGTCCATAATGTGATGAATCTATAAATCAACCACAAGAAAAAATCTGCAAAGAGCACAAATATATGGAGGTTAAATAATATGCTCTGAACAATGAATAGGTGAACAAAGTACTCAAACCAGAAATAAGAAAATACATGGAGTAAAATGAAAATGAAAATACAATCATTCACTATCTTTAGGAGGCAGCAAAAACTGTTCTAAGAGGGACATTTATAGTAATACAAACCTACCTCAGGAAGCAAGAAAAATAAACAACCCAACTTTATACCTAAAGGAGCTAGAAAAAGAAGAAAGAAAACGCAAAACTAGTAAAAGGAAATGAATAATAAAGATTAGAACAGAAATAAATGAAACAGAAACTAAAAAAAAACCAAAAAACCAATAGAATGGAATAATGAAATCAGGAGCTGGTTCTTTGAAGAGATCAACAAAATTGATAAGCCTTTAGCCAGACTAAAAAAGAAAAAAGAGGACTCAAGTAAACAAAACCAGAAATCAAAGAGGAGAAATAACCAACACAATGGAAATATAAATGATCATAGAAGAATATTGTGAAAAATCACATGCCAACAAATTAGACAACCCAGAAGAAATGAATATATTCCTAGAAACATATAACCTGACAAAACCAAATCATGAAGAAATTTGAACAGATTGATTACTAGCATTGTTATTGAATCAATAATCAAAAAAATGTCCAACAAACTCCAGCACCAAGTAGTGTCACAGATGAATTCTACTAAACACTTAAAAAAGAGTTAATACCTACTCTTTCCAAACCATTCCAAAAAATAGAAGATGAAGGAAAGCTTCGAATTCATTCTATGAGGCTAGCATTATATGATACGAAAACCAGGTAAAGACAGTACAAAAAAAAAAAAAAAAAGCAACCATAGGCCAATATTTCTCCTGAATATAGATGCAAAAAACTCAACAAAATATTAGCAAGCTGAATCCAACAATACATTAAGAACACCATACACCGCGATCAAGTGAGATTTATCCCTGGAATGCAAGTGTTTCAATATTTTCAAATCAATTGACATGATATATCACAACAACAAAAGAAAGGATAAAAATCATATTAACATTTCAATAAATGCAGAAAAGAATTTGACAAAGTACAGCATCCATTCATGATGAAAGCCCTCAAAAAAGGAGGATTAGAAGGAACATAACTCAACATAATAAAGTCCATCATGAAAAGTCCACAGGTAACATCATACTCAATGGTGAAAAACAGAACTTTTCCTCTACGATGAGGAACAAGACAAGGATGTCCACTCATCACTTTTATTCAACATAGTACTGGAGTTCTAGCCATAGCAATTAGAAAAGAAAAAGAAATAAAAGGCATCCAATTTCATAAGGAAGAAGTAAAACTTCTACTATTTGCAAATACCATGAAGTATCATTGTAAACCCAAAAGACTCCACCAAAAAACTAGTAGAACTGATAAATGAATTCAGTAAAGGTACAGGATACAAAATCAATATATAGAAATCTGCTCTATTTCTATACAGTAATAATGAAGTAGAAGAAAGAAATTAAGAAAACAATCCCATTTAGAATTTCACCAAAAGAATGAAATACCTAAGAATAAACTTAATTAAGGAGGTGAAAGATCTGTACTTTAAAAACTATGAAATGTTGATAAAAGTAATTGAAGACAACACAAGCAAATGGGAAGACAATCTATGCTCATATTGGAAAAACAAATATTATCATATTGGAAAAACAAATATATAGATTTTTATAAAAGCAATCTATAGATTTCATGTAATCTCCATCAAAATACCAACAGCATTTTCCTATACAGCTCTGAAGATTAGAGCAAAGCAAAAAAGCATGCCATTTCTTGAATGAAAAGTTTCAGTCATCTTTTGGGCTCACTTCTTAGGTATTTGGATATCTAAAAGTAATAAGATAGCAAACAAAAAAAAACTATAATGTGAGACTTTCAAGTGAAATGGTCTTTAACCATATTTTCTGGCTACAGTCTTCATCAAAAGAATTTCTATCACCAGAAGGAACAGAGCTTAACATTAAGATGCAGGTGTGTTCCTTTTTTCTGATTATAATCCTGCTGAATTGATATGAAGCAGTAATGTGTGCAGAGATATGTTACCAAATAAAGGATCCCAGTTCCTCTATTTAAATAGGAAGTCATCCATAAGAAATTATTCTACATGATTTTGAGAACACATGTTTTTCTCTTAGAATTTCTACACAAAAACTGCTTGGTTAATTAAATTCTGAATGCTATAGGGTTGTAACAGTTTCTGGATTTACTGATTTGGATTTTTTTTTGATATTTTCATTTTAAAAGTTAAGAAGTGCTGCTGACTGGGGAGCCTGGGTGGCTCAGTTGCTTAAGCATTTACATCCAGCTCAGGTCATAATCTCAGGGTCTTGGGATGATGCCCTGCATCGGGCTCCCTACTCAGAAGGGAGTCTGCTTCCCCCACTGCCTCTCTCCCTCATCCTGTGCATTGTCTCTCACTTTCTCTCTCTCTCAAATAAATAAATAAAATCTTAAAAAAAAAAGTGCTCCTGATTGCTCCTTAGTGTTTATTGAATTTTACTTGCCCAGAACTCAATAAACCACTCTTTTGAGTTAGAAAAGAAATTCTATTATATTATAAAGCCTACATCTTCCTTCAGGAGGAAAGTCTTATTCATATGAAAACATAAAACACCAGGAGAGCTTAGCGTTAAGTTGCTATTGAGAAAGTTTTGGAGAAGAAAAAAATTGTTGTGTGATGGAAAACTTAATCTCAGCACTAATTCTTATATGTAAAAACAGTAAGAGAAAGAGCAGTAAGAAAAAGCTGGGGGGCAGGGGGAGCAAAATGGAAGTTCTACTCCAAAATAGTATATTCTATGAAAACGGGAAATAGAAGAAAATCCAGGCAAAAGGAAATTAAAGATTGAGGTACTAGAATTGGCAAAAGTGGAAAGGTTGGTGGGAATGGAAGAAACATTTATAATGCCCATTCTTTTTCTTTATTTTTAAAACAAACATTTACTGACCACCTGTTATGTGCCAGCCACTTAGGTGCTGTGGATAAAGATGAATAAGTCAGATAGTGTCCTGACCCTCTCCCCAGACAACTTCAATGAGGGGGAGGGGTAGTAACCAAGTAAGCAGATAAACAAAGCAAAAATATCCTTTGTTAATTATTGTGAAGGAAACAAATACAGGAATAAGGGATAGTTGGAGGAACTTACCTTAGGTTGAGTGGTCAGCAAATGTGTTACTGAAGAAGGGACTTTTGTACTGAGATAGAAAGACTGACAGTAACCATCAGAAATTCTGTTTTAGGTGTAAGGAATAGCAGTGCAAAAACACCCAGACAGGAGTTTGCATGATTAAGAACTATTAGAAGGCAGCATTGGCTGCCACAAAATGAGGCTGGATGGGGTAGAGAGTTGAGATGAGGATGACAAAACCTTGTGGTGAGAAACTTGGATTGTATTTCAAGAGCAGCAGGAAGCCTGTAAAAATTTTAAGCAGGGGAGTCAGAGTCTGGTTTGTTTTTGAAAGATCACCCTGGCTCCACCTCACACCATTTATAATAAGTAAGTCAAAATAGATCATGAACCTAAATATAAAACATTTAGAAAAAAACATGAGAAATCTTTCTAATGTTAGTTAGGCAGTAGTTTCTTAGCTATGACATCCAAGCACAAGCAACCAAAAAATAAGTAAATTGGAATTCTCAAATTGAAAAACTTTTATTTCAGAGTATTTCATAATGAAAGTGAACATACAACTTACAGAGTAGAAGACATTTGCAAATCATATGTCTAATAAGGGACCTGTATCCATAACATATTAAAACACTCTTACAACTCAATATTAAAAAGACAATCCAATTTTTAAAAAATGGTAAAGGACATGAATGGACATTTCTTCACAGAACACAGATGGCCAATAAGCATATCAAAAGTTGGGCTACCACGTGCAGAAGAATAAAACTAGACCATTCTATTACACCATACACAAAGATAAACTCAAAATGGATGAAAGATCTAAATGTGAGACAAGAATCCATTAAAATCCTAAAGGAGAACACAGGCAACACCCTTTTTGAACATGGCCACAGCAACTTCTTGCAAGATACACCTATGAAGCCAAGGGGAAAAAAAAGCAAAAGTGAATTATTGGGACTTAATCAAGATAAGCTTCTGCATAGCAAAAGAAACCATTAACAAAACTAAAGGACACTCTACAGAATGGGAGAAGATATTTGCAAGTGACATATCAGATAAAGGGCTAGTATCCAAGATCTATAAAGAACTTCTTAAACTCAACAGCAAAGAAACAATCTAATCATGAAATGGGCAAAAGACATGAACAGAAATTTCACAGAAGAAGACATAGACATGGCCAACATGCACATGAGAAAATGCTCCGCATCACTTGCCATCAGGGAAATACAAATCAAAACCACAATGAGATACCACCTCACACCAGTGAGAATGAGGAAAATTAACAAGACAGGAATCAACAAATGTTAGAGAGGATGTGGAGAAAGGGGAACCCTCCTGCACTGTTGTTGGGAATGTGAACTGGTGCAGCCACTCTGGAAAACTGTGTGGAGGTTCCTCAAAGAGTTAAAAATAGAACTGCCCTCCGACCCAGCAATTGAACTGCTGGGGATTTACCCCAAAGATACAGATGCAGTGAAACGCCAGAACACCTGGATGAATTATAGCAGCAATGTCCACAATAGCCAATCTGTGGAAGGAGCCTCAGTGTCCATCGAAAGATGAATGGATAAGAAGATGTGGTTTATGTATACAATGGAATATTACTCAGCCATTAGAAATGATGAATACCCACCATTTGCTTCAATGTGGATGGAACTGGAGAGCATTATGCTGAGTGAAGTAAGTCAATCAGAGAAGGACAAACATATGGTCTCATTCATTTGGGGAATATAAAAAATAACTGAAAGGGATTATAGGGGAAAGGAGAGAAAATGAGTGGGAAGTATCAGTGAGGGTGACAGAACTTGAGAGACTCCTAACTCTGGGAAACGAACAAGGGGGTGGTGGAATAGGATCCAACAGTACATTAAGAAAATTATTCACCATGATCAAGTAGGATTTATCCCTGGGACACAAGGCTGGTTCAACACCCGTAAAACAATCAATGTGATTCATCATATCAGCAAGAGAAAAACCAAGAACCATATGATCCTCTCATTAGATGCAGAGAAAGCATTTGACAAAATACAGCATCCATTCCGATCAAAACTCTTCAGAGTGTAGGGATAGAGGGAACATTCCTCGACATCTTAAAAGCCATCTATGAAAAGCCCACAGCAAATATCATTCTCAATGGGGAAGCACTGGGAGCCTTTCCCCTAAGATCAGGAACAAGACAGGGATGTCCACTCTCACCACTGCTATTCAACATAGTACTGGAAGTCCTAGCCTCAGCAATCAGACAACAAAAAGACATTAAAGGCATTCAAATTGGCAAAGAAGAAGTCAAACTCTCTCTCTTTGCCGATGACATGATACTCTACATAGAAAACCCAAAAGCCTCCACCCCAAGATTGCTAGAACTCATACAGCAATTCGGTAGCGTGGCAGGATACAAAATCAATGCCCAGAAATCAATGGCATTTCTATACACTAACAATGAGACTGAAGAAAGAGAAATTAAGGAGTCAATCCCATTTACAATTGCACCCAAAAGCATGAGATATCTTTTAATTATTTCAATATGTTTTTCTTTAGTTTTTGGAATGTGTCTGTAATAGCTGATTTGAAGTCTTTGTGAAATCAGACTCTGGGACCTCTCAAAGGTAATTTTGACCACCCATTCTTTTTCTTATTTAAAGGCCACACTATCTCCTTTATATGTCTCATAATTATATGTTTAAAACTGGATATTTCAGATAATATATTGTAGCATCTCTGGATTCTGATTAGTTTCTTCTTTTCCTCCATTTTCCCTGGAGCTCACTGATATTGATGCTTTTGTTAACTTATTTGTTAGTAAGTTATATAGACTAATTCTATGAAGTCTATTTTTCAACTCCCCCACTCTCCACCGATGTAGGCATTTCTGATGTCATACCCAGCTTGTCATTTTACTCCTTGCTTTTATTTCTAAGCCTGACTTTCTGGAGGAAAGTCCTCGGATCAGCATAGCTTAATCTTTGGCTATTGTTTGATCAGTGGTTGTGCTCAAGTGCCTGGGGCCAGGAAGGCTTTTATTCTTTGTTGATGAATCTGCATGTATTTTGGAGAATGTTTTCAAGCTGCTCTATGGTCAGCCATGACTAGTATATCTCAGGTGCTGGCTCTGGTACACATTCGAGTAGGTGCAACTTAAGCACATGCCCTCAGCCTTCTGGACTCCAGGGATGAATGTGATTTTAGCAGGGCACCTTTAAACAGTGGCTTTTCTTGGTTCTCTCTGTTAAATTTGCTCTTCCTAGTTTTCTGGAGCTTTTAGCCTTCTCTTAATTGCTCATCACTAAGATTTCTATTGGTTTTGATTGTACAGTGCCTTAAGGCATGAGTTCCTCCACATTGTCTTCCAAATAAATTCAGCTCCCTTAGCAGAACCGCATTTGCCAATCTTTCTTTCCTGCCTTTCACCATGGTTAGAAATTCTATACTATTGCATCAGAGCTGGGTGTGGGGGTGACTTACTTCTTGTCCAGTGACACCTTTGACCTCTGTGCTGGCAAATGGTAGCCCAAGTTCTTTTCACATTACCCCTCTTGGTGTGGAACTTACCACTGAGAGCTGAGGAGAATGGAAGGTGGTCTAGGTTTGCAATGTCTGTAGTGAAAGTCTCTATGGGTGGGAGAAAGGAGTCCCTGTCTTCTCAGTCATGGCCACGGAGCTTAGAGTGTCTGCTTCATTAAAAACTGCATATCGGAATAACTTTATAATTGTGGGAAAAAAAGTTTGTGGGTCAACAATCACCTATATTGACTTTCAAAGTATTTTTAAGACACCAGATATCTAAAGCATTTAATGATATTTCAGCATTTATATATTTTATATACATGGCACTTTAACAAAATGAAATTATATATATAATTTCACTACTATATATAGTAATACAGATTTCAGTATAAATTGGAGGGAGCCTTAATTATCTTTAAGTGGAAAATGATATTTATTCTCCTAAAATTATAAAATTAGTGAATATGCATATCCACATCCATACTTGCTAAAAATCTTTATATTTACCTTGACTTGAACCTCATCTGCCTTGGATGGATCAACTTCGACTTCTTCATAGGTAGAGAAACATTTGCTATCTAGGCAATGGCTGCCTGACATATAATCTATTGGAAAAAAAAAAGATAAAATCGGTATTCAACTAAAATTGGGTGAAATACATAGATAAATTCACATGTATGCTGACAGGTCATTCTCATTACCTCACTTTGAAATGCAGATCATCTATTTCACTGAAAGCAATCATATATATATATGATATCTTATAATATAAATAAATAATAATATAAAATTGCTGTAATGTGAAATCAGTGATATCTATCTATAGAGAGGAAAATATGTGAAAAAGGAACAAACAAAAATATGTGGAAGCATATATATATATAATCTGTATATACCTATGCATATATCTCATGTCATTCTGTGATATCTATCTATCTCTCTATCTATCAATCATCTGCTAGTGCTTTGTGAGAGGTTGTGCTCATGCCCAGGCATCTGATAATATTTTTTATTCTTAGGGGATTTCTCTTTGATATTTCAAATGTCACAAGATGTTAATATTGGTGAACTGATGTATGGAGCACAGTTAGTTTATACTTCTGCATTATAATTTATAATATTAATCATTTATTTAAATAAGTAAAATTAGAATTCATCCTATAAGAAAATTAGAAGAAAAGTTGGATATTACTTTGGATATAGGATATAGGATTTTGTTTTGTTAGGCCAATTCATTCTTATAAAATATCATGGGGTGCTTGGATGGTGCAGTTGGTTAAGCATCTGACTATTGGGTTTGGCTCAGGTCATGATCTCAGGGTCATGGGATTGAGCCCTGAGTTGGGCTCCATGCTCAATGCAGAAACTGCTTGAGTTTCTCTCTCCCTCTCCCTCATTCCCATTTTTCATTTCTCTCTCTCTCTCTCTTTCTAAAATAAATAAATAAATAAATAAATAAATAAATAAATCTTAAAAAATGTCATGTGGAACATTTCATCATGGTATTTAGTTCCTGTATCTTCTAATTCTTACTCATTTATTGCATTTTTAGTTTTGAATCTCTATGTAGTACAAGTTTAGACATTATTTATTGACTTTTTTCCTATATTAATGAGTGGCTGCACTTGGAGGATGATTTTAGCTTTATATAAGAATATTTTTATAGAATGATTAAGATGTTTTTTTAAATAATAGCAGTTCTTATTTTATCATAATTATGATGTTACTTCTTAAACATTGGCTTACAAATTACCAGGAATACTTCCATTGTATAAAGCATGGTGTATTTGTATTTCAACTTCAACACAGCCTTAGATAATAAAGTTTTACCTACAAGTAAGATTATAACAGGACTACATTTCAAAAGCAAACCATGATTTACTTTGCTAGCTATTTCTGTGGAGATTTTAGCTTGCTCCATCATTCCCTCTGACTGGTGCAGAAGTGAGAGTTCCTGTGTCTCTTGTCACCAATCCAGACAGGAGTATTAGTGTTCTCATACCTCAGAATGACTCATAGTCACTACATACCAATCAGGGAGGGAGGGAGGAAGAGGGCAGAAATAAAAACTGAGGCAGAAAGGAAGAAAGAAAATGGAGGATGATAACAATCTAAAGAGAAAGGAAGGAGGGTTATTGAATGAAAAAAGGAAAATCAATAGGGTTTTAGAAGGGAAAAAAAGTTGAAGGAAGAATAACAACTTCTACAATGTATATGGTATTTTATGGTTTGGGAATTATATACCCATAATCTCATTTTATCCTTAACCCAACCTCTAGAGTAATTGTTCATATCATCACTCTATAGATGGAGAGACTGAATTTCACAAGGATTAATTGGAGATTAATTTTCACTGGAGCTCAAATAAGATTTCTGATCTCAAATTCCATGATTTTGGGGGGAAGAATTATGAAGAAAGATATAAGAAATGATGAAAAAAGAAAAATTTAGAAATAATGGTAAAAATTGATGAAAAGTAGCAGAGAAGTAATGAACATAGAAGGAACAAAATTAGGGGCACCTGAGTAGCTCAGTTAAGCTTCCAACTCTCGGTTTTAGCTCAGGTTGTCATTTCAGGGTCATGAGTTCAAGCCCCATGTCAGGCTCTGCATTCAGCACCGAGTTTGCTTAAGATTTGGTCTCTGCCCCTCCCCCATCCCTCTCTCTCTCTCAAATAAATATTTTTTTTAAAAAAAAAAGAATGAAAAAAATTAAAGGGATTAATTTAGAAAATAATTGTATTAGGATAGAAACCTAGCAAACTTTATGCAGAATTGGGTATTTAGTGGCTCAAGTAACCAAATATTCCATGTCATCTGGTTTTAGGATCAGAATGATCTTAGAATCAGGTTTCTCAACCTTGGCACTCAATCTATAAATATATATTTACTAATGCTTACTTTCAGGTACTTGCTGTGTGGATGGAAACAACAGTGAGTAAAAATGATGTAACCAAAACAGAGTACCTCTCCATCTCTGGTTGAAACTTGTGTCAATGTTGGCTTTATCTTAAAACTCATTTATTTTATCTCATTTTTCATTTGATCATTTTATCTTTCTGTCTCAGTATTTTTAATTTAAGCCTCCATTCAATGTTTTTCCTTTTTCTTTAAGCTTAAACTTTTTCTTTTTTCAAGAATTTTAAACATATAAGACTTGTTTTTTTAAAAAATTGTACATGATCATTGCATAAAAACAAATTCATAATGCTACAGTTATGAAGGTAAGAATTAGCTGAAACATCACAACACTAGCATAGGCACAATTGACTTTTGAGTGAACATCCTTTCAGACCACTTTCTATTCTTAATTATCTATCTATCTATCTATCTATCTATCTATCTATCTATCTATCATCTATTGAATCTCTATACATATGTATCTAAAAAAAGGTAGGAAGTCTTACATAAATGGGATAATATTTATACCAGTGTTTCTCAAAATGTCATTTACCAAGACCATCAGCATCAAAATACCTAGGGTTACTGGGATCTGCTAATGAATGAAATCACCTATCTTGGGTTTTAGAGAGTCCACCTTCAACTTTCCGTTTTAATCTTATCACTTACCTATTTTGGAGGATAATAGAATCATAAGAAAAAACAGAACAGGGGTGCCTGAGTGGCTCAGACAGTTAAGCATCTGCCTTAGGCTTGGGTCATGATCTCATGGGATCAAGCCCTGCTTTGGGATCCTTGTTTGGCAAGGAGTCTGCTTTTCCCTCACTTCTCCCCCACTTGTGTTCTCTCTCTATCTCTCTCATATTAAAAAAAAAAAAATAGAACAGAAAGGTTTATAAGAAAAAACAAATTTTCACTTGTAACTTTTCTACACAGAGGCACATACACTTAAAATTTTCTCTTTTTCGTTCAGGTATTCCATACAACAAAATAATATGCCTATATCTTATTTGATCTTTCAACTTTATTTATTTTTTAAAAGATATTATTTATTTTATTTTATTTTTTTAAGGGTTTTAAAAAAATTTATTCATGCATGAGAGAGAGAGGGAGGGAGAGAGAGAGAGAGAGAGAGAGAGAGAGGCAGAGACATAGGCAGAGAGAGAAGCAGGCTCCATGCAGGGAGCCTGATGTGGGACTGGATCCCGGGTCTCCAGGATCATGCCCTGGGCTGAAGGCGGCACTAAACCGCTGAGCCACCGGGGCTGCCCTGATCTTTCAACTTTAAACAAAATTTATTAATATATTGTGAAAGATACAGCCAACTCTCTCTTCTTCCTCCTTAGAGCTTTTCATCATTATATTATTTTTGGTTCTTCTATTGTTTACATTTATAATTTTTTTTACATTTATAATTTTAAATTGAAATTATCTAGGGCAGATTATGAGTATTTAGTCCTTTCACTTTTTTATTCATATCCCAGGATAGGATAAGCCATATATTCCAAGAAAAACCAATGGTCTGAATGACAAGCGAAAGGACATGATAGGAAATAAGAAGAGATTGGGAAAGTAATAGGAAAGCCAGATGCAAGAAGAAGGGACCAAAGGGGTCAGGAATGGTTTCTGCCATCGTTCCTCATTTGCTAGCATTGGACACTTAACATGATATCATCTTCAGATGCTGAAGCATAAAGTCCTGTTAAGGTAGAATAAATTAGATTTACACAATGAGATATCTACCTCACAGCTATCAGAATGTCTAAAATTAACAGAGAAACAACAGATGTTGGTAAAGATTCAGAGAAAAGGAGAACCCTCTTGCACTGTTGGTGGGAATGCAAACTTGCACAACCACTCTGGAAAACAGTATGGCTCCTCAAAAAGTTAAAGATAGAACTACCTATGACCCAGCAATTGCATCACCGGGTATTTACCCAAAGGATTAAAAAATACAGATTTGAAAGGGTACATGTCCCCCAGTGTTTATAGCAACATTATCAACAATAGCCAAAATATGGAAAGAGCCCAATGGCCATTGACTGATGATTGGCTAAAGAAGTAGTGGTATGTTTATGTGTGTGTGCGTGCGCGCGCACGCGCACACACACACACACACACACACAATGGAATATTACTCAGCCATCAAAAAGAATGAAATCTTGCTATTTGCAATGACATGGATGAAGCTAGAGAGTATTATGCTAAATGAAATAAGTCGGAGAAAGAGAAATACCATATGATTTCACTCATATATAAAATTTAAGATACAAAACAGATGAACATAGGAGAAGGAAAATACAGAGAGAGGGATGCAAACTATGAGAGACTCTTAACTATAGAGAACAAACTGAGGGGTGATGGAGGGAGGTGGGTGGGGGATGGGCTAAATGGGTGATGGGTACTAAAGGAGGGCACTTGTGATGAGCACTGGATGTTGTATGTAAGTGATGAATCAGTAAATTCTATTCCTGAAACCATATTATACTATATGTTAACTAATGAATTTAAATAAAATTTTGAAAAGAAAGAAAAGAAGAAATTAAGTTTATTACTTCTTTCACACTATATTTGAAAATTACTATTTTATGCCTTATTTCTAACAAATAGACTAGAAAATGGAATAATTTCTCTTGGGTCCTCACAGAAAAGCTTTTTATATTTTATAATGTGTATAATTTACAAGAATTTTCATAAAAATGCACTAAGCTGAATACTTTCATTTTTCCTAAAACCAGTTTCCTTTGACAACTGTAAAGATCTGAACTTTCCTTGTGATGCTGAAGCATTTAATTATTCAGGTCTCCTTACCTCTCACTTTACTTTGGTTGTGTTTTAATCAATCAAGATGGGAGATGAGATGGGCCTCTGACAGGGCTAAATAAGGTCATTGTTTAGTCTGCTTGAGAAACAAAAATAGTAGTACCCTAATGTCTCAATTTTTATTTTATTCATTCCTTTATTAAGCTTTTAAAATTGTGTCAATATATGACATATCTTGGGTTAGTCACTGGAGAATAAAGAGATTAATAAGAAACTTGCAGTGTCTGCTCATCATAGATGTTCCCCCAGGTTTTTACTTGAGGATTTGAGTCAATATATGTATAATTTCCTACAAAATACCTAAGCTATACTGGCCCTATAAAACTGTGACTCAGGACTTGTCTGTTTCCTCATCTCTGTAAATAGGACGATGCACCAGATAACTTATTAGTAATCATATCTTCTTTAACTGTGTGTATTAATGAATTTAATGCAAATGTAGTTATGCAATGATTGAATAACCTGAATTTTTAAAATAGCTGGTAGAATCACCTTTTCTAATCCATTATCCTTTTTTCTTGTAACTTCAAACCCTGTCATTCTTTGCATTTGTGACTCTTTTAGCCTTTTGATCAAATTCTATTAATAGTTTCCTTCCAGTTCTTTCTTTTCTTCGATGAATATTTGTTGAGCAGCTACTATGTTTCCAGTCACACATGGATCTGACAAAAGAGATTCAAACAGAGGAAACCACTGCAGAAACTTGAGGTGTTAATGAGCTTGATGCATTTGAGGGATTCAAAGAATATCCTGGAGAATGTGGTGGGAAATGAGATTGGCAAGACAGGAACTTCTTTGGTTCAAGCAACAGTCTGACAACCTGTAGGCATCACAGGGGATCACTTCACACACCATCAGACAATTAAGAAAGCTTACTTTCAGAACTTTCATTAAGGACTTTAATTATGCACTCCTGAGTCTACTCATTGTAATAAAAACACTTCACCTTTTTTATTTTGGAATTATTTGATATTTTTATTTATTTCTAAATTTTCATTAATTTTTATTACTTTTTAAAGAGATTTTATTTTTATTTATTTTTATTTTTTTCAAAGATTTTATTTATTTATTCATGAGAATACACAGAGAGGAGAGAGAGAGGCAGAGACACAGGCAGAGGGAGAAGCAGGCTCCGTGCAGGGAGCCCAACGTGGGACTCGATCCCTGGTCTCCAGGATCACACCCTGGGCTGAAGGTGGTGCTAAACCACTGGGCTACCCGGGCTGCCCCAAGAGATTTTATTTTTAATTAATCACTACACCCAACAAAAGGCTTGAACTCACAACTTTGAGATCAAGAGTCATATGCTCTACTGACCAAGTGAGCCAGGCACCTCTGTTTTGAACTTGTTAATAGAGAACTTATGTAAGATCTTGTTCTGGCCTTTATCATTTGCTTTTGTCCCTCTTGTCACAAAGTGAGCAGTAATAACACCCTAGTATTTTTCTTCATTTTGTTCTTTTAGGTTGTCTACATTTTATAATATTGTCTAATGTTATATATAAACTTGTAAATTATATCTAAACAAAAATATTTGGTAATTAAGAAAGTTGAAATCATAGAAGAGATTCAGACATGAATGGTATAAGAAGATACTGTAAATTATTTGTATATCACTAGCACTCCATAGTCAAATTTGGCCAGATTTTATTCTCTAGATTTTTATTTTATTTTATTTATTTTAATTTATGTTTTAAATTTTATTTTAGAGAGGTGGGGGGCAAAGGGATAGTGAGAGAATCTTAAGCAGGCTCCATGCCCAGCACAGAGCCCAATGTGGGGCTCCATCTCACAACCCTGAGATCATGACCTGAGCCAAAATCAAGAGTTGAACACAACCTAGTGAGGTGCCTCTATTCTCCAGATATTTTAATAATATTACAAAAAAAAAAAGTACAGAAAATTAGGTCACAGAGCAAAGAATTGCCAGCCTTATCCATTCACTCATTACAGGCATTTTAAAGGCACAAGCACTTTAAAGAGAAATCTTCTAGGCCTGAACAAGGAGTTTCCATCTCTAGGGCTGTAAACAGAGAGGTCTTTCTACTCTAGGTTTATTCTTTGGTCTGCTTAAGGCTGTATGAGGCAGCTTTCAATCATATTATCTCCTTGAAGAGTAGCTTTCTTTCAAAGCAAAAGCACATAGATTAGTCCCAAGGGAAGTTACTTAGTCATGAAGTTATAAATGAAATTTTATGAGAAACCCACTTAATTCCCCAAACTGACTGTGCCACTTTAATAGAGTAGTCCCCTCCTAGCTAACTTCCATGGCTGAGAAGTGAAGACTTTTTCCTTGATAGCTTACCTGTCAGTTTTAATTTTAAGATTGAAAAATTCAGTAGAAACAATTAGAAAATTAATTGATGATGGAAGGAAGGAGCATGCTTTAATGATTGAAATTATTTGAGGAATAAGAAATTGGGACCAGGGGCACCTGGTTGGCTCTGTTGTTTAAGTGTCTACCTTTGGTTCAGGTCATGATCTCAGGATCCTGGGACCCAGCCCCATATCAGGCTCCTGTTTGACAGGGAACCTGCTTCTCCTCCCTCTACCACTCCCACTGCTTGTGCTATTCCTCTCTCTCTCTCTCTTTCTCTCTCTCTCTCCCCCTCTCTCAAGTAAATGGATTAAATATTAAAAGAAAGGAAAGAAAAAAGGAAAAGAAAAGAAGTTGGGACCAGCACAAAATCACTCTGGATGTTCATTGTATTGTTTTCTCAATAAGGCCACAGACATCCTTTTCATACTGGATGTTTTGTCTTTTTTATACTTTTTTTTTTTTTTTTTAATTTTATTTATTTATGATAGTCACATAGAGAGAGAGAGAGAGAGAGAGGCAGAGACACAGGCAGAGGGAGAAGCAGGCTCCATGCACCGGGAGCCCGACGTGGGATTCGATCCCGGGTCTCCAGGATCGCGCCCTGGGCCAAAGGCAGGCGCCAAACCGCTGCGCCACCCAGGGATCCCTCTTTTTTATACTTCTAATGTCTGCTTATTAACCTATATATTTTCTATTTTCTTTCCTTTCCTTTTTTTCTTTCTTTCAGTCAGGCAGTATCATTTCAGGCTCCTCCCTCCCTGCTGTTTCCAATATCATCTCTTCTGTTTCTAAGCTGCTTATTCTACTTTTGTAGCGATTTTTGCTTCTATCTCTTGTTTCCACTCGAATGTCACTACTGTAGTTCATGATCTCTTCCTTAGACTATTATAGTAGACTAATAATTGGGCTCATCATTATTGTCCACTCTTTACTCATGTCATCTCTCTCTGTCGCCACTTTAATTTTCTCAAGGCATATATTCTATTATGTCATTCTACTCTGAGTTTCTCATGCCCTGTTCCCAATAACATTACGATATAACAGGGGAGAGTTTTTCATTCTACTTTTTCCTTTTACTGTTTAAAAATATGCAATACTTAGTATATCCCCAAGGACATACATAAAGAATAATACAATGAATGAACCATCATATACTAACTGCCTGGATTAAGAAATAAAACTGCCAAATACACTTAAAATCCTCTGAACCTCCTCTCCTCTTCTCTCTGATTACACCCTTCTCACTTCTCCTCCAGAAGTAATCAGTATACTGAATTTGGCAGTCACTATTCACATGTGGTCTTGGAACAAGCTAAAAAGAATTAATTTAATCATAATATACAGCTAAACAGTTTAAAAAATTTTTCACTAGAGTCCTGTGAAGATGAAAGTATTATTAGCTCAATTAGGAAAAGTCCAAGAGATAGGGCATTTAGATTATCCACTAAATGCAAGGCAAAAACCAAATCTTCTCATGACTGACCCAGAGGTCCTTTTTCAATAGTGTCTCCTTCTGTTTCTCACTAATTGGTTTTGGTCTTTTTAGCAAAGAATATCTCATTTGGCAACTATATAGTTGTGCAGGTACCATCCTTTTAAATTCTGAATCCCCAGCATAGCATGATTCTTCAAGGAGACCAGTTGGCCTCCTTGGTGGAAAATCAACTATATTTGGTCTCTTCCATTCCTGGAATGAGTAGTGACTTGTTATCCCAGGAATAGATGTCTAATTCCAAGTACAGGTTTGCCTTTTCAGCCTGTAAATCCACAGCCAGAACCACTGCCTGGAAACTTGTGGAATGTCTGATTCATAGGCATGGAATTCCACACAACATGGTCTCCAACGAGGGGGCTCACTTCCCAGCAATGGTGGTGGAGCAGTAGGCCTATAACATTGAAATATCCTTCTTGTATCATAAACTACCCAATCTAGAATTAGTTGGCTTAATAAAGTACTGGAATGGCTTTATTTTTCTTGTCTTTTTCTTTCTTTCTTTCTTTCTTTCTTTCTTTCTTTCTTTCTTTCTTTCTTTCTTTCTTTTTTTTTTTAAAGATTTATTTATCTATTTATTCATGAGAAACACACACACACACAGAGAGAGAGAGAGAGAGAGAGCCAGAGACACAGGCAGAGGAAGAAGCAGGCTCCATGCAGGGAGCCCAAGGCGGGATATGATTCTGGGTCTTCAGAATGATGTCCTGGGCTGAAGTCAGGTGCTAAACCACTAAGCTACCCAGGCATCCCCTGGAATGGCTTTCTAAAGACAATGAAACATTAACTTGGAGGCCATAGTTTGCAGGAATGAGATAGCATTATTCATGATATAGTATATACATTAAATCAGGAGCCTCTAAATGGTGCTACATTCCCAATGTAAAGTCTACATGGGTCCAGGAATGAAGAGATAGAATCATTTATTATGCTTTTAATGACCCACTAGAGGCCTCATGCTTCCTGTTTCTGCAGTTCTGGGTTCCTACAGTGTTGGAAGTCCTGGCCCCAAAGCGGCCCAACAGAAAACAAGTCACCATGAGCTACAAGCTCTGGCTGTCACCAGGGCACCTAAGATTCCTTGTGTTTAGGGCCAGTTGGTATAAAAAGAAGTCACCATGCTGTCAAGGGTAATTGATTTTGATCAGCAGGAAGATGAAGGACCACAGTTTTCTCCCCCATTTGTTCATCTCTTTATATTTATTGAGCCCCTACAAAAGCCACTGTGATTCAGTAGTGGATAAAACAGAGCCCTTGTCTTTATGGAGCTTCTGTTCTAAAGGTGAGACAGATGATTTATCAGTGATTACGGCTTATACAATACTAGACTCAGTGCAGAAATGAGCTCTGGACTCAGAGAGTCAGGGAAGTATTTATTTAGGTGCATCTCAGTTGTCAAAGTCCCAATAGTTCATTATTGATCATTTGCTGCTTTTACATGAATTCTTTTTTTTTAATTTATTTTTTACTAAACTTCAGTTAACATATAATATATCATTGGTTTCGGGGGTAGAATTTAGTGATTCATCAGTTGCATATAACACCCAGTGCTCATTCCATCAAGTGTGCTCCTTAGGCCTCTAGCTTTGGTTTTCTTTTTCAACATTTCTTTGGCTATTTGGGGTCTTTTCTGGTTCCATACAAATTGTAGGATTGTTTGTTCCATTTCTGTGAAAAATGCTGGTGTTATTTCAATAGAGATTGCATTGAATGTTTAGATTGCTTTGGGTAGCATAGACATTTTAACAATACTTGTTCTTCCAACCCTTGAACATGGAATGTTTTTCCATTTCTTTGTGTGTTCCTCAATTTCTTTCGTAAGTGTTCTGTAGTTTTTAGAGTACAGATCCTTTACCCCCTTGGTTAGGTTTATTCCTAGGTATCTACAGCTTTAGGTGCAATTGTAAATGGGATTGATTCCTGGATTTCTCTTGTTTCTGGGTCATTGTTAATATATTGAAATGCAACAGATTTCTGTGTGTTGATTTTATATCCTGCAACTTTGCTGAATCCCTGTATCAGTTCTGTCAATTTTTTTGTGGAATCTTTTAGGTTTTTTTTTTTGTTTGTTTGTTTGTTTGTTTGTTTTTTACATAGAGTATCATGTATCAGTGAAGAGTGAAAGTTTTACTTCTTCATTGCCAATCTGGATGCGCTTTATTTCTTTTTGTTGTCTGATTGCTGAGGCTAGGTCTTCCAGTACGATGCTGAGCAACAGTGGTGAGAGTGGACATCCGTGTCATGTTCCTGACCTTAAGGGAAAAGACCTCAGTTTTTCCCCATTGAAGATAATATTTGCTGGGTTTTTCGTATATGGTTTTTATGATGTTTAGGTATGTTCCCTCTTTCCCTATATGGTGGAGGTTTTTTTTTTTTTTTTTCAAGAAAGAATGCTGTATTTTGTCAAATGTTTTTTTCTGCATCAATCAACAGGATCATTTGGTTCTTATCCTTTCTTTTATTAATGTGACATATCACAGTGATTGGTTTGTGGGTGTTAAACTGCCTTTGCAGCCCAGGAATAAATCCCGCTTAGTTGTGGTGAATAAGCCTTTTAATGTACTATTGGATTCAGTTAGCTAGTATATTGGTGAGAATTTTTGCATCCATTTCATCAGGAATATTGGTCTGTAATTCTCCTTTTTAGAGGGGTCTTTGGTTTTGGGATCAAGGTAATGCTGGCCTTATAGAAGAAGTTGGAAAGCTTTCCTCCCATTTCTATTTTGGGAACAGTTTCAGAAGAATAGAGATTAATTCTTCTTTAAATGTTTGGTAGGATTCCCCTGGGAAGCTGTCTGGCCCCGGACTGTTGTTTGTTGGGAGATTTTTGATGACCGCTTCAATTTCTTTACTTGTTATGTGTCTGTTCAGCTTTTCTATTTTTTCCTGTTCCATTTTGGGAGTTTACATATTTTTTTGGAATACATCCATTTCTTCCAAATTGCCTGATTTTTTTGGTATCTAATTACTCATAATATTCTCTTATAATTGTATTTTTGTGGTTTTGATTGTGATTTCTCTGCCTTAATTCATGATTTTACTTATTTGATTCTTTCTCTTTTTTTTTTTTTTGCTAAGTCTGGCTAGGGGTTTATCAATTTTGTTAATTCTTTAAAAGAAACAGTTCCTACTTTCAGTGATCTTTTCTGCTTTTTTTTTTTTTTTTTGTATATTTATTTACTGGAGTTCGATTTGCTAACATAAAGCATAACACCGAGTGCTCCTCCTATCAAGTGCCCCCCTCAGTGCCCATCACCCAGTCACCCCATCCCCCCACCCACCTACCCTTCCACTACCCCTTGTTTGTTTCTCAAAGTTAGCAGTCTCTCATGTTCCAAGACCCTCACTGATATTTCCCGCTCATTTTCTCTCCTTTCCCCTTTATTCCCTTTCACTATTTTTTGTATTCCCTGAATGAATGAAATCATATAATGTTTGTCCTTCTCTGATTGACTTACTTCACTCAGCATAATACCCTCCAGTTCGATCCACATTGAAGCAAATGGTGGGTATTCGTCGTTTCTACAGGCTGAGTAATATTCCATTGTATACATAGACCACATCATCTTTATCTATTCATCTTTCAATGGACACCAAAGCTCCTTCCACAGTTTGGCTATTGTGGATATTGCTGCTATAAACATTGGGGTGCAGGTGTCCTGCTGTTTCACTGCATCTGTATCTTTGGAGTAAATCCCCAACAGTGCAATTGCTGGGTTATAGGGTAGCTCTATTTTTAACTCTTTGAGGAACCTCCACACAGTTTTCCAAAGTGGCTGCACCAGTTCACATTTCCACCAACAGTGAAGAGGATTCCCCTTTCTCCACATCCTTTCCAACATTTGTTGTTTCCTGTCTTGTTAATTTTCCCCATTCTCACTGGTGTGAGGTGGTATCTCATTGTGGTTTTGATTTGTATTTCCCTGATGGCAAGTGATGCGGAGCATTTTCTCATGTGCTCGTTGGCCATGTCTATGTCTTCCTCTGTGAAATTTCTGTTCATGTCTTTTGCCCATTTCATGATTGGATTGTTTGTTTCTTTGTTGTTGAGTTTAAGAAGTTCTTTATAGATCTTGGATACTAGCCCTTTATCTGGTAGATCATTTGCAAATATCTTCTCCCATTCTGTAGGGTGTCTTTTAGTTTTGTTGACTGTTTCTTTTGCTGCGCAGAAGCTTTTTTTTTTTTTTTTTTTTTTTTTTTTTTTTTTTTTTTGCGCAGAAGCTTTTTATCTTAAGTCCCAATATTTCACTTTTGCTTTTGTTTCCCTTGCCTTTATAGATGTATCTTGCAAGAAGTTGCTGTGGCCAAGTTCAAAAAGGGTGTTGCCTGTGTTCTCCTCTAGGATTTTGATGGAATCTTGTCTCACATTTAGATCTTTCATCCATTTTGAGTTTATCTTTGTGTATGGTGTAATAAGAATGGTCTAGTTTCATTCTTCTGCATGTGGCTGTCCAATTTTCCCAGCAACTTTTATTGAAGAAACTGTCATTTTTCCAGTGGGTAGTCTTTCCTGCTTTGTTGAATATTAGTTGACCATGTTGTTGAGGGGCCATTTCTGGATTCCCTACCATTGATCTATGAGTCTGTTTTAGTGCCAGTACCACACTGTCTTGATGACACAGCTTTGTAGTACAACTTGAAATCCAGCATTGTGATGCTCCCGGCTCTGGTTTTCTTTTTCAATATTCCCCTGGTTATTTGGGGTCTTTTCTGATTCCATACAAATCTTAAGATGACTTGTTCCAACTCTCTGAAGAAAGCACATGGTATTTTGATAGGGATTGCATCGAATGAGTAAATTGCCCTGAGTAGCATAGACATTTTCACAATATTAATTCTTCCAATCCAGGAGCATGGAATATTTTTCCATCTCTTTGTGTCTTCCTCAATTTCTTTCAGAAGTGTTCTGTAGTTTTCAGGGTATAGATCCTTTACCTTTTTGGTTAGGTTTATTCCTAGGTATCTTATGCTTTTGTGTGCAATTGTAAATGGGATTGACTCCTTAATTTCTCTTTCTTCAGTCTCATTGTTAGTGTATAGAAATGCAACTGATTTCTGTGCATTGATTTTGTATCCTACCACATTGCTGAATTGCTGTATGAGTTCTAGATATTTGGGGTGGAGTCTTTTGGGTTTTCTATGTACAGTATCATGTCATCTGTGAAGAGGGAGAGTTTGACTTCTTCTTTGCCAATTTGAATGCCTTTTATTTCTTTTTGGTGTCTGATTGTTGAGGCTAGGACTTCTAGGACTATGTAGAATAGAAGTGGTGAGAGTGGACATCCCCGTAGTGTTCCTGATCTTAGGGAAAGGGTCCTAGTGTTTCCCCATTGAGAATGATATTTTCTGTGGGCTTTTCGTAGATGGCTTTTAAGATGCTGAGGAATGTTCCCTCTATCCCTACACTCTGAAGAGTTGATCAGGAATGGATGCTGTATTTTGTCAAGTGCTTTCTCTGCATCTATTGAGAGGATCATATGGTTTTTGTTTTTTCTCTTATTGACATGATCTATCACGTTGATTGTTTTATGATTGTTGAACCAGCCTTGATAAATCTCACTTGGTCATGGTGAATAATCTTCTTAATGTATTGTTGGATCCTATTGGCTAGTATCTTGTTGAGAATTTTTGCATCTGTGTTCATCAGGGATATTGGTCTATAATTCTTCTTTTTGGTGGGGTCTTTGTCTGGTTTTGGAATTAAGGTGATGGATGTTGATCTCATAAAATGAGTTTGGAAGTATTCCATCCCTTTCTATCTTTGGAACAGTTTTAGTAGAATAGGTATTGTTTTTAAATGTTTTATAGAATTCCCCAGGGAAGACATCTGGCCCTGGACTTTGTGTTTAGGAGATTTTTGATGACTGCTTCAATTTCCTCCCTGGTTATTGGCCTATTCAAGTTTTCTATTTCTTCCTGTTCCAGTTTTAGTAGTTTGTGGTTTTCCAGAAATGTGTCCATTTCTTCTAGATTGCCTAATTTATTGGTGTATAGCTGCTCATAATATGTGTTTAAAATCATTTTTATTTCCTTGATATTGGTTGTGATCTCTCTTTTTTCATTCGTGATTTTATTAATTTGAGTCTTTTCTATTTCTAGTAAGGGTGGCTAATGTTTTGTCTATCTTATTAATTCTTTCAAAGAACCAACTCCTGGCTTTGTTGATCTGTTCTACAGGTTTTCTGGTCTCTATTTCATTGAGTTCTGCTCAAACTGTTATTAACTCTCTTCTTCTGCTTGGTGTAGGTTTTAAATAAAAAACCTCTCCTTTCTCCTGTTCCTTTAGGTGTGAGGTTAGCTTGTGTATTTGAGTTTTTTTCCAATTTTTTGAGGGATGTTTGTATTGCAATATATTTCCCTCTTAGGACTGCTTTTGATGTATCCCAAAGATTTTGAATGGTTGTATCTTCATTTTCCTTAGCTTCCATGAATCTTTTTAATTCTTCTCTAATTTCCTGGTTGACCCATTCATCTTTTAGCAAGATGCTCTTTAACCTCCACATGTTTGAGTTTCTTCCAAATTTATTCTTGTGATTGAGTTCTAGTTTCAAAGCGTTGTGGTCTGAAAATATGCAGTGGACAATCTCAATTTTTTGGTATAAGTTGAGACCTGATTTGTGACCCAGTATGTGGTCTATTCTGGAGAAAGTTCCATGTGCACTTGAGAAGAATGTGTATTCAGTTGCATTCGGATGTAAAGTTCTGTATATATTTGTGAAGTCCATCTGGTCCAGTGTATCATTTAAAGCTCTTGTTTCTTTGGAAATGTTGTGCTTAGAAATCTGCCATTTGCAGAAAGTGCTGTGTTGAAGTCTCCAAGTATTAGTGTATTATTATCTAAGTATGTCTTTACTTTGGTTATTAATTGATTGATATACTTGGCAGCTCCCACATTTGGGGCATAAATATTCATTATTGTTAAGTTCTCTTGTTGGATAGACCCCTTAAATATTATATAGGGTCCCTCTTCATCTCTCACTACAGTCTTTGGTATAAACTTTAATTTATCTGATTGAGGATTGCTACCCTAGCTTTCTTTTGAGGACTATTTGAATGGTAAATGGTTCTCCAACCTTTCATTTTCAGGCTGGAGGTGTCCTTAGGTCTAAAATGAGTCTCTTGTAGACAGCATATAGGGGTCTTCCTTTTTTATCCAGTCTGAAACCCTGTGTCTTTTGATGGGATCATTTAGCCCATTCACGTTCAGAGTTACTATTGAAAGATATGAATTTATTCATTGTAATACCTATTCAATCCCTGTATTGTGGATTATTTCTTTGGGCTTCCTCTTTCTTTTACAGGGTCCCCCTTAATATTTCTTGCCGAGCTGGTTTGGTGGTCACATATTCTTTCAGTTTTTGCCCATCTTGGAAGTTCTTTATCTCTCCTTCTATTCTGAATGAGAGTCTTGCTGGATAAAGTATTCTTGGATACATGTTTTTCTCATTTAGGACCCTGAATATATCCTGCCAGACCTTTCTGGCCTGCCAGGTCTCTGTGGAGAGATCTGCTGTGAATCTAATATTTCTCCCCATATAAATTATAGATATCTAGTCTATTGCTGCTTTAAGGATTTTCTCTTTATCTTTGGAATTTGCAAGTTTCACTATTAAATGTTGAGGTGTTGAATGGTATTTATTGATTTTAGGTTGGGGGGGGACCTCTCTATCTCCTGGATCTGAATACCTGTTTCCCTCCCCACATTAGGGAAGTGCTCAGCTATGATTTGTTCAAATATCCTTTCTGGGCCTCTGGCCCTCTCAGTGCTCTCTGGAACCCCAATTATACATAGATTTTTCCTTCTGAGGAAAATCATTTATTTCCCTTAATCTTTCCTCATGGCCTTTTAATTGTTTTTCTCTTTTTTCCTCAGCTCCCTTCCTTGCCATCAACTTGTCTTTTTTTTTTTTTTAAGATTTTATTTATTTATTCATGAGAGACAGACAGAGAGGGAGAGACAGACAGACAGAGGGAGAAGCAGGCTCCATGCAGGGAGCCTGATGTGGGACTCGATTCCGGGTCTCCAGATCACACCCTGGGCTGAAGGCGGTGCTAAACTGCTGAGCCACCGAGCTGCCCCCTCAATTTCTCTTATGTCACTCACTCTTTCTTCTGCCTCATTCACTCTCATCGTTAGGACCTCCAGTTTGGATTGCATCTCATTTAATTGATTTTTAATTTTGGCCTAATTAGATATAAATTCTGCTGTCATGAAGTCTCTTGATTTCTTTATGCTTTTTTCCAGAGCGACCAGTAGCTTTACCTTTGTGCTTCTGAATTGACTTAATGACACTGAATTGTAATCCAAATTCTGTAACTCTGTGGCAGAGAGTACTGTTTCTGTTTCTGATTCTTTCTTTAGTGGTAAGTTCTCTTTCTAGTAATTTTGTCCAGTGCAGAGTGGCTGTATGAGCAGGCTGAGTCAAGAATATCAACCAGGACCTAAGTAAATTTCACCCTAGATGATTCAACAAGGTCAGAGACCAGAAATTGGTAACAAAGATCAGAATGATATAAAAGAAAAAGACCACTAAAGTGAAAAACAAATTTTAAAACAAAGTAGTAAAAAATAAAAGGCCAGGAATCCCAAAGAAGAAGAGAAAAAAAAAATAACAAGAAAAAAGAAAAGAAAAAAAAAGGAGAAGAAAAAAGAGTGGGAAAAAAAATAAAAATAAAAAAAAAAGAAAAAAGAGTGGGGGTGCCTGGGAGATGGTGGTGGTGATGAAGTTGTAGTGGAGGGAGAATGTAGTCTACCTGAGGGGTTCTAGAGGGTGATCCTCTTGTTTCTGAGTATATTAAGTTCTGTAGGTTAGAAGATGCTCAGTTCCAAATTTATATAAACCGTAAATACTTATAGAGGGCCCCAACATAGACCATTAAAACATAAATGAGATAAAAGAAGGGGGCAGAATGGGAATGAGGAATCTCACAGAATGAACCAGCATGGTATATCACTTGGTCCCAGGTGCATACTGGTCATGTTTTAGAATGTATTAACTTCCGCCATTGTAGAACAAAATGAGGCAGAGAAAACAAAAAAAACAAACAAAAAAAACCCGTATCTTGTATATCTCCCCAAATTAAGCTGAGTATGTTGAAGGGAATCTAGAAGTGGAAAATATATCTAGGACCTGTAATTGTAGAAATATGAAAGTCAAAATGGAAGAATCTTAAAAATGAAGAGGTAGTAAAATATTGTAGGTAAGGTGGGAAAGGAGAAAAAAATTGGAAATTTACAGTCTGATATAAAAATGAGTTGTACTGGAAAAAGGAAGAAAAAAAACAGGAGGGGTACCCTCTATTTCTATATACCGTAAATCCCTCGACTTCCCCTGGAGCTTTCCAGTGCTCCTTGGTCAAGAACTTGCTCTTCCCCTGTCCTTCCAGCTGGTCTTCTGGGGGAGGGGCCTGCTGTGCTGATTCTCAGGTGTGTGCGCCTGGGGGAGCTGCCCCGCCCCCTGCCTGGTGCACGGCTCAGTGGGAACTGTTTACCGTGAGGCCCTGTTCCCTGGCACCCCGCTCCATCCAGGCAGAGGGTGACACCAGGAGGAACTACCCCACTGGCAGCGGCCAGCTCTCCAGCCCTGGAGTCAGCTCCCCCAGTAACTACCGCAGTCTCCTAGTCTGCACTGGCCCGGGTGCTCTGGGGGCAGGGGGTGCTGATCTGCACAGCTCAAGGGCGCCTGGTGACAGGAGGGTCCTCTCTGTCCTGTGCCCTCCCCACCTCTGTCTGTCCTGGGGGGAGCGCAGGATCCCGGCTGTGTCCCCTGGCGCCCTGGGATCTGGAGCCTGTGCTGCTGGAATCAGTTTCCAGGCCTGCAGCTCCCGAAGGCAGCAGGGCACAGCCCCCTCTGCGCGGAGCCCCCCCGCCTGACCCACTGGCTTCTCCCCGAGGCCCCGCTGGGCTCGCTTCAGCCCTTTACCGAGCTCGGCCTGTGGTGTGTGGAGCGCTCTCCCCCGGGTGCACTTCCTCTCCTAGTGACCCCGGTAGACTGGAGGCCCCACTGCCCCTCCTGCGACCCTGCCTAGTTTCTCTGCTGAGCACTTTCCCTCTGGGAAGAATCCAGTGCGGATTTTTAAAGTTCCCACTTCTCCAGGGCTGGGCTTTCCTGTCTGGAGGCTCTCCCCACCTGGTTTTAGCCCGGCTCCTTGTGGGAGCGAGGGGCCCTCCCCTACTTGATTCTTTTTTATTTTTTCCGCTTCCCTACCTTGTTAGAAGCAAAAATCCTTCTCTCTGTAGCATTCTAGCTGTTCTCTCTTTAAATCTCAGGTCGAATTCGTAGGTTTTCAGGATGATTTGAAAGTTATCTAGATAAGTTGATGGGGCTGGGCTAGTTGGGGACCCTACTCCTCCACCATCTTCTCCAACAACTTTGTTCTGTTATTTAAAAAATTTCTATATTATTGATTTCTGCTCTAATCTTTACTGATTTCCTCTTCTCCTGCTGGATTTAAGGTTTATTTGCTATTCTTTTTTCAGCTCCCTTAGATGTAAAGTTGGTTGTGTATGTGAGATTTTTCTTGTTTCCTCAAGAAGACCTGTATTAATATATACTTCTCTCTAAGGACAACCTTTATTGCATCCCAAGGGCTTTAAGCTGTCTTGTCATTTTCATTTGCTTCCATATATTTTTAAAATTCTTCTTTAGTTTTCTGGTTGACTCATTCATTCCTAGTTAGATGTTCTTTAACCTCCATATATTTGTGGCCCTTCCAAATTTCTTCTTGTGGATGACTTCAAGTTTCATAGTATTGTGGTCTGAAAATGAGTATAGTATGATCTCAGTCTTTTTTACTGGCTGAGACCTGATTTGTGACCTAGTATGTGATTTGTTTTGGAGCTTGTTCCATGTGCACTTGAAAAAAAAAGTGTATTCTGCTGCTTTAGAATAAAATGCTCTGAATATGTATTTTAAGTCCATCTGGTCCAGTGTCTTTCAAAGCCCTTGTTTCCTTATTGATCTTCTGTTTAGATGATCTGTCCATTGCTGTGAGTGGGTTTAAAGTCCCCAATATTATTGTATTATTACCAATGAGTTTCTTTAGTTTTGTTATTAATTGGTTTATATATTTGGCTCCTCCCAAGTTATGGGCATAAATATTTACAATTGTTAGATCTTCTTGTTGGATAGACCCCTTTCGTATGATACAGTGTCCTTATTTATTTCGTATTACAGTCTTTGGTTTAAAATCTAGTTTGTCTGATGCACATGGCCACTCCAGCTTTCTTTTGATGTCCATTAACATGATAAGCCTTGGAGATGTCTTTGGGTCTAAAATGAGTCACTTCTAATCTGGAGGTGTCCTTGGGTTTAAAATGGATCTTTGTAAGAAGCATATTGATGAATCTTGCTTTTTTATCCATTCTGATACTCTATGTCTTTTGATTGGAGCATTTAGCCCATTTACATTCAGAGTAATTATTGAAAGATATGAATTTAGTGCCATAGTATTACCTGTAGTGTTTCTGTTCCTATAGATTTTCTCTGTTCCTTTCTGGTCTTTGTTAGTTTTGGGTTCTTCTATGCTCAAAGGATTCCCTTTCATATTTCTTGCAGGGCTGGTTTAGTGTTCATATATTCCTTATTTTATACTTGTCCTGGAAACTTTTTATCTCTTTCTATTCTGAATGACAGCCTTCCTGGATAAAGTATTCTTGGCTGCATATTTTTTTCCCATTTAGCACATTGAATATATCATGCTACTCTCTTCTGACCAGCCAGGTCTCTGTGGATAGGTTTGCTGCCAGCCTTATGTGTCTACCTTTGTAGGGTAAGGACCTCTTATCCCAAGCTGCTTTCAGGATTTTCTCTTTATCTTTGTAATTTTCAAGCTTCAGTATGCTAAGTCAAGATGTTTGCCTATTTTTGTTGATTTTTGAGGGGGATTCTCTGGACCTATTGGACTTTATATGTCATGGTGTTGACCTGTTTTTATTAATTTTGAGGGAGTTCTCCATGCCTCTTGGATTTGAATGCCTGTTTCATTCTCCAGGTTAGGGAAATTGTCAGCTATAATTCGTTCAAATAAACCTTCTGACCCTTTTTCCCTGCTCCTCATCTTCTGAGACTCCTATGATAAAGGATATTATTTCACTTTATGGAATCGCTAAGTTCCCTAAGTCTGCCTTTGTGACCTAATAGGTTTCCTTCCCTTTTCTTTTCAGCTTCCTTATTTTGCAGCATTTTATCTCCTATATCACTGATTGATCATCTGCCTTGTTCATCCTTATTTTTATGACCTCCAACTAGGATTGCATCTTGGTAATAGCATTTTTAATTTTGGCCTGACTAGATTTTAGTTCTTTTATTTCACTAGTAAGGGTTTCTCCAGTGTCTTCCATGCTTTTTCCAAGGCCAGGTAGTATCTTAATAATTATTGTTTTAAATTCTAGTTCAAACATTTTATTTATATTTGTAATGATTAAATCCCTGGCTGTGAGTACTACCTTCTGTTCTTTATTCATCTTGTCTCTTTGTCCAGAAAAGAAGAAAGAAAAAGAAAAAGAAAAAAAGAACAACAAAAGCAGCAGCAGCACCACCAATAACAACAAACTCTTTAGGAAGTGTTTCGCGTATATGCTTTGTACACTCTGCTCTTGTGTTTTGGCTGCTCTTTCCCCCAGTCTATCCTCTACAGAGTTCTTCCTTGCTTGTAGTGGGGAATGTTTGGTCCTTTAACTAGGTGTGCTTTGATTTAGCCTGGAAAAGAAAAAATAAAGCCTGATACAATATAAGAGAAAAGTTAAAGGAATAAAAATACAAATATGAAAAAAAAAAACTATAAGCCTGATTCCAAAAAATAAGAAAGAAGGAAAAAGGAGGAAGGAAAAAAGAAAAAAAAAGAAAAATGAGAAGCCTAATCTAAAAAATCTGAGAAGGAAACAAACAAGCCAACAAATAAATAATTATAAGCCTGTTACCAAAAAAAAAAAAATAAAGAGAAAAAAAGGGGAAAATATATGAAATAAAAGATAAAAAATAAGAAATAAAAGAAAAGAATTAAATTTTTAAAATTATAGATAAAAAACGCAAGCCTGGTCTTATTTCCACTGGAAGCTGATGTTTTGGAGCATTCTTTATTTGGTAGAATTGGTACATTTGGGGAGGCCTGTGTTGGTCTTCTAAGGGAGAGGCCTCCTGGGATGGCTCACAAACCAAGATGCCTCTTCCAGGGACAAGGCAGTGGGGTGTAGTATAAAGGACTCCAGCTTCCACGAGAGGTGCTGTGTTTCTCTCTGAAATCTGACTGTGCTGGTGGGTGGGAGGTAGGGGTATGTGTGGAGGAGGGATATCCCATCACCCTACCCTTTGCCTCAGGGAGCAGAACTCCTGGCCACCCTGTTCAGAAGGCTCTCTCAGAAAACCTGTGTCCCGGGCTTTCATCAGTTCCCTGCCTTTAACCTGTCTTCCCTGGGTGTGTCCAGTGCCACAGATCTCCTGTGTTTTATGTCTGGCCAGTAGCTGAGATTCATAACTCCAAGTTTTAAAGGGCCTGGCAAGACGTGGGCTCACTCCTCTCCTCTGGAGGAGAGTCTTGTGGCATGCCTGACACTGTCCTGTCCCAGAAAGCAATCCCCAGTTCTGTGGAGGCTAGAGTTTATTGTGAGGCACAGTGAAAAGCTACAATCAGTTCTGCTGTCTGTGAGCAACTCAGGCCCCTAGTCTGTTCTGTCCTAGAAAAACAGTCACAGAAACTTGAATCTATTGTGGCAGACAGCAAAAAGTAGCAGCCAGGTTATCTGCAATCTGCCCAGGTCTCTGCTCTCTGCTCAGTTCTGTCCCAGAAAAGCAGCTGCTCAGTGTGTGCACATGGATTAAGCCTGTTGTGGCTCACAATGAAAAGTTGTTAAGAGGTTTTCTGCCTTCTGTATACACCTCTGTTCCTGCTGTTGAGCTCTTCTCAATGGCTCCCAGCTGGTCTTTTGTCCTTGGAGAGGCAAAATATGCTTTTCCAAATGCACTCAGGGAAGGGGAGCTATCTCTCCTTGTGTGACCCAGAGGAGCTCCTCACTGGGGCTTATTGTGCCATCGTTTACCCACTACGCTCACTCTCTCCTGCTGTGTCTCTCTCCCTGACTTTGCTCAGTGAAAGGTTTCCCTCCCATTCATGTCCCTGTGTCTTTCCTCTCCCCCAGTTCACGGCACTGACCCTCATATATGTCATGTTCTCTCCCTCCAACCATGCAGATTGCTTTCTTAATCCTCAGATCATATTCCTAGTTGTTCAAAATAGTTGGATGTTGATCTAGCTGTGTTTGAGAGAGGAGGCAAACTCAAGTTCCCCCTACTACTCCATCATCTCCTACAGGAATTCTTGATTCTATAAGCCAATAATATTTTTTGTGACTTTTCAGGCCTCTCTTTAATTTTTCCTCTAATGGGGTTGGGGCAGAAGTTTGAGATCCATGGTCATCTTCCCATATGTCAATCCTCCTCTGCCAGCCAAATTATTCTAATTTTCAAAAATTATTTTTCCAGGAGAGATGTTTCTATATTTAAAGATAGATCTTCCTTTGCAATACAAGACTACTTGAAAGGATTTTCCGGAAGCTCTTTTATCTCCTTTGGTCTTCATTCATTCCACACATATTTTATTTTGCATGAACTTTGTGCCAAATCCTTTTCTAGGCCCTAGGAATCTATGGTAAACTTGATGAATAAGGTCCTTGATCACAAGAAACATTCATTCTAGTGGAGAGAGAGGACAGCAGGGAGGCACTGAACAAGTTAATATATACATCAATAATTTTGTGTAGAGATAAGTGCTATAAAGCTGGGTATTGAGGTAGCACTTGAGGGTGAAGTGTTTGGATAAGGTGTCAGGGAAGGCTTCTTTGAAGAGATAATAATTGAACTGCTGACTGACAGGAAGGAGGCAGCTTTGCAGAGTTCTGGGGGGAATAGTAGTCTAGGCAGAAAGTTTTCCCTTGATATTTGGTTACTTTAGTTTTCTATTTCTTGAGTCAACTTTAAAAATTTGTGTTTTCTCAGAAAATCATTTATTCATCAAGAATTACAAACATATTTGCCTAAAAATTTACTTAGCATTTTCTTGTAATGAAAAGAAAATGTCTGTCTTTGGTTAGTCCTTCTTCTCTTGATTTGTTTTGCTCAAGGTTGCTGAGAGTGATGTGGGCCCTGGTAAAAATTGCTTTTTAGACTCTCTAGAGATAATAAACTGGTTTGATATCTTTGCATGGGATCTATATTTATATTTTACATAATCAGGCCTGAGGCTCTGGTAATTTATGCCCACTTCCTTCTCTTTTATCAGCCAGATCTCGTCAGTTTTTTCTCCTAATATGTAGGACCACTTTATAAAATGGAGGCAGGGAGGAGTATGTGTAGAACTCCTGTGATCCACTTGGGTATCTCCTAATATTCTATTGTACAATTGTAACTGTGAACAGACATTGCAGCAACCATTGCTCAGGAATACAATGATTTCCAAGTGTTCAGATCCTTCATGGATAATGATGGGCCCAGCACCAGGTAACTCACTAAGACTTGCTAAGATGATAGCTAAAGGAGAAGGACATTTAGAATGGATCAAGAAGAGGGAGATAGTGAGTGGTAGTTGTAGTCCTGAGATGAACTGAAGCAATGGAACCTCTGGTCATCCAGTTAGCGTCTGTTTTCTTAATTCTCTTCAGGAAGAAAGACATGGGAACCACGGATAAGCTGCTTCTGATCATGCAAGAAGAAATGGATATGGTGCAAGGGGCAGACTACGGTGGCTATGAAGTGAATTCTTGGGTCTCCTCAAGAGATTTCCCTGCTGTGGGGAGCATAGTAGATGGAAGGCCTCCAGTTGCCACCCCAACAAATGCTGACACTATACTGCCCTCTAGGATTCTATGTAATGCTGTGCTGCTGCTGCTGCTTATGTCTCTGTCTTCAACAAAGATTCCGTTTCTCAGAGTTACAGGGAAAAATACCCATGGCTTAGTCAAGATGTTAATTCAAACTCAACTTAAGTCAGGGGGTTCTTTAAACTCTACAGAGTAGCATTATAATGAGCAAGGCCCATAACCCTAAAGACTCTGGAGGAAGAAGCTTATAAACAACTTAGAGAGAACTCCTTCAAAGTATAGACAATTACTACCAAAAAAAGACATCCACAACTTGACTTAGTTAGAAATCCAAAATTAATAAAAAGTTTATACAACAGAATAACAACACCAAAAAGTTTTGGTGGCTCTATAATGTGGGTTCTAAATTAACATCTGCTGAGATGCACCAGATGGCAAACTTTTATGGACTTACTCAATCCTAGGGCTCAAGGTATTGTTATACCTATGGATTTTACTGAATTTAAACAAGGTATCATATTGATTGGAATATCACTAAATTGACATAAAACACCCCCTATACTCTTAGGGGTATTGCCAAATATAAAACAGAGGGAAGTTAAGTAGTTTTCATTTCAACCATCAGAATTATTGCCTTGTGTAAATTTCCTACGGTTAAATAGCTCCTTGTCTTAAAATATCTCCTGGGCATGGAGAAATTGGGCATGGATGCTCTGGCCAGCAAGTAATAAATTAAATTAAATCTTTGACATTTATAATTGCCCTGAGAGAATAACCTCTTGTCTCTAATTGAAGTACTTAATATGGCATAATATAAATTATAACAGGGCTTTTAAGGATTGAAACCCATTATAAAAGATCTATGTAGAGGAAGGATGATTATTCCCACAGTTTCTCCATTTAACAGCCCCATTTAGCCTACTCTCAAACATGGCAAGAATGAATGGCTTTTCGTGGTGGATTACCACAATTTGAATGCTGTGGGCATACGCATTAAGGCCCCTGAACCAATATCATTGAAATGAAAGACTACATGCAATTAGTAACTGGAAAATATTTTGGTATTATAGATTTGACTAGGGCATTCTATTCTGTGCCTATTTTAACAGCCTTTTTTAAAAAAAGATGCTCTTTATTTATTTGAGAGAGAGAGTGAGCATGAGTGGAAGGGAGGGACAGGGGCAGAGGAAAAGCAGACTTCCCACTAAGCAGGGAGCCTGACTCCAGGTTGGATCCTAGGACCCGAGATCATGACCTGAGAGGAAGGCAGACACTTAAAGTACTGAGCCACCCAGGCACCCCTCAACAGCCTTTTAGTTGTGGTTTACTTTTACCTTTGAAGGTACACAATATCCCTTTACTAGCCTTGAGCTGTCTATTCATGTGATGCTTTGACAACCCTGCCATTGCACAAAATCCCTACAGGCTAACTCTCTAATTGCCATTAGAGTGACAATTGCTGGCCATGTACTAGGTTCTTTTGTAACAGAAATTTTTACAGGCCCTGAGTCTAGGACCTTCCATACCCAATTGCCTTTTAAGCATGTGTCATGGAAGCAGTACCCTCTACAAGCATGGCATCACCTTTAAATCCTCCTTGCTAAAATGAAAATAAGGATTCTACAGGATAAAACCAGATCTCTGGCATATGCCACCTGCAAGAGGGGGTGGCCTTCTATCCTTAGTCCCTTGTCAGATGCCATGGTGCTGGAAGAAGTCACCCATCTCCTGAATCCATTAGCTATATGGGGAGCTGCTTGGGATCAACTGAATGAACAGCAAAAAAGAGTTTGTTTATTTTGCAGATGGCTGTGCCACCATCATACATATGGGCCTCCAAGGAAAGTTGTTGATTTTCATCTCTTACCCTGAGCGTCCCTAGTGGGGGGTGGGACTCAAGGGTCAGCACAATTGGCCGAACTTCAGGTAGTCATTCTTGTAATAGGGAATGTCCTGGGCAGCAGTTGGCTCCATATGCACTTTCTTACAAATTTGCACACTACGGTCAAAGATGACTATCTGGCTCAACTGATGGCAACAGCAATTCCTTATCCAGGATTGCCCCCTCTGAGGAAAAGGAGTGTGAGAATTTCCTGCCTCACAGATAAGCAAAAATATAAATCAAGACCACATATAGATATATACATGCTAAAGCCATAATGAAGGACTTATCCAGAAATTCCTTATCATCTTCAGATTTACAGACATTATTAATAGTGACTAAATCACTGATTTCTCTTCTAAAACATGCAAAATTAGACTTTTGAAGAAGGCAGTCAGTAGAATTTTTACCTCTCTTTCTAGCCTCAGGCTTGTTGGCCATGTACAGAATCCTTTCCATAATAACTTAGGTTCAAATTCAACTAGATTAAACAAACAGAAACCCTATGGAACTCTCACCCTAGCCTTAGCTTTTAACCCAAATAAAAGGCAGAGATAGTCACCTCAACTTGCTCTCTTGTGTCATTTTTTGGACCTGGTTGAGAATCTGTTCTCTTCCCACCAGAAAACCTCATTATATGAGTAATAAAATTTTTCAGTTCTCTTGGTGTGTGTGTGGTGGCATCATTAGTCTTGACATTTTACCTATTAATTAAAATATGGACAAAAATAACCAGTTACAATTTGGCTACTTTTCCATTTTTAGTCAAAAAAATTTTTTTTTAGATTTTATTTATTTATTCATGAGAGACACACAGAGGGAGAGGCAGAGACATAGGCAGAGGGAGAAGCAGGCTCCCTGCAGTGTGCCTGATGTGAGACTTGATCCCGGGACCCCAGGATCACAACCTGAGCCAAAGGCAGATGTTCAGCCACTGAGCTACCCAGGCATCCCAAAATTTTAATTTTTGTATAGGTTGCTGCCTTCATTGCTAGTTAATATCTGAAGGGAAGAGTGACATTTTGAAATACGTGTATACCTATAATACTATCACAAGTAAAATAATGAACATATCTGTGATGCTCCAGAATTTCCTCTTGCTCCTTTGTTAATCTGTCCCTCTGGCCCCTCTCCATCCTTCTGCCTATCCTCAATCAACCACTGATATGTTTTGTCACTATAGATATATTTGCATCTCATAGAATTGGAATTTTGAGATTCATTTATGTTCCAATGATCAGTAGTTCATTCCTTTTTTATTGTGGTGTATTGTTCTACTGGATGACTATATCATCCATTTATTTCATTAATGGACACTTTGGTTGTTACTATTGTTTGATTATTATAAATATACTACTATGAATATTTGTGTACAAGATTATTAAAGGACATGCTTTCCTGTTTCTTGGGGAAATATCTAGGAATAGAATGGCTATGTCATATGGTAGGTTTATATTTATCTTTTTTATAAGGGAACAGCTATTTATTTTTTAAGGTTTTATTTTAATTCCAGTTGGTTAACATACAATGTTATATTAGTTTCAGATTTACAATATAGTGACTCAGCAATTGCATACATTACCCTGTGCTCATCGTGACAAGAGTGTTCCTTATTCCCTATAGCCTATTTAGCAACTGTCCCCAATCCCTGCTGGAAGCCATCAGTTTATTCTCTATAATTAAGAATCTGTTTCTTGATTTCTTCTCTCTCTCTTATTTTTTCCATTTGTTTGTTTGTTTTGTTTCTTAAATTCTATATATGAGTGAAATCATGTGGTATTTGTCTTTCTTTGACTTATTTCACTTAGTATTATACTTTCTAGCTCCATCCATGTTGTTGCAAATGGCAAGATTTCATTCTTTTTTAATGACTGAATAATATTCCACTGTGTATATATACCACATTACCTTTATCCATTTATCAATCAGTGGACATTTGGGCCGCTTCCATATCTTGGCTATTGTAAATAATGCTGCTATAAACATAAAGGTGCATGTATCCTCTTGAATTAATGTTCTTGTATTTAGGTAAATACCTAGTAGTGTGATTACTGTATCACAGGGTAGTTCTATTTTTAACTTTACGAGGAACAACTTTACTGTTTCCCACAGTGGCTACACCAGTTTGCATTCCCACTAGCAGTCCACAAGAGTTCTTTTTTCTCCACATCCTTGCCAACACCTGTTGTTCCTTGTGTTGTTGATTTTAGCCATTCTGACAGGAGTAAGATGATATCTTATTGTTGTTTTGATTTGCATTTGATGAGTGATGCTGAGCATCTTTTCATGTGCCTGTTGGCCATCTGTATGCCTTCTTTGGAAAAACTATTCCAAAACATACAAGAAGAAGAAAAACTTCTAACTTCATTCTATGAGGCCAGTATCACCCTGACACCAAAACCAGACAAAGACATCATTAAAAAAGAGAACAGGTGAATATCTCTCATGATGGAGATGCCAAAATTCTCAACAAAATCTTAGTAAACTAAATCCAATAATACATTAAAAAAACCCATACATCATGATCAAGTGGCATTTATTTCTGAGATGAAAAGGTGGTTCAACATTCAAAAAACAATCAATATGTCACATCAATAAGAAAAATCATAAAAAGCATATGATCATTTCATTAGATGCAGAAAAAAAAAGCTTTACAAAATCAGTGATTTGGTCACTATCAATGGTACATCCCTTCAATACAAAAACCCTTGCAATATAGGTCTAGAGGGAACATACTTCAACCTAATAAAGGCCTCATATGAAAAACCCTCTGCCAACATCATACTTAATGATAAAAAACTGAGATCTTTTCCCTTAAGGTCAAGGACAAGACAAGGATGTCCACTCTTTCTTTTATTCAACATAGTACTGGAAGTCCTAGCCACAGCAATCGAACAATAAAAAGAAATAAAAGGCATCCATATTGGCAAGGAAGAAGTAAAACTCTCACTTTTTGCAAATGATGTGATACTGTATCTAGAAAACCCTAAGACTTCACTAAAAAACTACTAGAACTGATAAATGAATTCAGTAAAGGATACAAAATCAATGTAAAGTAGTCTTGCTCTTGGTTTCAAGGAGTATCTCATCTCAGTTCACCATTCTTCACAAATATAGTTTTGAGACAATTTGTAAAAGTCTCCGGTGAACAACCTCCTCTCCTCTCTCAGAGACCTTCCTTGAGATTGTAGGGTTGTCCCTTCTCTAGCAAGCTTCTCTTGATCTCACACTGTAAGGAACATGGGTAGAGCTAAGCTTCAAATTAGCCATCACATTGGGTAGAATAAACCTCAGAATAACCTCATAATATTAGAAAAGCAATGATATAAAAATAATACCAAATGCCTATCTACTATTTTGGGAGGTATAAAACCATTTGGTTCTCTTCTGAAGTTAGGCTTGGAGCTTTGCAAGAGGTCCTTCCTTGGAAATGGATATTAAAGCAATGCACATACACATGCACACACACATTCACAGAGTTCTAGTCAGCCAGTCAGGAGAAAAGCTAATGCAGAAGCATATCAACCCATGTAACAATCTAAAGAAGAGCATCTACCTATAAATTAACCTAGTCATTCATTCTTGAATCAGAATGCAAGAATGCACTACACATAAAAGACATAACTAGCAGCATATATGTACAATGGAATATTACTAAGCCATTAAAAAGAATGAAATCTTGCCATTTACAACAATGTGCATGGATCTAGAGGATATTATGCTAAGTGAAATAAGTCAGTCACAGAAAGAGAAAAACCATATAATTCCATTCATATGTGGAGTTTAAAAAAACTCAAATGAACAAAGAAAAGAGAAAAACCAAGAAACAGACTTTTAACTATAGAGATCAAATTGTTGGTTGTGAGAGGGAAGGGGGGTACGTGGGTGAAATAGGCAAAGGTGATTAAGAGTACACTTACATGATGAGTACGGAGTAATGTATAGAATTGTTGCAACACTATATTATACACTTGAAACTAATTTAACACTGTATGTTAATTATACTGGAATTAAATAAATAAAAATCTACAAAAACACATATCTAGCAGCATCAATTATAGTCCATACACACACAAAAGGTACAACAAATAGAAGACTGACTTTTTAAAAATCTAATATATATGCTTAGGATGCAGATGATACTGATTTTATGAAATAAGAGGATGCTATGAAAAGAGAACAAAGAAGGAAGCATTCTTGGAAAGTTAAAGCATGATTTCTCAAATTATAAATTATAATAATGTGATGATGATGGAAGTCCTTGAAAATCATCTAATAAAGAGAAACCCCCAACAAAAAAAGCCTAGAAATTATAACAGGAAAAAAATAAAGGGGGGCAACACAGGATATCAGGCAACTAATTGAACTATTAGAGAAAGAAGAAGGGAATTTTAAAGAAATAAATAGAATATTTCTCAGATCTGAAGGTATACAATACTTAAAAAAAACTCTCATCAAGTATTTAAAACAATTAACAATTTGTATGTAGAATAAAAGTGGTGAGCGTGGTCATCCTTTTCTCCTACTTGACCTTAGGGGAAAAACTCTCAATTTTTATCCATTGAGTATGATTTTAGTTGTGGGCTTTTCATAGACGGCCTTTATTATTTTGAGATTTATTTTCTCTAAAGCTACTGTGTCTAGGGCTTTTTTTTTTTTTGTCATGAATGGATGTTGTACTTTGTCAAATGCTTTTTCTACATCTCTGCATCTCTTGAAATGATCATGTGGTTTTTATTCCTTCTGTTATTGATGAAATTGATTTGTGAACATTGAACTACCTTCACAGGAATAAATCTCACTTGATTGTGATGAATGATTCTTCAAGGAATTGTTGGATTTTGTTTGCTAATATTTTGTTGTGGAATTTTGCACTTATATTCATCTGAGATACTGGCTATAGTTCTCTTTTTTGTGTAGTATCTTTATCTGGTTTTGATATTAGGGTAATGCTGGCCTCATAGAATGAATTAGAAAGTTTTCTTCCTATTCTGTTTTTTGAAAACCTTGAGAAGAATAGGTATTACCTCTTCTTTAAATGTTTGGTAGTGAGGAGCCTGGCTGGCACAGTTGTTTGAGCATCCAACTCTTGGTTTTGGCTCAAGTCATGATGGGATCGAGCCCTGTGTTGTGCTCCATGCTCAGCAGGGAATCTGCTTAAGATTCTCTCTCTCCCTCTTCCTCTGCCTCTCCGCACTGCATGCTGTCTCTCTCAAATAAATAATTAAAAAAAAATTGGTAAAATTCATCAGTGAAGCCGTCTTGCTCTGGACCTTTTTGTTGGCCATTTTTTGATTACTGATTCAACTTCATTGCTGGTAATGGGTCTGTTCAAATTTTCTATTTCTTCCTTGTTTCAGTTTTGGTAGATTATATGTTTCTAGGAAATTATTCATTTCTTGGTGGTCCAGTTTGTTGGCATATGACTTTTTGTAATATTCTCTTAGTCTTTTGTATTTCCATGGTGTCAGTCACTTCTCTTTCACTTCTGGTTTTCTTTTTCTTTTTGATGAGTCTGGTAGAGTTTTATCAATTTTGTTGATTTTTTTCAAAGAAGCAGCTCCTGGTTTTATTGAGATATTTTTCCCTGAGTGACATTCATTGGAGAATAGGGCCTGCAGACAGACCAAGATGTCTGCCCCCAGCCCACTGCACAGTCGAACTGATGTGTATGGTGTCTTTTCCCCCTTCTTGTGGCAAGAGTCACTTTGGGGTGGTGTTGACCCCTGTTGGGGCTGATTTGAAGACTGCCACATTTGTGATGCCACTTTGGTTGGATTCTTGCCTAGGGTGTGTTAGAGGGGGCAGGTATGCAGAATCCAGGGGTAGAGCATGTGGTGTTTGCACAGTTTGGGCTAGTCTGCTGTGGGAGGGGACTTACAGCTGCTCCTTGGAAAATTCCTGCTGAGGCTGAGTTGGAGGGGGCTGGTCCACAGAAAAGCACAGGAGCAGGGTGTTCTGTTAGGTAGCTAGGTGGAGACTTTGTGCTGCACTGTTTTCTGTAGGTATGTCCATATATCTAGGCCAAGTGATGCAAGAATGGGGAGTAGGAGGGAATGGCATCTGCCAGTTCCTCTGTTCTTGGAGAAGTCTCTCAAAGATCCTTACCCTTCTAGTATACTCTCTGAGATTAGTAAACAAGTCTCCCTTTCTTATGCCCCTGGTGTTTTTCAAACTTCTACTTCTATGCTGTATCTCAATGGGGTGTTTGTTTTGCTGACTCTTTAAGGACAGGGACTCAGTTCCCTAATACCTTCTCATTCTCCCAGAGCTGAGTCTGCCAATTTTTAAAGTTCCGGGTGTTAAGCCCTACTGATTGTATAGATTCATGAGGTTAATCTCTTTGGTTTTCAAAGCCAAGTATTACAGGAATTCATCTTCCTAGTGTGGCTTCCTGTGCTTGGGGTGCCTGTGGTGAGATCTGCTCTTTCCCCCTCTGCACTCATGGAGTCCTTTCCTCTTGTGGACAGTCTTAGGGGTCATTTTAGCTTCCAACTATGTCTCTGCCCTTCCCTTTTTAGTGTGGCCTCTTTACATTTAGCTGTGGAGAGTCTGTTCTGCATCTTTGGATAATTTCCTGATTATTTACATTGATGTGGGTGTTATCTAGGTGTATCTGTGGGAGGAGGTGAATGTAGGGTCTTCATACTCCACCATCTTCCTTGGAACTCCCATGTACTCATCTTTTATGTTGCCATCATTTATATATACACGTATCTATATATTACTTATACATGTTTATTCTAAAATTTGACATAGTATATAAGAAGTAAAGTAGAAGATAAAAATCTCTTTCTACTTGCTCTCTCATTTTTCTTTCCACAGAGATTTAAAGAATGGAAAAGGGGATCCCTGGGTGGCTCAGTGGTTTGGCGCCTGCCTCAGCCCAGGGCGTAATCCTGGAGTCCCAGGATAGAGTCCCATGTCGGGCTCCGTGCATGGGGCCTGCCCTCTGCCTGTTTATGCCTCTCTTTCTCTCTCTCTCTCTCTCTCTCTCTGTGTGTGTGTCTCTCATGAATAAATGAATAAAATTTTTAAAAAAGTAAAAAATGGAAAAATAGTTTTGTTATATATTAGATAGCCAGTTTATGGCCCAGCTGCTAAAACCAATAAAATAACAACACTTCACAGTCTTGTTGTAGATATGGTGAACTGACAAGGAGAGAGAGGATGCAAGTCTGATCAAAGTCATATGTGCTGTTTTCTTTCTACTTCCATTCAATCTCTGTAGTTATCCATGAATCCAATAATGAGAGGTAAGCAATGGGAGTTAGTGGGCTGAATCTAGCTTATGGTCTACTGGCCTATGAATTTGGGAAGAACACCTGGGCAGTCATGGGTCCCCTATCCATATCCATATCTATATCCATATATACTTAGCAGAGCCACATTTTAGAAACAGAGCTCCTAAAACATCAAGCCTCAGATCTTTTCATTTTTAAATTCAAGAGAAATAATCCTTGACTTCCTATTTCCTCCATTCTCTACCCCCTACTCCTTGTTTCCTTCACAGCCCAAAATGAGTTTAGTGTATCTTTTCACTCTCTACTCAGTTTCTGGAGCTCTTGTACTAACAGATTGTACTCTTTTTGCTTCCCTCATAGCGATTTATTTATACCACTAATATAAGATTTATAGTAATATATGATAGCCTTATATGTTATATACATGATAGATGTTAGAAGTTCAAAGAATAATATGACATGGTCCCTACCTAAATAAGTCACCAGAGTACACTTGATTATTTACTAAATGCCAGTCACTGTGCTAAGTACTTCCTATGCATCATATAATCCTCATTGCAGCCCTGTGTCTTAGGAAATATTTTCTTCATTTCACAGAAGATAACAGAGAGACTAATTAATTAGCCCAACATTAAATGGGTGACACAGCAAATACTAACATCTAGGTAATAAAATAATAGAGTCCACATTCTTAAATCATTTTTCTTTATTATTTAAATTTATTTATTTATTTATTTATTTATTTAAAAGATTTTATTTATTTATTCATGAGAGACACACAGAGAGAGAGAGAGAGAGAGAGAAGTAGAGACACAGGCAGAGGGAGGAGTAGGCTCCATGCAGGGAGCCCAATGCGGGATCTGATCCTGGGTCACAAATTATACTACATTTTCATCTTTGATATTCTTCCTCTATTCTGGAACAATCAGAGAGGTGATACAGGAAAGAATGAAATCCCCAAGGATGCCCTTGCACCTTTTATCATCTGGGATCTCAGAACAGCAGAATACAGCGGATGCTGAAACATAAAAGTGCAATAATAAAATGATTGAATTGCTTAGGAAACAGTGATTTCAGCAAAATAGTTTTGCACAGTATCATATGAGGTTGCATTGTCCGCCTTCTCACTTGTTCCCCCTCCTGACTCCTCCTTCAACTTAGTTCACTTATATGAAATATCACCTGATCATCTGATTGGAATCATCATTAATATCATCACCTGATATGGTGAAAGCAGGATCGTCAGGATCCAACATCAGAAAGGAAGGACTCAGCATTAGAACCCTGTTCCCTCACGCTACATGACCACAAAGACATCCAAACCCTCTGCTACAGCTTCTGATCAGCTTCTGTGAGCCTCAGAATCTAGCACTGTGTCCAATTAAGAAAGAAGAAAAATGCATTTTTGGGGTATTCCTTTTCTTTTGCAGTGTGTCTGCTGCCTGCTAGATCCCCTCCTTGCATTTTTCATAATCTGTTTATAAAATTTCAGATGAGTTTTCTTGATTCTTCATTCCTGACTTAGATGTGCTGACATGCTAGGTCAAAACCAAGAAAGTGTTATAGTGGGGTAAAATTTAAAGACCTAGTTAAAAAAAAAAATCACTTAAGCAGAAACTGTAGGTAGAGTTGGGGAAGAGAATATGAAAGGGAGATGTGCTTCGAATCAGAATGAGAAAATCGAATCATTCATCACAGGAGTAATTCCTCACTTACTTATTGCTGCTAGTTGTCTACTGTGTCTCTGGCACTTAGGACAGTCCTGACAAATATTGCACTATCACTAAACAGACATTGAATGAATAAAGGGGCGCATGAGTGATCACTCCATCCCTGCTGGCTGAAGCAGAGTGACCATTTGTCAGAAATAATGTAAAAGGATTTGTGCTCTAGATGGAGGCTAAACCTCTGCCTCTAAGATTCCTTGCAGTAGTTACTCCAGTAATATCAACTCATTCATTCTAGATCATTTCTCTAATCAGAAAAAAAAAAACAAAAACATAATAGACCGATGTAATGTGGAGTCATTATTAGCATTATATCGAAATCTTTAACATTTAAAAAAAAATAGGTTGATGTGGATCTTTCCTAAAGAGTGGCCTACAGGTAAAACCTTATCCTGGTGACAGTAGGATAGAACATGTGAAAGATATTGACAGTAGGGAATAAGGTAGAGCATGTGAAAAGTATTGAAGATCCAAGTAGCCATCTCTTTCTCACAAAACCACTTGGAAATGTTTGAGGAGTCACTAGCACTGTGAATTCAGGGTATAGGAGATCATCAAATAAAGCACTCACGTTTTTCCAGCATGGTACAACTCGAAAGCTTTGTGGAGTTGGTCAAAAGGCAACTGATGGGTTACTAATGGATCTATATTAATTTTATTTTGCAGGTAATCAGTCACTAGGTGGTGAATACAGTCTCTGGTTTTATAATCTGCAAAACAAAAAGGCCTTTGTAATAACATTTGAGAAGTGCCAAACCAACCGAAAAAAAAAATTATGTCCGGGAGATTTTCTTCTGAAAATTTGACACTGAACATGGAAAATAAATCATTTATACATCAGAAGCCATTGACTACTGTTGCTAAGTGTGGCTTCTATAGAAGTCCTGTTACCTAGAATTCCTTTGGAGAAAAGTTGGGTCAATATTCACATGTTACTGAGTTGAAAATGATCCTTTTAAACTAGCAGTCTCTAGCTCACTTCCTGGGCTTACTATTGCATAAACATTTCCTCCTCTGTGTATTCACACACATGGAGATGGCACTGGGAATTTACTATCAGAGAAATGGGGGCAGATGAATATTAATAGACTAGATAATAGAATATTATCTAGATACCTATTATCAGATAGAATATTAATTGACTAAAGCTGTTGGTCAATATTGTTCATAAACAAGGGCCCTTCTGGAAAGATAAAAGCCAGCATCAAAACACTAGGTTGGTGTTACATACTTTTATGTAATCTTACATATATATATATATGGTGTCCTATAACTACCTAAGAAGCTTTGCTGCTAAAAGAGCACAACAAACCCACCAGCATGGAACTGAAGTTGACTGAATTATTTGAAACACCGGGAAAACCCAAAAAATACTTTGCAGGGGATAAAAATTGTATTTGAACTTTAAAAAAAAAAAACCTATTTAACTGAATTAACTGAAATTGACTTACAAAATCTGCAAAATTTTCCAACTCATTGGATAAGTTTTTTCTACCATTATAGCTCTGTTTCCTCAAGGAGAGGAATTTTGGTCTGTGTCTTACCAAGTTAGAAGGGATTTCATGAGAGAAACCAACCAGTGCCTCCTATTCACTGACCCACCTCCTAGACATACACCCTTCATCGTCCGGCCGGAGACAATCATCGGGGCGTCCAGGGAAAGCTTCGAGTTTAATGGAGCTACTCCAACAATCAGACAAACACCATAGCTCCGGTGGCAGGAATCCCAAGCAGCAAGCTGATAAAGACAATAACGACCATAAGCACTTTCCCACACATAAGTAACAACCACCACCAGAGGTGGAAGGAATCGTGTTGCTAGATCTGAACCTCTTCCAGGCCAGATGCTGCCTCCAGGGTTGCCTGTAACAGGACCTCACTAGAGAACCAGTAGAGCTTAGTGGCAAGGAGCACAGCCTGTGCTAGCTGTGTGACCTTAGGTAAGTCACCTAACCTTTTTATACCTCAGTTTCTTCATTTGTAAAAAGAATGATACTATCATAGAACTGTTATGAAGATTAAGTGATTTATCATTCTTAGAACATTTAGAACACTGTCTGGCATGTAGTAAGGACCATATACTTGTTAAATGAAATTACCTGTTGCCTTTTATCTGGACTTTCTCACTTGCTATGGTTCTCGGTCTGACTCATTTGTATTAAAACAAAACAATTATATACATATTGTGTGTGTGAAGCTTTATTTTTTTTCAAGGTTTTATTTATTTGTTCATGAGACACACACACACACACACACACACACACACAGACAGAGGCAGAGATACAGTCAGAGACACAGGCAGAGGGAGAGAGGCAGGCTCCATGCAGGGAGCCCGATGCAGGACTCGATCCCGGGTCTCCAGGATCACGCTGAAGGCTGAAGGCGGCGCTAAACCACTGAGCCACCTGGGCTGCCTAGAAGCTTTATTTTTTTAAATTCACTTTTGTAGGGGTATACAGTGTGCTTCTTTATATCTATTTATTTTACTTCCTTTTCTGGTTCATAACCCTGTTGTCTTTCTCCTTTCTTCTTTTTTGCCTTATTTTCTCTTTCCTGTTACCTATATCACTACCTTTTCTTCCTTTATTTTTCAATCAATTACATTAAGTACACACTGAGACATATTAAATGTTTACATTTTGTCCTCTAAATTGTAAGACCCAAAATATGGTGCCTATTTTATTCACTCTTCTATCCCTAGAACATAACATATTGGTGCATAGGAATTCATTTTTTGAATGAATGAATGGTTCTAATAGAGGACCCATAATTATCATGTGAATTAGATAATGTTTATGCTTAAATATAAAAGCAAATATGCAGAGCTAGGAACAAAGAAAAGGGAATACTGGTATTATGGCCTTTTGAATCTTTAAACTTTGTGTACTGTAATAATATATTTTTAAGTATATATTGCTTTTATTTTTATTTTTTTAAAGATTTTATTTACTTATTCATGAGAGACACAGAGAGAGCAAGAGAGGCAGAGACACAGGTAGAGGGAGAAGCAGGCCCCATGCAGGGAGCTTGATGTGGGACTCGATCCTGGGATTCCAGGACCATGCCCTGGGCCAAAGCCAGGCGCTAAACCACTGATCCACCTAGGGATCCCCTGCTTTTATTTTTAAATAAATGTTTTAGAGTGCATTTATGTTCTGTTCTTATAGCTGGGGTCTACAAGTCCAAAACATATGTTCAGGAGAGTTTATACCAATCTAGGTGAGGATATTTAACACATACTTCCCTCCGCCTTAAGCATATAATCACCATGCCCCAAGTCCACGTACCATGGTATCACTGAGTCCAATAGCCTCAAAGGCAAAGTCAGCACCAACTCCTGTCATTTCCATGACCACCTGCTGGACAGGCTTCTTGAGTTTTTGAGGGTTGAGACAATCAGTGACCCCTAATGCTCTTGCCCGGGGAAACTTCTCCTCATTGATATCAACCCCAATGATTCTAGAAGCACCAGATGCTTTACAGCCCATGACAATGGCTGAACCGATTCCACCAAGTCCAAAGACCACGCAGGTGGAACCATGAGTGACCTACAAATTCACAAGGAATGTTTATATTAGGAATCAAACCTGGGCACATATGTAATTAAGAAAACAAGCAAACAAACAAAAACAACAGTTGAAACTTTCGGCTCTATAAATAACAGTTGAATGTTTAGACTGATTGGCTTAGTTTTGATGTTTTCCAGGCAAATCACTATGACAGACACTAACACACAGGTACCTTCCTCACCTTGGCTGAGTGCACAGCAGCCCCATAACCTGTAGGCACCTCACAACTTATGAGACTGACTTTATCCATAGGAGCAGCATCATCAATTTTTGCCACTGCAATCTCAGGAACAACAGTATATTCAGTGAACGTGCTTGTGCGGAAAGAGTGATAAATCTTTTTTCCTTTGCAAGTAAATCTGCTAGTCCCATCCAGCATTAATCCAGAAGAAGGTAGAACACTGTTCCGTGGTGGCATAGACACAGGTAGAGGCAGCAGCATAGACACAGGGATTTGTAAAGACAGAAGCGAGTACCTTTAGTTACAGGTCAGTACTTATACAATATCAGCAATTTGATAAAAGAATAATAGGGTAAATTACTAACTCTTGCTTCTCACAGAAGTTTCCTTTGGGATGCAAGCAGGAACTGCATTCTCTACACTGTGGAATAATAAGTGTGAGGACTTTATCTCCTATATATAAAAAAAATAATACAAGCATTAGTTTAAAACATTATTGGAACAGAAATACAATAATATGTTTATAAAAGTTTCATTGGATGGCTTAAAAACTTGCAGGCAGGTTATAGCAGCCAGGATAACATTGCCCATTGCTGTTTTCTTTTTAAGTTTTTATTTAAATTCCAATTAGTTTGAGGTATACAGTATAGTGATTCAGCACTTCCAAGTGCCCTCCTTAATACCCATCATCTATTACCCCAATCCCCCACCCCCCTTCTGGTAAACATCAGTTTGTTTTCTATAGTTGAGAGTCTGTTTCTTGGTTTGCCTTCCTCTCAGGTATTTTTTTTTTCTTTTCCTTGCTTGTTTGCTTAGTTTTTTAAATTCTACATATAATTTAAATCGCATGATATTTCTCTTACTCTGACTGACTTATTTTGTGTAGCAGAATACTCTCTAGCTCGATCCATGTAAGTGAAATCTTGCCATTTGATGGCATCTTGCAAGATTTCATCGTTCTTATGACTAATATTCCATTATATATATATATATATATATATATATATATATATATATCACTTCTTCTTTATCCATTCACCATTTGATGGACACTTGGGCTGTTTCCATACATTGGCTATTGTTGATAATGCTGCTGTAAACGTTGGGGTCCATGTGTCTCTTTGAATTAGAATTTTTGTATTCTTTGGGTAAATATCTAGTTGTGCACAGTTGTTGGATCATAGAGTAGTTCTATTTTTAATTTTTTGAGGAACCTCTGTAGTGTTTTCCAGAATGGTTGTGTCAGTTTGCATTCCCACCAACAGTGCAAGAGGGTTCCCCTTTCTCTGAATCCTTGCTGACACCTGTTGTTTCCTGTGTTGCCCATTACTGTTTGGAAGGAGAAACTATATAACCTGGTTTTAGAAATGACATTATTCTTTTGGGCAAATAATGGATATTTGGGAATATTTCTTATAGGGTAGATAGTTGTAGGTCTGCTTTCCCCCTGCTCTGGAAATAGAATGAAACTAAGAATGAATCTTAAAGATGTTATCTAGCTTAACCCTTTTGTTTTTCATTTGAAGGATTTAAGCCCCACAGTGTAGTCACCTGCCTAGAGTGGTCCAATCAGGTAATAAGAAAGCACTTTTCATTGAGTCTTTTTGCCCATGGTGGCACACTGACTCATAGCAGCCTCTGACATATTTTCTTTAGTGGGGCTTAGTTCCTAGATATGCTAATTCCAGAGAATAAAAGGGATCACTCTCCATTTGCAGAGGGAGCACTTAATGCAGAGGGTAGTTTTAGGTTGCAGAGTTCTGGACACGATGTTGATTATATTTGGATCCAGTCATTAGTTAGCACACCTGGGCTCTAGGGTGACAGGCTGGATGGGGTCTAAAAAGAAAATTAATTAACACAGTCATCACAGACTTAGAAAGGCCTGGTCAGAGGTCTACAACATTGTTCTGGATGGCCCCTACAAATTTTCCTAACAAAGAAATAGCTCTCTCTCCTTTGGCCTCTTGCAGAGTTTAGATGGCATTAAAATCTCTACAAGTTTATATAAGGCACATGTCTTCATTGGCTCTTAAAAATTCCAAAGATCCTGGATCTCAAATTCAGGAGAACTTTTGGTCTTTTATCCTTTCCCCTCCAAATGTTCATTGTTTTCCACAAAACTTTCAATGGATTTTTTTCTAGCTAAAGAGGAGTTAGAGCATATATTCCACCTGTTTGCATTATGTTATTAGACACATAGAGATTATGCTTTTTACTTTTGTCCTCCTGTGTGCCTAGTGTCAGATGCATGGTAGACATTCCATAATTTTTTGCTAAATCAATTCCCCAGTAAGAGCTTCACAAGTGTCCTGACCATGCATTTTCTTAAATCTCTTGGTGTGTCTGGCTCCAAGCTGTGAGGTCTGTAATATCTTAATCTGTGTGATTGCTCTTATTCATTCTATTCATTTCAGTCATGCTAAGAATAGCTATGTCAAGATCTTTTTTGATAGTCTGGGAAAGAACATATACTTGCTTTCTTTGATTCTTTGAAATATATCATTATCATCCTGTCAATGAAAAGTCAAATTCTGTATTCCAGTTGATTAGAACATTCATTTGTCAAACATTCTAATGCATTCTAATCCTGAGACAGGTACTATGCTAAGCATGTGAGGGGTACAAATATATGTAAGAAACAGTCTCAATATTTTTCAATCATTTAGAATTCCACTGGTCCTATCTCAATACTCATTTAGCTATGGATATATATACTTGGCTCAGCGACTGGCCCTTTGGATTGCTAGAGAAGACAGCAGAGAAACTGTGTGAGTCTTGGAATCACTGGATACAATTAATATAATGATAAATGATTAGTTAGAAGAGTCTAGAGGCAAACCAATTTTTTCCTGTAAATATGTTAATACATTTTAAGTTCATCCTCTGTGCAAAGTTGTTCTTTGGGAGGCTGTTTGTGAGCAGGGTCCTATGGCCCCACTTCTTACCTGGTTTCACTGAGGTCACACCTTTGCCACTACTCTCCACAATCCCAGCTCCTTCATGGCCTGGGATGAAAGGAAAGATTGCTGAGAGTAATCCTTTTATTGCATGATCATCAGTACCACAGATCCCTGTAGATGCCAGCTGCATAGGAATTAAGTGACAAAAGATCAATTGGTTTGGAAATTTTCTTTCTTTCTTTTTTAAATCTGAGATTGATTATTAATTTTTTTTTACATGAATTATGTCATTTTATCCCTATACCAATCCTCAGAGGAATCAGGACAGGTCTTATTGTTTCCAATTTAGAGATGAGGAAAGGGAGATTCAAAAATTGAGAATGACTTGTCCAAAGTCATATGACACATGTTCAGATCTGGAAATAAATTTTTGTTTTTTGAAATCTATTCTGTATATATAGGTCATCAGATAGTTTTGAAATATGAGGGATAATTGCATACAATGAAGGACTTTTTGCCCACATTATCAATAGCACCACCATTGAGAAACAAAGAATTTTAGGCCCATATTGTGGAATGTTTTTCCTGTGCTCTGGGGAAATCTGTTTTTAGCATTTTAAACTTGTATGTTGAAAATATTCTTTAAATTAATAATATTAAATTGGGGGGCCTGGGTGGCTTAGCAGTTGAGCGTCTGCCTTTGGCTCAGGGCATGATGATCCCAGGGTCTGGAATCAAGTCCCACATCAGGTTCCTTGCGTGGAGCCTGCTTTTCCCTCTGCCCATGTCTCTGCCTCTCTCTGTCTCTCATGAATAAATAAATAAAATCTTAAAAAAATAAATTAATAACATAAAAGTGAGTTTCAGTTAAAATTAACCACTGTAAAATTTAGTTGACATTGAGAAGTTTTTTTTGTTTTTGTTTTTGTTTTTTTTAAAGATCACGCCCTGGACTGAAGGCGGTGCTAAACCTCTGAGCCACCCGGGCTGCCCGACATTGAGACATTTTAAAACTTAGTTAATGGCCTGAGTTTTCTCGTCTGTTAATAGGCCTGACCCAACTACATTGATCATAAAAATGAAGCATTTCATATACCATGGTCCCTAAATAACTGCTCCACTGCAATACAAGCACAAAAGTATGTGCCCGAGCATACCGACTGCTTTTCCAGTAAGTGTAATGGGAGCGGCCGAGTTTATAACTGGAACACTGGGATCAACTGTGGCATAGGATTGTGGCTAATTGCTAAGCAGATATGCTCATGACAACTATGCTGTGCTTTGGGTTCCTACTAAAATGGCTTCAAGGGCAGCCTGGGTGGCTCAGCGGTTTAGCGCCTGCTTTTAGCCCAGGGCCTGATCCTGGAGACCCGGGATCGAGTCCCACATCGGGCTCCCTGCATGGAGCCTGCTTCTCCCTCTGCCTGTGTCTCTGCCTCTCTCTCTCTCTCTCTGTGTCTCGAATAAATAAATAAAATCTTTAAAAAATAAAAATAAAAAAATAAAATGGCTTCAAGATGCTATCAAAGGCTAAAAATGTTGTTTTAGGTATGCAGCAGTCTGGAATCTCCTCATTAGGTTTGTTCTATATATCAGATAAGAATATGCAATTATTTTTGGGAGGTTGTCTCTAGCAGTAAGTGGAGATGGAACTGTCTGTGCTTATGAACAGATCCAGTCCGTTAGCTTGATTTTGTCCAGGGTTCAGTGTGGTGTTGCTCAGGTTCTTGCTGCTGCAACTTCTACCTTGGTGAATCGTGGATTAATTATTTGGGTTTTAGCCTTTGTAGCAAAGGAGAGTATAGGTGTAAGAACAGAGCATATTGGCTAATTAACTAGGAAACATTTCGGCAGATGGTGACCCAGTACAAAATAAATACTAATTAAAAGCTGTTTGGATGGCTCATAAATAGAAAAATATAGCTTCTGAATAGCAGTCAGTTAACTAAATTCCTTTCTCTGTGTACGTTCTTATCACCTTTCGTTTTATTTTTTACAATCAAATCTTTAGCATAACACTGGACATGGAGCTGATAATTTATTTAATGTTACTTCCCATTTTCTCCTGTTTTGTCTTTCACTGCCTGTCTTTTTCTACTTTCCTACTTCCCTTCACTCCCTTTCCCTCTGTCATCTTTACAATTCCCTTCATTTCTTTTTTCCTATAACCATCCTCCTATACCCTCTACTTTGATTAGATATGGTATGGACTAGAAGCATGTGGCTTTTTCACTATCTGTTGTGTTCATTAAATCAAGAGTTGAGTTTCCTAAGTCTCAAATTAGAAGATAGATGAATTTAATATTTAATAAGATTTAAAGCAATAATACTCCTAAAATTGGGTATTTAATGATTTGGTAAAGTTTGACTGAGAGTTGATATGAGTGGCAAGGAGCCTTTTCCCATGCCTGATATAAGTTCTGTTCAATAATTGTTAACTCTTCTTAGTTGCTTTGGATACTATTATGGAGTCCTAGATGCTCATTCCTAGAAATTGAAATTTTACCACACAGTGAACTTTTTCAGACAAACTCCGAGATTATTATAATGTATGAGTCCAAAACAACAGAGATGGAAAATTAGTCTGTTAGTCACTGCATATTCCTTTGTTGACATCAACTTTGTGTCATAGAGGTAGGAGGAAATGCACTTCTTGTCTTCTTTCCCTCAAAAATGAAAAAAAGTTACCACTTAAAACACCTTCTAGGTCACATTGTGAGGTATATAGGCCTATGATATTATATAATTTAAGTAAAAATTTCAATACTGGCAAAAGGATTATGTGGATGAGTGAACTACCACTACTTTACAAGTATGAAGAATATCTTAAACTTTCATTACCTCTATTCATTTATCCTAGTTTTACAATTTCCTCTTTTACAAAGAAGAGTGGACAGACCGCAAATGCAAATTTTATACATATTATATATAATATATATGATATATATAATATATAATAATAATATATAATATATATATATATGAAACAGAACAGGAGTTCCTTACATTTGCCTTCATAGGTAAAAGTTAAAAAACTTAAATTTACCTTAATACGCACTTCCCCAGCCTTTGGTGGCTCAACTTGTACTTCCTCAATTGAAAGAGTAGAATTTGCTGCCCAGGCAATGGCTGCCCGGCATGTAATTGTCTGTGGACACAATGACATTAAAATGATATCATTTAGTGAAAAATTTTAACTTTTATTCCGATCATACAAATGACACTTATTTGTTATAATTAGTAAAAATACGAAAGTCAAAAAGAAACAGAAGAAAAATCATTGTAATTTCAGATACAACCTGTTGAAATTTTAGCATATCTCCTTCCGGTCTCTTAGAAGAATTTTGATATAGTTGAGATCGTGTTTATAAGCAATTTTGTATTCAGCTTTTTTCTAGTAACCATCACCATATATTGAGCATTTACCATTTACTTGTCAGTAAGCATTTTCTCATGACTTCAGTATATGTACTGCCAAAACGAGCGCTTCTCATGACTTCAAATGCTTTGTAATCAGAATTTTAAATGGCTACTTTATATTTCATCCTGTGAATGTGTCCCAATTTGCTTTGTAACTATCTAGACATGTCATCATTTTCATTGTTTTAACTATTCTAAAGTATATTGTGATAACCAACTTTGTTCATAATTTTGACTTGCTTGGTTTCCTTAAGTAATGATTACTTTGGAAAAGATAAAGACATTATTAGGGCTAAATTGATTTCCCAAGCTGTTTACAGAAATGTTGAATAATTTGGCACAATTCCTAGAAATGTAAAAGAATATCTGTAAACATTATTTATTCCACTCTCATCAGCATTGACAGTAGTCATTAAAAGCAAAGTATCCAATAGGTACAAAAAGCTAGCTATTTCTTTTCTTTTCTTTTCTATTTATTTATTTATTTATTTATTTATTTATTTATTTATTTTTTAGCTATTTCTTTTCACTAGCACTTTTTGAATGCTAATGATGTTGAGTATATTCTCTGTCTTATGTAGTCATATGTATTTTCCTGTTTTGTGGAGTGTTTGGTCATATAGTTAATGTAAGTATCTACTGGCATCTTGGCATTTTTCTTATTATTCATTTGACCCCTTTACACATTAAAGGAGTGAGCTATTGTCTGTCAGCTTGTTGTACATCATTTTCCCTAGTTGACATTTGAACCTTAATTTTTATGAAGTTACATGCATTCATGTGCACACACATTTTAAAATTTTGGTTACTCGAAGTATCTTCTCCTTGTTATTTATTCCATTTTTATACTTTGGAAATTCTCTCCCTGTAGAGACTAAATATTTCTTATCTTCTTTCTAGATTTTTATAGTTTGCTTTTTAAATCCTTTACTCTTAAAATTATTTTTTGTATGATGTGCAATTATAGAATCTAAATAATTGTCCTAGTACAAACTCTTGATTGTTTCTCTAATTTCTGCTTAAATTAGCCCCTTTACTATATAAGTTCTTATATTTACAAGTTTCTCTTTGGAAGCTGTTTCTATTGTCCCATTTATCTTCTTGACAGTTCTTGCAGCAGCATCTTGATGATTTTAATACTTTAATTTTTTTATATATCTTAATATCTGGTGGGATTAGTACCCTTTATAATTTTATGTATGTTCCATTTGCAAGTTTACTGCACTAGTAATTGTAAGATATACTAAGCTGACTAAATCTGTTATGTCTCCAAGAAATTTAGATACCACTACAGGAGCTAATATATGTCTTATACTACAAAGAAAAAGGACAAATGCCAAGAAAAGAAATTCAAATAAAATGATACAAAAAAATTACTTCTGGGGTGCCTGGTTAGCTCAAGTGTCTGCCTCTTGGTTTTGGCTCAGGTCATGATCTCACGGGTTGTGAGATTGAGCCCCGAATCTGGCTTCTTGCTCAGCTGGGAGTCTGCTAGAAAGATTCTTTCTCTCTGCCCCTCCTGCCCACACTGCCCCCTCTTAAAATAAATAAATAAGTCTTAGAAAAAGAAAAGAAAAACATTATTTCTTTCAGGATGAAATAATTCTGCTTTTACCTACCAAACTCAAGTAAAAATTTATACTTTATGAAAAAACTTCTGTAATTTCAAAATGATACACACAAGGCAAAAAAACTTGGAAAATTCAGACTAGGGTACAGGGGGAAAACTGCAAGGTTGGCACCCAGCTATTACTATTTATAACATTTTAGGGTCTTTCCAATTGATATCCTATATGTGTTTGTGTAATCATACTAAGAATATTGTTTTACAGTCTACTCTTGCATTTTGCTTTATAAGTGCTTTATAGGTAATTTAAAATGATCACGTAGGATTTTATTTACTATAATATTTATTTAACCAGTTTCCTAATATCTGACACATCTCACTTCCAGTGTTATACTTTTTATTTTTTGAGACAGAGAGAGAGAGAGAGAGAATGAGAGAGAGTATAAATGTTGGGAGGAGTAGAGGGAGAGGGACAAGCAAGCTCCATGAGGAATGCAGAGCCCAACATGGGGCTCTATCCCACAATCCCAAATCAAGAGCTGAGCTGAAATCAAATCAGAGGCTTAACCAACTGAGCCACTCAGGCTCCCCTCCAGTGTTATACTCTTAAAAACAATGCTATAGTTAACATGTATATAAAAACAACCTATGGGACACCTGGGTGGTTCTGCAGTTGAGGGTCTGCCTTTGGCTCAGGGCATGACCTTGGGGTTCCGGGACTGAGTCCCACATCGGGATCCCTGAGAGGAGCCTGCTTCTCCCTCTGCCTATGTCTCTGTCTTCTTTCTGTATTTCTCATGAATAAATAAATAAAATCTTTAAAAAAATAAATATTTCCTTTGATTAAATTTCTGAGTCAAATGATAGGCATATTTTTAAGATATTTGATACAATGTTGTCAAACTATCACCCAAGAAGTGTCTAGTAAGCTATTTTCCCAGCAGTGATGTTTGAGTTTCTGCAGGTGGGAAAACATTAGGTATTATTAGAAATCTTTACTAATCTGATGGGAGAAAATGGTGTCTTAATTTTGTTTCAGTGTACACTTTTTGGACAAGTAATGGAAATGACATAGATCTATTTTAAAAGTAGCACTTACTTTGTCTGAAGTGTCCATGGTGAGTTTTCTTCCCTTGATGCTTTAAAGGTATAGCTGAGAGGACTGCACTTCCTTGACTGCTCCTGGGCAAACCACACAGATTATTTATAATGTTTGCACTTCGAAAGTTATTAAAAGTAATTACATAATCACGCACCAACAAGGGAAAACCAGACAGGTGAAGTGGTTGGTAAATAAGTAAAGGTGAAGGAATGTGGGAGAGTGATTGGGGAGGGAGCGGGTTAAAACAACGATGCTGAATAAGGAGAGCTTAAAAGGTAACAGTGAGGGACACCTGGGTGGCTCAGCAGTTGAGTGTCTGCCTTTGGCTCAGGGTGTGATCCTGGGGTCCTGGGATCGAGTCCCACATCGGGCTTCCTGCATGGAGCCTGCTTCTCCCTCTGCCTTGTCTCTCTCTCTCTGTGTGTCTCTCATGAATAAATAAATAAAATCTTAAAAAAAATAAAAGGTAACAATGAGTGAGTGAGAAGGCAATGAAAGGATTATTAAAATGTGAATCAAGTGATAGAAACTAAGAGGAAGATCATCTACTAATTAGTTAACAATGTGAATGTCAGTTACATGAAACGTATCCTTGGATCCAGGCAATGGAAGTACAACACAGGGTCTCTGGGAGTCAAAAAAGATGGAAAAAGCACAAATAATGATACAAAGTACTACGAAAAAGCTGAGAAGACAGTAACAAAGATGATAAATGCTAAAAGCAATATGAGGTCATTGTGAATGATTAGAGAGTTTTATTTAAGTGAGACTTGAACTGCATCTGGAAGAAAGAATTTATATAAAATAAAGTAATGGGTAGCATATTCAAAATGAGAGTTTGAGCTTAATCAAAGAAAAGTGAAACAGCATGATGTGGACTTTGGGTAATGCTAATAATGATGATGATGATGCGATTCCTGATAATGATAAGGATGATGATGACCTCAGGCTACCTTTTAATATTTGCTTACTGCAGTGTTTCTCTACATCAGAATGTGTAATGGGAGGTTGTTAAAAGTTTATAACTCTGGCCATACCCTTGATATTCTGGCTTCTGCTGGTAAGGATCCCATGACAAATAATAGACCAGAAAACATCAAGGTACGACTCATTAATTGGCAGAATAAGACTGTGAGTTCTTTGGTTGGCTACTCAGGCTGCCCCTAATTCACATCTCCTAGACATTATTTGTCCAGAGCTTCCTTGGAGGAGGCCAATGAAGCAATTTCTCTCCTGAGAACATATTATCTTCACAGTTCACAGTTACTATAAGGAGAGAGTAATTTGGGGCAAGCTTCAGTAATTAGTACCTCTCGAGGTTTGGAGTTTTTCTGGCAACAGAACTCTCTTAGCCCTCTAGTCAGTTGTTTATAAGTTTCATTTTAAGTGTTTTATATCTGTTAATAATTCAGAAATCCTCTCAGGGTCCTGGCCCTAACACTGCTTCTATCTTATCATAAAGCCTAGGGACTAACCAATATCCTCACATACCTAGGATATTGTGAAACTCTTGCTATAAGACTTGGACCAGAAACTGAGCTCGGGTGAGGCTTGGTTTCTTTGCTCTGAAACCTGGCCAGGAGAATGCTCTTGGGAGGCATGTCAGGTGACTATGCTTTATATAGGGAAGGGTCACCTTTACGGGCAAGATAGTACAAGAACAGAGGTGCTTGGATGGGATTGAAGGAATTTAGGATTGTTCATTCTTCTCTATCCTTAAATAACCTTGCTCTACAATACCCTGGTCAGGAAGATTTCTGCCCCAATGGACTACTCTTGGAACCTACACATTGTCCCTATTCAGCAATGCTTGGATGATGTGATGTTCAATATTGCCTGAGAAGATTGACTGTGACTCGAAATGAATGAATGTGCTGATGTGAATGATCTTGTTCAGAAGGTCCAGTTTGGGCTTGTCTCTCCCATAGCATCTTGCTAATGGCTAAAACATTAAGAAAATTTTTTTCCAAGTTGCCTAAATTTAGAGCTTTAGTGAGCATGTGGTCTGAATCCAAGATGACCAGTGATAATTGCCCATTTAATGGCTTTTCTACAAAATCTATCTTCCAAATCAAGAATTGGAATCTTTATTGCTTCTCAGTCGCCTCCACTCCACTGTGAGTATCCACAGTTTTGAGATATCAATGTACCATTTCCCTTCTGGGATCCAATTTTTGTATTAGAGCTCTTTTCTTTCCAAGTTACTGGAGCCTAACATGAATAAGCTTAAGGAAAAGGGGGAAAATGTTAACAGAAATTATGAAGGGAATGAACAACCAAACAAGGTCAAGGGTAGGAATGCAATTGGGAGGAGAAACTCGAATCAATTCAACCTCAGTAGGATTTTCCCTCTTTCTAATGTGACGCAATGCAGCAAAGTGGATGCTAGCACTAAGACCTGAATTTGATCTTAATTCCATCTCTTACATGCAGGGACATAAGGCAAGAAATCCAACATCTCTGTACTTCAGCTTCCCCATCTATGAAGTGAGGGTGATTATAGTAGCTCCTATCTCATAGGTTTGTTATCAGCATTAAGTTAACAAATGACAATTGTTTAGAACCATTCCTAGTACATAGAATGGCCTATATATACATATTATCGATGATGATGATGATTATGATGATGGTGTCTCTCCGCACATTGATTACCTTTTCTCACCACTGTCTTGCTTTTTGCCATATAGTGGTAAATATGGCCACAAAAAGTCCACTTAATTCTTAAATCTAACAACTATAACAAGATTATTCAGATCTGTCTATCATCTTAAGTCCAAAAATGTCTCCTTGCTCAGCTTGGATGAGGTGCTCACTCCTGGACCAAAGTAACCTAGTTCAAGTTGTGGAGCTGTAGAAGAGTTTGGTAGGTGTTATCACGGCCATGTTGATGCCCCTGAGCAGCTGAAGGTGGCTGGGGAAAATCACAGGGCAGATCGGCTCCATTGTAAATTCTGGATCGTCAAGACAAAATGAAGTCTTGGTAGTACTTGGCAATACATCATTTTCCTAGCCAACCTGTTGTCCAATTTCCTGAAATAAATGTCAGTCTTTCAACACCTGTGTCAGATATCTGACCATCATCACCTCCATCTTTCTGCATCCCCCTTTCCCTCAGGAAATGAACTTACAGTACACTGAAAATTCACCCAGTTGCTTTAGGCAAAACTCTCCCCTTTCTATACCCAGTTCATTAACAAGTTCCACTAGCTCTGCTTCTGATATATTTCCCAAATTTGTTGGTGTTTAATGTCTTACTCCCTACTCTAGAATACAGTTTCTATGAGAATGGGGACCTTGAATCTCAATATTTTTCTTCTATTCCAAGTGTCTGGAATGGTGCCTGATACATAGTAGGAACTCAGAAGTATTGATTAAATGACTTAAAATGAAGTTATCAGAAAAGAACTTCCTTGGATGCCTAATGTGTGTATTATGTGGCCATGTAACTGCATCTCTACTCATCTTGTCCTTCCCTATCACCTGTCCCTGCTTAGGAAACTCATTGTTACTGATTTCTTGTGTCAGTGCAACTTGTCAGCTTTTTTTTTAATAAAAGATTTTATTTTTAAGTAATCTCCGCACCCAACTTGGGGCTCTGTCTCACAACACTGAGACCAAAAGTCACACCCTCCGCCCACAGGCCAACTTGTCATCTTCTTAACATAGTCCTCCCTCTCCCGTTAAGAAGAAAAACAGAAACAAACTTTCCATTTTCCTACATCTTTTTCCAGCTACTACTGGCAGTCAAGATGGATGTTTATGTGGCTCTCTAAATTGAAGGTTAAGAGTTATAAGCCAAATACTATTAATTTGGGCTTTTGCTTTTTGGCTTTGAGAAATTTTAATTGTCCTGCATATAACTGGGACTTTGCAATTTGGCCAATTTGTGGGTGGATTTTTATATTTGGATAATTTTAACTTTTTAATTTGAGTAAGAGGATGCCAATGTATAATTTGATTTTTATAATTTGAGTAATTTGGACTGCGTAGCTTCAGGGAGTTTCTACAGTATTTCAGGGGATGTTTGGCAGTGACTGCAAAGAGAGCAATAAACCAAAGTCCTATCATTTAAGATAAGATGCTATACACTCACTTTTTCTTACCTTCCTCTCATTCCTTCACGTATGCCACCCTGTTTTATAATCCTAGCAATCCACTGAAGCATCCATTTTGAATTTCATTCATGATTTCCATGGCACTAAAGCCAATGGCCATTTTTAGTAGTCATCTTGATGGTTCAGTGCTACTGGTCACAGCTCCTTGACACTCTTTCTTCAATTTCTTGATTCAATTCTCTTTTGTTTCTTTCCATAATTTTGGTTGTTCCTTTTCTTACTCTTTTTAAAGTCAGAAAAGAACACTTCTTCTTGACCATTAAGTATTCCCAACCAGGTTCCTGACTTTGGCAGAACAGATTCACTGAGCTTGAAAATTCAGTCTCCTCTGGAGCTCTGCTACCCCTGCAATAATCATAGATTTAATTCTCAGCTATGATTAGCTCTTAAACTTCAGGGGATTGGAAATGAAATGTTTACTATGGAATTGTTCTTTTATATTTCATCCCCTTCCTAAACCATCATCTTCAGTATAGTTGATGTTTAGACAAGATATTTACCATGTCTCTTTTTTTTTTTTTTAAATTTTAACTTTTTTTTTTTTTTTTTAAGATTTTATTTATTTATTCATGATAGTTACACAGAGAGAGACAGAGAGGCAGAGACATAGGCAGAGGGAGAAGTAGGCTCCATGCACCGGGAGCCCGATGTGGGATTCGATCCCGGGTCTCCAGGATCGCGCCCCGGGCCAAAGGCAGGCGCCAAACCGCTGCGCCACCCAGGGATCCCCCATGTCTCTTTATTAAAGTAATATTTTTTCTTATTATAAATAATATGTGCTCATTTTAGAAAATTTAGACAATATAGGAAGCATAAAGAAAAAATAAGAATTCTTATAATCACACTACCTATTAATCATTATAAATATTTTAGAACTTTTTTCTACATATATAAATTTTATTTTTTTAAAGATTATATTATATATATGCCACAGAGCCAGGATAGTCAGAGGTGATGATATGAAGAAAGACCTGAAGTCTCACTAAATTTTAATCTGGGAGACAGAAGGACCGAGACTCAGACTCAGACTCAGACTGACTTGGATTTGGACTCCAAGGCTTTGTCTCCTCCAGTTTTTGTTAAGAGAGCTAACAGATTGGCTATAGAAATAATTAACTTTGGGAAGCAGAGAAAAATGTTTACTTCAAAGGGTAAAAGAATAGGCTATTGACTCAAGAGTGGGGAGTGGAGGAACTGTATCTGGAGAACGATGTGGTCAAGAGTCAGTGTGGCAACTCAGGACCTCCCGTATCCCTGGTGCGCCAAGGACTATGAGATTCAGTTCTCAGAGAGGCTCCACAGCTGGTTCCCCACATATTCTCCTTTTTGTTTTTTGAAGTGAAGTAAGCATGACTAGCTTCGGGACCAGTATTTCTTGTTGGCTTAGATGCCTCATTCCAGTTTGACAGACGGTATAAAACAGAAGACATAAAACAACAAAATTATAGATGCAAGAAGGAGAAAATGTGTATTTTAAAGTATTTAAAAGGATTAAGTGAGGCTATGCCTTCAGCCTCTCGTTCCAGGACATCAGATCCTTGTATTTCAGGAACTGAGGCATGAGCCATAGCAAGAATCTGAGCTTGCAATTTTAGAATATCCAAGGAAACATTATGTAAAGGATCTAGTACCAGTAGATGACACTTTATTTTATTCCATTCATGCTGGGACTCACTTTTTAAAAAATATTTTATTTATTTATTCATAGAGATTCAGAGGGAGAGAGAGAGGCAGAGACACAGGCAGAGGGAGAAGCAGGCTCCATGCAGAGAGCCCGATGCGGGACTCCATCCAGGGTCTCCAGATAAAGTCCTGGGCTGCAGGCGGCGCTAAACTGCTGCGCCACCGGGTCTGCTCCATGCTAGGACTCATTACAAGGGACTTGGCTTACACAAAATTGGGTGTTAAAATGTCATTTCTGTCTATGAGACCATCGCAAATCCTGCAATTGTTCTCCCGTCCAAATAATAGTATCTTTAAGTGTTGCACCTCTCCAATTATTTCTTGGTTTATTTGAATCTGGGTTTTCCATACTTCCGTATAATTGGCCTGAAATTATTTTATTTTATGTTATTTTATTTTATTTGTTTATTTTTTTCTGAAATTATTTTAGATAATGGGTGGTCTGGATTGTTTGATGTAAAGCCACAGAGGCCATGGAGGCCGATGCAATGATGCCCACAAGGAATATAATACTGGCTATGAGCCACCCAATAAGTCTTTTAGTCCTTTTGGTGACAGTATCTAACACCTGTGCTAATAGGGGCAAAGTGGGGAATTCTTGCCAGGATTCTGTCATGTTGATGGGGAGCCATTTGGCTACCAGTCGTTTTAATATTATGAGTCTCTTTATCCCTTGCATCACCTCCTCCATCTCCATGGTAAGTTTTCATTCACCCAGCAACCTGGAACCCAAATACAAGTTTTATTACCCTCTTTTACACAGGTGTAATCTCTCTCCCATGTTATAAGGGGATCGGGTTCTTTCCATTGGCCTATTTCTGGGTATCTCCATCTAACCAGGGCCTCTCCATGGCATGATGTTGATGAGAGCCTTGTATGGTGCTCTGCAGCAGAGTAGCCATCATTGGAAAAAGAGAAAAAATTGAGGGTAATAAGGGAAAGGTGTAGTAATGTTTGTGGGAGATAACTGTCTCCTATTCCCCCTTTTTGTTTTTTTAATTGTGTCTTAAGAGTGGCATTCATGCATTTCACTATAGCTTGGCCTCGTGGGTTATAGGGAATACCAAATATGTGGGTGATTACCCATGTAGAGCAAAAGTGAGCAAAAATTTTACAAATAATGTAACATTATTTGTAACATTATTTGATCAGGTTCTTTTCCTAATAGTTGTACACATCTAGAACACCCCTTGGTAATTGTTTTGCAAAATAGAGTCAGATATGGGGTTAAGGATGGAGATTCCTGATTAGATAAATGGATCCATTCTAGGACGACTGGACAACTAGGTCAGATGTAAACTGTGAGCACCCCAGTGGGGGATATATCTGATCAAATGAGTTATAATTTTATAGGAAATTGTGAGTTAACTTTGTGAGCTTCCAAGTGATTAATGGCTAGCTGTATAGTTTCCAATTCCTTTTTGGCTTGAGGGCTCAGGTGACGAGGAGATTTAAGGGCAGGATCACCTTATAGTTGAACAAATGTGATAGGGCATGCATAGAGATGTCCAATAAAGGGCAAATCCAATTGATGACTCTCAGCAGTTGTTGGAAGTCTTTTAAATTTTGGAGGTTTGTTTTTTTGACAGAAACTTTTTGTGGCCTAATGGTAGATTTATCCATAAGGTAGCCCAAATATTGGAAATGAGGGGTCTGTTGCATTTTTTCCAGGGGCTACTTGTAAATTACATTCAATTAGACATTTAATGTCTAAGAAAAGGGCGTCAAGGTCTGATTGTGTGGCTGAGGCCAGTAGTATATCATAAATGTAGTGGATAATATAGGCTTTGGGGAAGGTTTCTTGGGGTTGGCATAAAGCAAAAGCCACATAATATTGATGTATAGTAGGACTATTAGCCATGCCCTTTGGAAGGACTTTCCATTGGTATCTGCATTAGTGCAATGTTATTGATGGGAGGGACAGAGAAAGTAAATTTTTCTTTATCTTGAGTAGCCAATGGAATAGTAAAAAAGCAATCTTTTAAATCAATGATTATTAAAAGGCAAGCAAGAGATATTACAGAAGGTGACGAGAGTCCAGGCTGTAAAGCTCCCATAGGTTGCATGACTTTGTTAATCATTCTTAAGTCTTGAATCAAATTCCATTTTTCCAGATTTTTTAGGGATTACAAAGAGAGGGGTGTTCCAAGGACTATGAGAAGGCTCAATATGTCCCACTTCCAATTGTTGCTTAACAAGCTCTTGTAAATGTTGTGATTTTTCCCTAGTTATAGGCTACTGTGCCACCCATATAGCCATGTTAGAGAGATGGCATGACCTGAGGATACTTCAGCAGTGGTCACAGTTAAAAGTTTTGCTCATAACCTAACCCATGTCTTCCAATCTGTGAGGAGTAGGTGATGGGTGCTTTGATTCCCTGCCCATATCTTCCTAACACTTGTCCTTCTTTATGGCCCATTTGTTCCATTATCTAAATACTTAGGTTTAGTGGCAATGGTAACCTTCATGTGCTTTATAATATCTCTGCCCCATATGTTGGGGCATAGGAATAGGAGCCATATAGGGAATGACTTTTCCTGAGGGCCCCTCTGGGCCTTTCCAAGTGACAATGCTAGAGCTTTGTCCTATCCATCTGGGGGTTCCCAATCCTGCAAGGGATGTGGAGGGCGGTTTTAAAGGCCAAGATGCTGGCCACTCATGACGGGCTATTACAGTTACATCAGCACCCATTTAGAGAAGTCCATTAAAACATTTACCATTTAATGACAGGGAAAGCATAGGCTGTTCCTCTGTTATCTCTCCTGCCCAATGTACACGAGGAGCACCTGTACTGCCAAATCCTCCTAGTCGTTCCTTATCTTGTAATCCTGGGATATAAAGGAGGAGTAATAATTGGGCAATTGATTGGCCAGCAGTGAATGCAATGTGTCTATTAGATGTCATCATATCTCTAAACTCACCCCTATAATCCTCATCTTTGACCCCAGGAAAAACTTGAACCCTTTCATCGTCAATCCACTTTTTCCCATAATAAGACCAATGATTCCCTTAGGAATGGGTCCATAAATTCCTGTTTGTATAACTTGAGTTCAATGGAAGGACTAAGTATGAAACCGTATTTACAAGATAGGTCTAATCCAGCACTTCCCCTTGTGGTGGCTCTGAGACATGAGATAATCCATCGCTTGCCATCATTGGGTAGAGTGCCCTCGCATTATTTGTCTGGTCTAGGGTTTGTTGCATTGTTTCCCACCAATGTAGGAGGGAAAGAGGAACCATTCTTATGGAATTTAAAGCGACATTGATTAAGCCAATGATTGGCCTTTTGGCACTGAGGGCATAAGCTGAGTGTTGAGATAGAATCATCCCCATCATTTTTAAATGTGCCAGAGCGGCATTCCCTTTGCATATGGCCTGACCTTCTACATTTAAAACAATTCCCTGCCTTTTGAGGTTTAAGGGCCTTTTTTTAAATTTTTTTTTTTATTGGAGTTCAATTTGCCAATATATAGCATAACACCCAGTGCTCATCCTGCCAAGTGCCCCCCTCATTGCCCATCACCCAGTCACCCCAAGCCCCACCCACCTCCCTTTCTACCACCCCTTGTTCATTTCCCAGAGTTAGGTGTCTCTCATGTTTTGTCACTGATATTTCCACTCATTTTCTCTCCTTTCCCTTTATTCCCTTTCACTAATTTTTATATTCTTTAAGGGCCTTTTAAAAAGCTGCTGCAAAAACTATTGATGTTCATGGGTACCCACATTTGGCTCACTCTCAAATAATCTGAAATAGAGCCCTTATCTCTTATAGGGACTCTTCAGCAGTCGGCACTAGCATTTTCATAGGCCAGCTGCTTGACTAGGACATCCACAGCCTGCATGGATGACCTGCCTCTGAACCGCTTTAGTAAGGCCTTCGATGAAATCAGCATCACTTTCCGAAGGTCTCTGTAAGCATTTTGTAAATGACTTTACAGATTGCCCAGGTTCTGGTAGGGTTTGCCAAGACCTTCGGGTGGACAGGGAAATTTGCTCATAGGCTTGGGGAGGATATGTCAGTTGATTTGGGACAGTTTGAAAATTTCCAGTCCCAACAAGCATGTCGAAAGTAAGGGGGATATTAGCGCGCTTGTTAATATGAGCCCGTTCCTGAGCAAAGTCTCCAAAAGCAGATTTCCATTGTAAATATATACCCTGTTAAGGAGCCCTTTGCCTTTTGATGCCAGTCCCAAGGAAGGAGCCACCTACAAGCCACAGCCTCCAATATAACTTGAGTAAGAGGGGCCTGTACACCATTCCCTCCTACACTATCCCTTAGAGGCTGTAACATCTTTAAATCAACTGAGTTATGCACCCTATTAATGCCTCCTGGCCGTTAGGAACCTCTTCAGTGGGGGCGAGGGGGGGGGGGGAATCAACAGATCTTCTGGGTCAGAAAAAAGGATTACCGGCTGAATTGGCTATGGCTCCCTGCGATGGAGTCTGACCCTCAAACGAGGGGACAGGTTTGGTAAGAAGATTTTTCTCAAGTTCTAAAAAAGGGTTACAGGCAGGTAAAGGGAATGGCAGCACTACCTCTGCAGGAGCGGAGGGCAGAGGCACCGCATATTCAGGCTTTGCTTTTGTTTTCTCCTGGAATAGTGCCAACACTGTTTTAACCGAAGCCCAAGCAGAAAAGATCGGAATTGGCACATTTAAATAAACCCTTTCTGTGTTGCTGCTGTAAGGTTTTCCCTATTCGGTCCCGTGTCTCATCTACATTTAGTGTGCCTTCTCCTGGAAACCAAGGGCAACCACGTGTTAATATATTGGACCAGTCCCTGCAAGGGTTCAGCGGATGCGTGCGCCCCAGCTTGTTGAAGCAAACATTTTATTTTATTTATTTTAACAGGTTTCCTTTTTTTAATTTATTTATGATAGTCACACACACAGAGAGAGAGAGAGAGAGAGAGAGAGGCAGAGACACAGGCAGAGGGATCCCTGGGTGGCGCAGCGGTTTGGCGCCTGCCTTTGGCCCAGGGCGCGATCCCGGAGACCCGGGATCGAATCCCACATCGGGTTCCCGGTGCATGGAGCCTGCTTCTCCCTCTGCCTGTGTCTCTGCCTCTCTCTCTGTCTCTCTGTGACTATCATAAATAAATAAAAATTAAAAAAAAAATTAAAAAAAAAAAAAAAAAAAAAAAAGAGACACAGGCAGAGGGAGAAGCAGGCTCCATGCACCGGGAGCCCGACGTGGGATTCGATCCCGGGTCTCCAGGATCGCGCCCTGGGCCAAAGGCAGGCGCCAAACCGCCGCGCCACCCAAGGATCCCGAAGCAATCATTTGAGAAGGGAAACCTAATGCGTTAGACTAGACAAATCCTGCCCCATCGTTGCCCTGCCTGAAACCTACAATAGAGCCCTCTGCCGTGCGGTGCGCCCAAGTCCCGGAGTCCCGCCGCCGCCGTACCCCGACGGCCACTGCAGGTCCCGGGGCGGCCGCCGCTCGCCGCGGGGCCGGGATGCTCCGAGGCCGCCAAGGGAGGAGACTCGGAGCCGCGCCGAACTGTCATCTGATGTTGTAACAGGGGCACCGAGAGTCGGACTCCGACTCCGAGCCTTTGTCTCCCCCGGTTTTTAAGAGGCTTAGCAAATTAGCTACAGGCATCATCAACTTTGGGAAGCAGAGAGAAACGTTTACTTCAAGGGGTAAAAGAACAGGCTGCTGGCTCAAGGAGGGGGCGCCGAGGAGCTGGGTCCGCAGAACCTTGTGGTCAAGAGTCAGGGTGGCAGCTGCGGACCTCGCGTACCCCCCTGTGCCGAGGACTGTGAGACCCAGTTCCCAGAGAGGCTCCGCAGCCGGTTCCATATATATATATATATATATATATATACACGTAATTTTGCATATAGGAATACACAATTTTGCATTTTGCACTTAAAAAATCTGAGGTTATGGTATGGCTATTTCCCATGTTGTTAAATATTCTAAAACGTAGCGTTTAGTGGCTTTATTGTATTTCATTCATAGTTAAATTCCCTGCACAATGTAAATGTGCCCTTTTAATTGTACTTTTAGGGCATTTCCATGTTTTGATATCATAAATAACAAATGAACATTCTTACACAAAGTATTTGTTTGTGTCTGGAATGACTTGCATGAAGTGGAGTCCTCGAAACAAGTTTTTGTTTTTGTTTTTTAAAAAACCACATATACGATAAAATGCAGAAGTCTTAAGTATATACAGCTTGAATGAATTTTTACCTGTTTTTATATCTACATAACCCTCTTCCAAATAGAAATATGGAACCCTTCCAATACCTCAGAGGACTCCCTCATATTTGCACTCAGTCTGTACTTTCAAAGGTAGGTGCTGTTGCGATCTTTTATCATCCTGGCATAATTCTACTGTTTTTGAATTTCGATATAGCAGAAGCACAGTTTTTACCATTAATAACTTTCTCTCAACAACATATTGAATCTATGAAATTCATTTATGTTGTTGCAAAAAACAGTTATTCATTATTTTTCATTTCTGTGTAATATACCATTCTATAAATATGCTACAACTTATATGTCCATTTTACTATTTTTGGATTTTTGTGTTGTTTCCAGTTTTTGTTAATAAAATTAAAGTTGCCGTGAACATCCTTGTACATGCTTTTGTTCAACACTGCATTCTTTACTTTGGGTAAGTTTTGAGGAGTGGAATTTCTGGGTCATAAGATATCTATATAAATATAATAGATATATTTCTATTAATATATAGATATATTTCTATTAAAGTGAACCATGAGATTATTCAGAAATTCATTTGAAAATGCAAATGACCTAGAATAGTCAATGCAATTTTGAATAAGAATAAAACTGGAGGACTCAATTGCTAGATATTAGAACTTAACTATAAAATTAAGTAATTAAGTCACCATCGAGAGCACTTGGATTGCTCAGCAGTTAAGTGTCTGCTCTTGGCTCAGGCCATGATCTCAGAGTCCTGGGACTGAGTCCTGCATCGCACTCCCCACTCAGTGGAAAACCTGCTTCTCCTTCTCCCTTCTTTTTCTCCTTCTGCTTCTCCCCCAACTCGTGCTCTCTCTTGCTTGCTCTATCTTAAATAAATAAATAAAATCTTAAAAAAAAAAAGTCACCATGATACTAGAGCAAGTATGGATAAATAAGCCAATGGAACAGAATAAAAAGTTTAGAAATAAATCCACATACATGTCTTCTCTCATTTACAATAAGAGCATCACTGCAATTCTGTGGGGGAAAGGATGGACTTTTCAATAAATGTTGCTGGAGCAATAGGATATCCATCTGAAAAAAAACTGGATGGTTGTATTATATATGTTGTCCAGTTTTTATAGCCATCATCAGTGGGAGATTCAGCCTCATATAAATGCTCCATCGGGGTAGTAATTGGAAGTTTCACCAAATGTGATCGTGGAGGTCCTGATAAAGATTTTTGCTTCCAGAAAAGTTGAAGCAGTTTATATTCCTAGAAGCATTAAACAAAAGTGCAAATCTTATGTAACTTCACTATCATTGATATTATATCATTTTACTTATCACTCATTTCATGGAGTTTATTGTACTTACTTATGCATAGTAAACTTTTGAGTGAGAGTTTAACAATGCTTAAAAATTTCTTTTGCTGTTCAGTGTTGCTGTTGAGAGCAATCGTCTTTCTTGGTCACAGAGAAGTGATGATGATGATAATGATAATGGTGATGGTAACTAGTAGTTTTTAAGTACTAGCCTTTGAAAGACTATTTGGTGTAGTATATAAAAGTATTGTCTTGGTGTCCATACACCTAGGCCTCAATTCTGACTGCTCTGCTAATTAGCTTTATTAATTTGGCCAATTCATTATATACCCAAGTCTAGACTTTCTCTCCTCTGAAATACCAAAGTAGTACCTACCTCTCAGTGTTATGCGGATCACATGAAATGATATATGTAAGGTACTGTACATAATAATGTTTTTTTCTTCTGCTATTAAAACCTATAATTTTTAAGTGGTTATAATAAGCCATAATCTCTATTAAAAACTTTGGACATATTTCATTTAATCCTTAAAAAAACAAATCTGAAATAATCTCAGCATATTTCAGGATTAGTTTTTCACTATTGTAAGCTCCGGGTGGGTTGCCAAAGTTCCAATAGTTATTGAGCCAATTTGGCATTTTGTATTGATTTGGATTATATGGAAATAATAATTTTGATTACCACTACAAACAAAAGTCATTGGCTTTTTGAAAACAATATGCTTAGACTTACTATCATGTGTATGCTTTTAAAAAAAACTTTCTTTTTAAAAGTCATATGCTAAGGCAGTAAAAAAAGAGTCAAGGACAAAGAATGCAAAAATTTCTATAAAAACTTCCATTGTTAGGAGTAGGTTTTGGGAAGGCATTATAGAATGAAAATTGAATTCCAAAAGTTTTGAAGTAATATAGTAAATATGTCATTCTCTCCAAATTGATCTACGTATTTAACAAAATTCCTATTAAAATTGCAGCAAATGTTTGTAGATATAGACAAGATTATTCTGGAATTTATATGAAAAGGCAATGAAACTAGAATAAATAGTTTCAAAAAAGAAGAATTAAACTGGGGAATTTTACTCTATCTGATCTTAGTACTTACTATCTAACTACATTAATCAGGACAGTGTGGTAGAAGTGGACAAATAGACACATAGACTAGAATAGAAAATCCAGAAATAGACTGACACAAATACATCCAATTTGACAAAGTCTAACAGCAATTCAATGGAAGAAGAGTAATCTTTTCAACAAATGGTCCTGGATTAATTAGACATTAATAAGCAAAAAAAAAAAAAAAAAAAGAAACTCAACCGAAGCCTTTTACTATATAAAAAACTAACTCAAAATGGACCATGGATATAAACACAAAAGTGTAAAACTATAAAACGTTTAGAAGAAAACATGGGAGAATATCTTCAGGACTTTAGATTTGATAAAAAGTTCTGAGACATGGTATCAAAATCATAATTCATAAAAGAAAAATAATGTAAATTGGACTTTATAAAATTTAAAACCTTTTTGTTTTTAATAGATCTTATTAAGAGAATTAAAAGATGAGCCACAGATTGGGAAAAAATGTTTGTAAAGCATATCATCAAAACAAACAAACAAACAAACAAAAATATCATATAATCAACCATAGCTTTAGATCTAGAATACATAAAAAAAACTCTCAAAACTCAACAGTAAAAAAAATTCTATCATTAAAGGAGCAAATACATAAACAGATATTTCACTAAAGAAAAATTCAGCATCGTTAGCCATTAGGGGAATGCAAGTGAAAATCATAATATATATACCTATTAGAACAGCTGAAATTAAAAATAGTGATAATACTGTGCTGACAAGGATGTGGAAAAACTGGATCACACATGCATCACTGGTGGGAATGTGAAATGGTACAGCCAATGGTACAGCTGGAAAATAGTTTGGCAGTTTCTAACAAAACTGAATATGTACTTACTATATATGTCCTGGGTTAAGCAGCGTCCAAGCTTCTTGGCTATCTAGAACCTCAGAATGTGACCTTATTTGGAAATAGGGTTGCTAGAGACTGAATGTTTGAATCTCCTCAAAATGTGTATATTGAGACCTAATCTCCAATATGATGGTACTTGAAGGTAGGGCCTTTAGGGCATGATTAGGTCAAGACAAAGGAGCCCTAATGAATGGGATTAGTACTTTTAAAAAGAAACTCCCAAGAATTCTCTTGCCCTTGCTGCTGTGAGGACCCATTAAGGAGATGGCTATCTATGAATTAGGAAACAGGCCCTCACCAGATACAGAATCTGCCAGCACTCTAGACTTCCAGGCTCCAGAACTGTGAGAGATAAATGTGTTGTTTAAACTACCTAGTTGATGGTACATTTGTTATAGCACCTTGGACAGACTATGACAAGGGTCTTTGCAGGTATATAGTTACGATGAGGTCATACTGAATTAGGATAAGGCCTAAATTCAGTATGAACATGTATCCTTATAAGAAGAGAACGCAGAGATGTGCACACAGGTGAGAAAGCCATGAGAAAATGCAAACAGACCATGATTGGAGTGGTCTTACTACAATTCCAGGAATGCAAGGGACTGATGGGAACCATCAAATCTAGGAGAAGAGCACAGCACAGATACTCCCTCAGAGCCTGCAGAAGTCACCACCTCTGCTGATCACTTGATTTGAACATCTAGCTTTAGAATCGTGGAAGAATGAATTTTTATCACTTAAGTTATCCAGTCTAAGGTGATTTGTTACAGTAGCACAAGGAAATAAATGCAGGTGTGGGATGCCCCTTTAACAAATACTTTAAAAATGAGGAAGTGGTTTTGGATTTGGTAAAGAATTTTGTGATCCAAGATAGAAAAAGTCTAGATTGCTTCGAAGAGACTGTTGGCAGAACTATAGTCATTAAAAGGTGATTCTGGTGAGGGCTCAGAAGGAAATGAGAGATCTTCATTGAACACTGGAGGAAAAGCAGTCCTTGTTATGAGATGAAAAAACTCATCTGAATTGTATTTTTGTTGTGTGGAAAGTAGGACTTGCAAGTGATGAACTTGGTTATTTAGCTGAGATTTCTGAGCCAAGTGTGGAAAGTGTGTTCTGGTTTTTCCTTATTCCCTAGATTAAATAGGAGAAGAAAAAGATAAACCGAGGAGGGAACTGGTAAGCAAAAAGCACTTGATGATCTAGATAATGCAGCTCTGAAACAGAGCCAAGGATGTAGCTGGACAAACCTTTACTGAAGAGGTGGTGGGTGTTATCCATGGATCTAATCAATGATCTCATCAGAAGCCTGGAATAAAAGTGAGGTTATCAAAGAAGGATCTGTGGAAGACCCTCTTATATAATGACATGGATCCCCTGACATACACAAAAGACAAACAAGGTTTTTGAAAACATTTTATCCGCAGAAATGCTATCAGCTTGAACCGAAGGAGCCAGAGACAGGATGAAGGAAGGCTGCCAGATTTCTGGGGGGTCTACAGACAGGAAAAAGGCTGACAGAACTATTCAGCTAAATACATGTGCTACCCTTTAAGATAAAAGAAAAATGACCTTAAGGGTAGGCCTGTTGATGCAGAGTCCAGAGTGACAGGCCCAGAATGTTGAGCCTCCATGGACCCATCGAAAATTATTCTCAGGCCTTGAAACCTAATGGAACTTGCCTCACTGGGCTGATAACTTTCTTTAGACCAGAGACTCCTTTATTTCTTCCTTTTGGAATGGGATTGTCTATCCTATGCCTATCCTACCATTGTACTTGGGAAGCAGATAACTCATTTCCTGAGTGGTTAGGTCCACAAGTAGGGAGAAATTTTGCCTCAGGATGGATCATGCCTACAGTCTGACCCATAACCAATTAAAATGATAAGATTTGGAGTTTTTGAGTTGAAGATATTTAGATGAGATTTAGAATTTAGAGTTAATGCTGGAATAGGTCAAGCTTTTTGGGGGATATTGGGATGAGGTAACTGTGTTTTGCACATGGGATGAAGAATTGATATGAATTTTGGGAGAACTATACCAGGATGAATCGTGTACCCCACAAATTCATGTTCACCTGCAGTTTTAGACTATGGTTTTATTTGGAAATTGGGTCTTTGATGATGTAATTCATTATGTTAAGGTAAAATGAGGTCATACTGGATTAGCATGGGCCCTAAATCCAATGTAACTGGTGTTCTTATAAGAAAAGGAGAGTATATACAGAGGAACACACACAGGGAAGAAGGCCATGTAATGAGGCACATTTGTAAAGGCAGCATTTTGCAGAAGGACTGGAAAATAGTAAGCACTTCATAGATGTGAACTAAATAATTACTGGTTTATTGAAATATATTTTTTAAAGTGAAAAGAAAAAATATATTTAAAAAGAGAGAAATAGTATTGGACCAAATAAGATACTCAGGTGAGGTTGAATTTTTCTCTTCCTAGGGTATTAATTTCAAGTTAATTCTTATTAATTTCTTAATGCAGTTTTATCAGTGGTTATCCGACTGCAGCTCTGGGTCAGTGCATGAAGTTCTGTATCACCAATATTTAGTGATAGAAAGATGTTTGTGTTTTTATTATTCCTATTGCCTCCTTACTCAGTTGTTTGCATCAGTCACACCAATCTGTTTATTATTCCATGTGTCTTCCTGTCTCTCTCTTACTCTTCCTCTCTCCTATCTGACTGGGAGAGTTTCCCCTTCACTCTTTTTTTTTTTTTTTTTTTAATTTTAATTCTACTATAGTTAACACCTCAAAAAGTTAAAAATAGAACTACCCTGTGATCCAATAATTGTGCTTCTGGGTATTTACGTCCCCAAATAAAAAACCACTAATTCAAAGGAGTAATGCACCCCTATGTTTATAGCAGCATTATTGACAATAGCCAAACTATGGAAGCAGCCCAAGTGTTCTCCTTCACTCTCTACATGTCTGCTTCACTTTGTTTAACTCTCTCTCCACACAACTACAGAGGGAGTTTTTGTTCGTGTGGTTCGTTTGGAACTTTGCTTGCACACCATCTTCGGTTTTCTGTTTTCTATACAGGGACTGCTTTCTAGACTGGAGTTGAGTCAAGAAATGCAGAAGTCAAAACGACACAGTAAAACTTTTCTTTTTCTTCTTCTCCTTTTCCTTCCTTCTCTTCCTCTTTTACACAGGAGACCTGGGTTTGCATCTCTACCTGGGAGAGTTAATGATCATTACTTTTAGCAATTAAATTTGCTTAGATAGTTTTAGGCTTGAGTTTCAGCATTGAGTTAAACTGATATTCAGGGAAGCCCCGGTGGCTCAGCGGTTTAGTGCCCGCCTTCAGCCCAGGGCGTGATCCTGGAGACCAGGGATCGAGTCTGGCTCAGGCTCCCTGCATGGAGCCTGCTTTTCCCTCTGCCTGTGTCTCTGCCTCTTTCTCTCTCCGTGTCTCATGAATAAATAAATAAATAAATAAATAATCTTAAAAAAATAAATTGATATTCATATCTCTCTTTCATTGTTATAAAACTACTACTAGTCAAGACATTTTTGTAGAGAGATTGAGATATGCTCTAGCACTCTCTTCCTCTTCATAGCAGGGAAGTCATATACCAGGCAGTCACAGCAAAGGTGCTCACACTCTCTGGCATTTCTGCTCTGTGCAGTACCAATCAGCACTGACCACATACCTCCCACTCCTGGCACTCAACTGGGCATGGTGGGGTGGCCAAGATGGATAAGAGGTGCCAACAGGGAATTTAGAGCAGTAGTTATGGCATGAACTTGGGTTCAGGTGGACCCTATCCCAACTAGTTGTTTAACTTTAAACTTATTATTTAACTCTCCTTGACCTTAGTTTCCCTATCTCTAAAATGAGGATTGGCAATAGTACCTCCTCAAAGAGTGGTTTGATGAACAAGTGAGGTAATTCTTTTAAAGCATTTAGGAGGCATTCTGGCAGATAAGATGACCCTCAGTGAATATTAGCTACAACTATTATCCATAAAAGCAAGATTACACAGATGACCAGGTTTTATGTCAACCTATCTGGGAAGTGCCATATCATAGATAGGAATAGTGTTCTGGGAGGAGAGAGGGATGCTCCATTCTGAATGAAGGACTCAGAGAAGCAGGCATTTGAGGTAGACTTTAGATAATCTTGGAGAATTAAGTGGTCTGTCCAGGTAATTAAATGTAGTCTGTCCAGTTGGATAAGTTAACATAAAAGACATCTTTCTGTATAATTGCCAAGGGAAGAATTTCATGACTAGTCCATGGCTTTAATTACGTAGTCATTGAGAAATGACTGGGGGCTAAGAAACATTCACCTACCAGAGGCAAGGGAAGTCCTATGATTTCAAGTTGCTTCCCATTTGGAGAAGTCTTAATGAAAGAAGAAATTGCCAAATCTTGTGTCTGGCATTCAAGGCCCTTTAAAATATGACTTGAACCTTCCTAACCACCTTACCTCTCCATTTTCTTCAGTATAGGATGCATATTCTTTAAAAGCTTCTGTCTGTGTTGTCCCCAGAACAGAAATCCATTCCTCATTCAGCCCTTGCTCATTATGTTTCTTCTTTTTTCTGTCCCTTTGGGTCATTCAAATCCTACTCAAATGCTGAGACCTAGGTCAAAGTGCCCCACTATGGAGATATGTCAGGTCCATCTCATAGTCATCCCTTCAACACCAGCATTCTTCCTGTGGCATTTGGGACCCATTACCTTCTGTTGCTCTTTTTATTTAGTATAGAGATCAGTCTTTCAAATCCTACTGGAAATTTCTGGTCAGGAAACCTTCTTAAATTTCATTTATGTTTTCAGCTGTATGTAGTAGCTTATATGCAGTAGGTAGGTGTTTAATAAATACTTGATGAATTTTTGTACTCATTTACCTTAGGGCAGGCATATGCTAACCATGAGGAATCTATAATGAATATACTCCCATGCTTTCTCTTTAAGGGCTTGCAGACAGCTGTGGGGTCAGCATTCATCAGGTGAACAAGACAGAGAAACCCTCATATAAGGTGGCAAGTAGTCAGTGCCAATAGAGTACCAAAGTGGTTTCCAAAAGAGGAAGACTCCACTGTTTTTTCATTTGTGCATTCTCAACACCTAACTCACTGCCTGGCACAGAGTGAGTGCTCAGATATTTGTTCACTAAACTGAAGGAATGACTTCTACTTAGAGAGTCAAGGAAGCCTTGAAAGAAAGGTATTTTGTTAAGACATCTAGAAAGATGAGTTGGAATTGGGAGCTATAGATGTAATCAACAACATAGAGAACCTTGAGCAAAATCTTTTCTCTTACTATCCTCTTTTATACATTTTCCTCTTTACTCATCTCCCCTACCTGGAGGCATGGGGTTTGAGGGCATTATAGCCATTGTCACCTTGTTTTCAAGTCCTAAGTGATTTTGGAGCTCTGATACCCAATCATGACATTCTATCACTCCGTGAACATATGGCCCCAGGAACAGCCAAAAACACATGGGGACAAACTCCATAGAGTAAGACTGTCTTCTTTGATACTATCTGGCAGGTTTCTTGCTCTTAACCTTTGCCTTGCCTTCTAAAAGTTTAGATGAACAGGTCAGAAGAGTAGGGGACACGTTATTGGGTGTCAGTTTTCCAAAGTCAAAATGGCCATAAGAGACCTGGAACAACATTTGGAATATTCAAAGGTAATTCTATAAATTTCTAAGGAGTCACAGGGTTATCACTCCCCTCTGCTTCTCTCTCTCTCTTTGTCTCTCTTTGTCCCTTTCTCTTTGTAATGAAGCCCAACTCTACATAATGTTGCAATCCAAGCACTGTCTTCTAAGTTCAGATTTTCCAGAGAGAGGATATGATTATTTCAGGCTAGGTCACAGATCCCTCCTTGTGTAGCCAGGATAAATAGGGTTCAGGAATGTTCCTTCCTAAGCCCTGGAACCTGTGAATATAGTTGACCCTTGAATAATTCAGGAATTAGGGGCACTGACACCCCTCTTCCAGTGCACAGTTGAAAATTGCATATGACCTTTGACTCTCCCAAAACTTAACAAATAATAGTCGACTGTTGACCAGAAGAAGCCTTACCGATAGCATAAGCAGTTGATAACACATACTGTATTCTTACAATAAAGTAAGGCAGAGAAAAGAAAATATTATTAAGAAAATCATAAGAGAAAAATCTAAAAAGAAAAAAATGAAAGAAAATCATAAGGAAAATAAGTTTATACTACCCAACTGTATTTATTGAAAAAAATCTGCCCGTGCGGTTCAAGCCTGTGTTGTTCAAGGATTAACAAAAGAGCTTTATTATGCTCTTTTGATTATGCAAAAGAGCTTTCAAAATTATTTTATTTTTTATTTTTTATTATCGAAGTATAGTTGACATACAATGTTGTATTAGTTTTCAGATGTACATTTACATTACATGATGCTTGCCATGATGTGTAGTTACCAGACAACATTATTACAATTTTTATTATATTACCTACACTGTACTTTTTCATCCCTGCCACTTATTTTATAACTGAAAGCTTGTACCTTTTAATTCCCTTCATCTATTTTGATCATTCTCCTACCCGCCCCCCTATGCTTGCTCTGGCACCACTGGTTCGTTCTGTTTGTGAATCTGTTTCTGGTCTTTTGTTTGCTTGTTTGCTCTTTTGTTTTGCTTATTACATTCCACATATAAGTGAAATCATGTGATATTTGTCTTTTTCTGCCTCACTTATTTTATTAGCATGAATACCCTGTAGGTCCATCTATGTTGTTATGAATGACAATATAGCATTCTTTTTTATATACATACATACACAGTGCATATATATACCACATCTTTTTTATTCATTCACCTGTCAATGGACACTTAGGTTGCTTCAGTATCTTCACTATTGTAAATAATACTACAATAAATATAGAGGTGCTTATATCTTTTTAAATTATTATTTTTATTTTCCTTAAAGATCTTGAAATAAGGTGATTATCCTGGATTATCCAGGTAGACCCAATCTAAGTACATCGGTTTTTAAAATGAAGAACCTTTTCAGGTTGTGGTCAAGGAGGGTAGGGTGATAGGACTACCCATAGTCCTCATATGGCCATGTTACAACAGAGAGTGTATTAATTTTCTGTTGCTATTATTACAAATGACCACAAACTCTTGGAAGGTTACCAGGAAGGCAAGGACTGGTATCTCTAATACAGTTATACAGCTGCTAATGAACATTGCTAGGATTTGACTCTAAAGCCCAAGAGGGAAAAACCAGCATCTTTGCAAAAGACCTGCTCTTTTTTTACCTAGAGGGCTTATAATTTACAAGAACCTAAGAAAGAATATTATAACTGACAGAAATCATTCTCAATCCAAATCCTTAGATTTGGGAGACTAAATTACTTAGCAAAATGATAAGATTAATATTACTTAAAAATAATTAGAAAGAAAAAAATTGTAACCTCTCACATATGTACATAAATAGTCTGAAAACTTTAAAGCATGAGGGATAAGTTACAAAATGAAGAGTAGGGGAGGGAATTTAGTAACAGTAAATAGAATCCTGGACCAATCTTTTAAGTTCCTAGAGCAACTTTGAAAAATACCCATATTCAAAACCATCGTTTACTATACAATTAGTATTTCATTTTGATTTTAATACTTGAAGCCAAACATGTGGAGGCAAATGAAATACTTGCCAGTGTTACTGTGGCTGTGGAGCCAGGATCCTTGTCATGAAGAACATTGTGAGTGACTAGCAGCGTCCTGTTTGCCTATCTCTTCAGGGTGTTGGGAAATAATCTAAGAAAAGTCAAAATCCCAAACCACAAAGATGTACACTCCATTTCTCTGTGAGAACCAACGGACAAACAATCTGAATATTCCACAAATGTTTTGGGGACTTATTTTAAATCATTTTGATGGTATGTTTGGCAGATGCAAAATAAAATTACTGAGATGATATAGAAACATCAAATGTTAATAATACTTTGAAATAATACAAAGTAATACAAATGCCATGGTTGTGACAATATAAAAAATATTTAAAAATAGTCCTTTGATGGTGGAGAGTTTTCTCCTCAATTTACGAATATTATTTTCCATGAAAAACAAATAATTACTATCAATATCTAATATTCATGGGGTACTTAGTTTGCTAGGTACTTTGCATACCTTGTTGCATCTAATTTAATTCTTAAAATTAATGTATGAGATAAATACCTTTTTGATGCACATTTTACAAATGAGGACACTGAGGCTTAAGGAGTTTGCATAAATTTTTCTTTTTTTTTTAAAGATTTTATTTATTTGTTCATGAGAGACAGAGAGAGAGGCAAAGACACAGGCAGAGAGAGAAGCAGGCTCCATGCAGGGAGCCTGATGTGGGACTCGATCCTGGGTCTCCAGGATCACGCCCTGGGCCAAAGGGAGGCTCTCAACCCCTGAGCCACCCAGGCATCCCTGCATAAATTTTTCAAAGTAAAATAACTAGTGGTAGAGTCAGTATTCTAGGAAGCCCAACTCCAGAGTTAAATAACCTAAGAACCACCACCACCACCACAACAGCAACAGTGATAGCTAGTATTTTTGTCATTCTCACTATGTTTCCGGCATCATTTTAAATGCTTTACATTGATCAACTCATTTAATCCTCACAATAATTGTGTAGATTCACTATTATTCTAATTTTAGTGCTGTATGTTTTTCATCAATGTTCTGTCATCATTAAAACCACTTTTTGAGTGGTTTTCCAGAACATGTCAACTATACTTCCATCTAAGTTGGTTGAGACACAGTATATTTTCAAGCAAGAGCTGATACAGTACTGGAAATTTTATTGCCAGGCACCTTTCCTAACAGACTCTTTGGCATATTGTAGCATGGGCTGGCACTGCCTTGCATCTGGGTTTACCTGCCACCCTGGAGCTTCCCCCATCCCTTGTCCTGGGGAATCCCTTTACTTTCTCCAGGATGGGAGCATTAGCTTCCTAGATCCCATATCCTTCTCTCTCTCTCTCTCTCTCTCTCTTTTCAGAGATTTTTCCCCCAGCTTTATTGACATAAAATTGGCATATACATTGTGTAATTTTAAGGGTACAACCTGTTGATGTGACACATTTCTATACTGCAAAGGATTTCATCATAGCATTAGCTAACACCTTCAACGTGTTACATCATTATCATTTCCTTTCATGTGGTGCAAACATTTAAGATCTACCCTCTGACTAACACAGAGATATTATGTTGAGCTGGTAACGACTTCCTCAGTGTGCCACCTTGGCTGTGCCTCATGGGAGAGAAAATATAGATCTCCCACATGTCTTGCATTTTTCTTCCTACAAAAACCATCAAAATATGGATGTAAGACCCCTTCGCATGATGAGGCCTCTCATCAGTGGTTTTCATGCTTCCCTATCTGGCAGAGCCCCAGGATTGCTTATGGGTTTTGTTACAAAATACTCAGGCCTCTAACCAGGCCTACCATCTTAGAATGCTGGGCATGGGCCCAGGAATCACTCAATAAGCCCCATAGGAGAGACTGATTCCCACAGCCATGTGGGAATCATGTTTTATGTGCTTGCTACTTCAATGTGTGAGCTGAAGATGACCTGAGGATTGGCAGCATCAACACCAAGCTTGTTATAAGATCAGAATCTCATACTCTACTCCAGACTGTCTAGATCTTCAAAAGTCCAGGAAACTCCTGTGCACACTAAAGGCTGGGCCTCCCTGGTCTATATGCCCTTCTAGGAGCAGAACCAGACTGTAGTATGCTCTGGGTGTGCGCTCTAATCAGCTTGCTTAGCCCTGAGGAGTCCATGGTTTGATCTGGTTCCTTTCTTCTCCTCCCCTCAGCCTTCTCCTCCTCTTGTCATCCTCCTTGTCCCCTCCTCCTCCCCCTTCTCCTCCTTCCTCTTCTTTTAGTTTCAGAGGTAGAATTTAGTGTCTTCATCTTGAATTAGTTTGCCACTTTGGGAGAACTTCATCAGGTAGCTTTATGAGAAAAGGTACACTGGGACATAAATTTCTTGAGATCTTTTATGTTTCTATTGGATTTTCATTCCTGCTATGAAAATTTGATTCTCTGGTGCTCTTTCTTTTCTCCATTGAAACCTGTTCTTACTTCATGCATGCAGTATCTTCTTTTCTCCTTCAGGATATTGACAGCAACTTTTTGGAAGATTTTTAAATTCTTTCTTTTCATGGATTATTCTAACTTCTTTTTCTTTTTTTTGCTTTCTTCTCTCTCATATTAGAAAGCTAGAATCACCTCAGATGTCTGGTGAGTTTTGGTTCTTTGCTTCTGTTGAAGAATGGGATACTAACAAGCTGCTGGGAAGCTCTGGGTACAGGGGTGGCATTTGTTGACCATGGGATTTGCTATAGAATTATCTGATGGTTTTTATTATTAGGGAATCTGCAATGTTAATATATTTTAGTCTTTTCTCTTTGAGTGTTGAAATCTTCTCAAGGCTTTAGACATCTCAGAATAGTGTATGTTATTTAGACAATTATTTGGCCAGAGGATTTTTTCTTAAATGAAAACAAAAATCACAGTAACTTCAAGTTATTTCACAATTACATATGAATGTTGGCAGCTAAAATCTTTATTTCCTCATGGTTTCTTTATAGGTAGTAAAGCCATAAATCTCACCATATCAAGTGAAACCAAACAGTTACAGTTAAAAAACATAATTTTAGTTCTCTACCTCCCTTCAGTCACGGGTATCTGAGGTAAGCAGCCAGATTTGAACATTTCCACACATTTTTCCTTGCTCATATATACCTATAGACTAACAAATAGGAATATTTTTACTTTGTTTTTCACAAAAACTGGATCACACAATACATTACTCTGTACTTTGTTATTTACATGTAATGATGCCTTATATTCATCCGTCTTAAAATATAATTTTATAAATATCCACTTAACATTCAAAATAGGGGTTTTTAATTCCATATTGTGTTAATTTTACTGTTTAAGGTTTTTTTTTCTTTTACAATCAAGATTGCAGTAAATGATCTTGTCTTTATTTCCCTACACCCAGATGCTTTTATTTTTATTGAGTTGATTCCCAGGTGTAGTATTTCTAGGGGAAAGGACATGTATGTTTTAAAATTTCCATAAATGTTGTCAATTGCTTTTCAGAAACCTGTAACAATTCACATTTCTGTCAGTTGTATAAACTGGTAGATGAGTAGTGACATCTCATTTTGTTTTATTTTATGTTTTGTGGACTACTATCAAAGTTTTGCATCATTTCAAATGCTTGTTGGTCATTTGTATTTCTCTTTGTATTATTGCTTATTTTTCTTTTCTTTTTTTTTTTTTAAAGATTTTATTTATTTATTCATAGACACAGAGAGAGAGGCAGAGACACGAGCGGAGGGAGAAGCAGGCTCCATGCAGGGAGCCCGATGTGGGACTCAATCCCGGGTCTCCAGGATCACACCCCAGGCTGCAGGCGACACCAAACCACTGTGCCACCGGGGCTGCCCCTGTTGCTTATTTTTCTATTGAGCTGTTTGTCTTCATTATAAAAAAGCACTTAGATATTAGAGACACCAATTCTTTGTTAATCATCTGTTGTAAATATTTTTCCTTGTATATTGTTTTCTTTTTAATTTTATTTCTTTATACCAAAATTAAAAGTTTTCTACATGCCCAAAATTTGATTTTAGATACTTTTATGAAATTATTGAAGTCAACTTCCCATTTTATTTATTTATTTACTAAATGATTTTATTTATTTATTTGAGAGAGAGAGAGGCAGAGGGAGAGGGAGAAGCAGACTCTTCACTGAGTAGAGAGCCTGATGTGGGTCTTGATCCCAGGACCCTGTGATCAGAACCTGAACTGAAGGCAGATGCTTAACTGACTGAGCCACTCGGGCACCCCTCAACTTCTCATTTTTTTTTGAATTAATATATCTCATGAGAAATCAGATTTAAAGTGATTATTACATACCACTCACATTTTCTCCTTTATTCTCTATGCCCCATGCTTCAGTTGCTCTTATAATCCTGTTTTCAAGATCTATGACATCTGCCTGTGCCTTCTCTCTTTTTGTGGAAATTCTCAATTATAGGTCTAGCCAATAACTTCTGTGCTGGAATGCTATTTATATATAAATATAATCACATGAACTATTTAATCAATTTGCTCCATAGTAAAAGTTGATTTATCCAATATTCTTTTTTTTTTTTTTAAGAGGGGGGTAAGGACAGAGGGAGAGAGAGAGAGAGAAGGAGAGGGGGAGAGAGAGAGAGAGAATCCCAAGCAGGCTCCACACTAGGCATGGAGCCTAATGGCTGATGGAGGGCTCAATCTCACAACCCTGAGATCATGACTTGAGTTGAAACCAAGAGTTAGGGATGCCTGGGTGGCTCAGTGGTTGAGCAGATGCTCTCTCTGTGTGTCTCTCATGAATAAATAAATAAAATCTTAAAAAAAAAAAAAAAGAAACCAAGAGTTAGATACTTAATAGACTGAGCCACCCAGGCACCCTGATCTAATATTCTTAAAAGTCTTTTTTTTTAATTTTTATTTATTTATGATAGTCACAGAGAGAGAGAGAGAGAGAGAGAGAGAGAGGCAGAGACATAGGCAGAGGGAGAAGCAGGCTCCATGCACCAGGAGCCTGATGTGGGATTCGATCCCGAGTCTCCAGGATCGCGCCCTGGGCCAAAGGCAGGCGCCAAACCGCTGCGCCACCCAGGGATCCCATATTCTTAAAAGTCTTAAAGAGAAGAGTGGTAGTCAATTTTTATTAAGCACATTCTTTAATAATTTATAAGAACTTGATATTGAGGTTTCTAATCATATTGTAGTAGACAGAATTCTAAGATGATTCCCAAGAATTCCTTACCCTGGTGTACACCCTTTGTATAATCCCATACACATAAGTGTAGATGGCATCTTTGAATATGATAGGCCAGTTACTTACTTGATTAGGTTATGGTGATGGTATCATTCCTGCCATGATCATGTTACATTAAATATGACGGGAGGAGGATTGGAAACCAGGAGATTGTTAAGCATGAAAGAACACATGGAAGGGGCCAGGCTAAGATTGTTCCTGGCCTACCACCAGCAAAAGCGTAGAAGCCTTAGTCCTCTGACCACAGGGAACTGATTTTGGCCAACAACTGGACCCCAAGCTCCAGAAAGGAATTCAGCCTGGCTGACACTTTGATCTCAACTTGAGAGGCCCTGAGCAGAGAGACTACTTTAGCTGTGCTTGGCCTTCTACTCTAAAGAAACCATGAGATAGCAAATGGATATTTTTTCAAGCCTCTAATTTTGTGTAATTTGTTACATAGTAGTAGAAAACTGATGCATATATGGAGAAACATGTAATTATGAATCATCCACAATTGTGTCTATTTGTCAAATACATTTTCTCAGATTTAGAGTAAACCTTTATATGTAATTCACAGAAATGTTTAGAAAGGGATCACTTTCAGGTGATAAAGACAGACTTTAAGGAGGAGAGGAAATTTTGGAACTTTTTAAGGGATGTGAAAGGTGAAGGAGGCAGGTGGGCAGAGGTGGGTAAGTCACTTGGGGTAAGATTTTGACTTGTGAAGAGGGGAATCATAGAGGAAACTGATAATAGAATACTACTTGCTAAGAAATTTTTGAAAATGGAAAAGTTAGTTTAATGTAATAAAGAGTATGATACAAGAATAGAAATAAGGTCTAACATAATTTAAAAAGTCCCATGTACTGGCTAAATGTTAACATTATTAATTTCTACTTTTGATATTTATATAAAGGAGGTTTTTTTTTAAAGTTTTATTTATTTATGTAATCTCTACACCCAACACGGGGCTCTCAAACTCATGATCCTGAGATCAAGAGTCACATGCTCTTCTGACTGAACCAGCCAGGCATCCCTGTATAAAGGAGTTTTAAGTGAAGTATTTAATCAACAGTTTTTATAGTTCTGAAAGTATAACAAAGAGACTCCAAGTACTCCATTAGCAATTTGGGTTGGTGGTTCTGCTTCCCATAGATTATTAACGATTGGCCCTACAATACTGTCCCTCCCAATTCCCCCAGTAGATCTAGGAGATTGGGCAAGGGAAGAGGAAGTTGTCAGTCATGAGATTTTTGTCCCAGTGGGAAACACGGTAGCTCTTTCCTCGCTTCCTGTTTCTTTCTCAGCTTGTGGGAAGAAGTGTAAGACATTTGCTCTCCCAGACAGTTGCAGAGATTTTTACTTCTGAAGCAATGCACTTTTTATGTAATCATAACAGCTAGGTCCCAATCTTCAAATTTGGGGATGGGGTGGGGATCTGGGTGGCACAATGGTTAGCATCTGCCTTTGGCTCAGGTCGTGATCCCAGGACCCCGGGATTGAGTCCCACATCAGGCTCCCCACAGGAAGCCTGCTTCTCCCTCTGCCTATGTCTCAGGCTCTCATGAATAAATAGAATCTTAAAATTTTTTTTTCAAATTTTGAAAGTGTATTATATAAATCTCCCCTTCCCCAAATGAAGGGAGAAAATTGAATATACTGGGGCTTCTTTCAAACTCTTAATGATTTACTTCTCTCATTTAATGTTTCATTTTGGCACTGGCTAGAACACTCTGTTTCATCAGTTGTTTTTTTTTTTTTTTCTAGTTTTCCAGTTTGTAATTGCCCAGATGGTGAACTAGTTTATATCAAGAAGAAAAGAGGGGCAGCCCGGGTGGCTCAGCGGTTTAGTGCCGCCTTCAGCCCAGGGCCTGATCCTGGAGACCTAGGATGGAGTCCCATGTCAGGCTCCTTGCATGGAGCCTGCTTCTCCCTTTGCCTGTGTCTCTGCCTCTCTCTCTGTGTATCTCATGAATAAATAAGTAAAATCTTAAAAAAAAAATAAAAAGAATCAGAAAGGGAGACAGAACATGGAAGACTCCTAACTCTGGGAAATGAACTAGGGGTGGTGGAAGGGGAGGAGGGCAGGGGGTGGGAGTGACTGGGTGGTGGGCACTGAGGGGGGCACTTGACGGGATGAGCACTGGGTGTTATTCTGTATGTTGGCAAATTGAACACCAATAAAAAATAAATGTATTATTAAAAAAAAAAGAAAACAGAAGGAAATCACTTTCAAAGTTATGATTTCTTCTTTATGTAATACTAATTTTTCATATATGAACTATCTATAATTCAATTAGAATTCCTCACTTTTTCTTCACTTAACAAACTTGAAATAAATGTAATTAATTCCTTTTAGGAACTGGTTCAGAGGAAACAACAATTTTTTGGTTATTTCACAAGAATTATTCTATCTTTAATGAGCTATGGAGAACCACAGAATTGAATGGGCATGTAGACCCAGAGAGGCAACAAGACTCCTTTGTGAGCATAAACTTTACCCTCAGTGTAATAGACATCATGAAATTTGATTACTTCACACAAATGTGCTTTACTGCTGATTGCAAATGTCTAAATTACAAATGATTAAGTTGCAAAACAACATTTATGGCTTCCCTGCCATGTATATTGCAGTATTTTAGGTACTTGGGAGATTAGATATAAATAAAATGAGGTCTTGGCACCATAAGACACAGCCCTTGTAATGAAAGATTGAAGTGAAGGTTCAACATGATTCTATATAATGTTAAGCATAATAAGCATACTAAAGGTCAACAAAACTATTAAGTTAAACAGAATACTAAAGGGTACGTGTAACACAGCTCCTGAGCTATAGAACTATTTGCTCAGGAGTCAGGGGAGAAAAAATTCTCTCTTGCTGCCATGTCTTGAGATGTCCATGTTTCATTGTTGGGTATGCTTTGTCAAAATAAAGGAGCTTTGGTGTCTTTCACAGAAATATTTTAGTAGCAAATGTGAGACAAGTTTCCATCAAAATCCTAGAGGAGAACACAGGCAACACCCTTTTTGAACTCGGCCACAGTAACTTCTTGCAAGATACATCCACGAAGGCAAAAGAAACAAAAGCAAAAATGAACTGTTGGGACTTCATCAAGATAAGAAGCTTTTGCACAGCAAAGGATACAGTCAACAAAACTAAAAGACAAGCTACAGAATGGGAGAAGATATTTGCAAATGACGTATCAGATAAAGGGCTAGTTTCCAAGATCTATAAAGAACTTCTTAAACTCAACACCAAAGAAACAAACAATCCAATCATGAAATGGGCAAAAGACATGAAGAGAAATCTCACAGAGGAAGACATAGACATGGCCAACATGCACATGAGAAAATGCTCTGCATCACTTGCCATCAGGGAAATACAAACAAAACCACAATGAGATACCACCTCACACCAGCGAGAATGGGGAAAATTAACAAGGCAGGAAACCACAAATGTTGGAGAGGATGCGGAGAAAAGGGAACCCTCTTACACTGTTGGTGGGAATGTGAACTGGTGCAGCTACTCTGGAAAACTGTGTGGAGGTTCCTCGAAGAGTTAAAAATAGACCTGCCCTATGATCCAGCAATTGCACTGTTGGGGATTTACCCCAAAGATTCAGATGCAATGAAATGCTGGGCACCTGCACCCCGATGTTTCTAGCAGCAATGTCCACAATAGCCAAACTGTGGAAGGAGCCTCGGTGTCCATCGAAAGATGAATGGATAAGAAGATGTGGTCTATGTATACAATGGAATATTACTCAGCCATTAGAAATGACAAATACCCATCGTTTGCTTCGACGTGGATGGAACTGGAGGGTATTATGCTGAGTGAAGTAAGTCAATCGGAGAAGGACAAACATTATATGTTCTCATTCATTTGGGGAATATAAATAATAGTGAAAAGGAATATAAGGGAAGGGAGAAGAAATGTGTGGGAAATATCAGAAAGGGAGACAGAACACAAAGACTCCTAACTCTGGGAAACGAACTAGGGGTGGTGGAAGGGGAGGAGGGCAGGGGGTGGGGGTGAATGGGTGACAGGCACTGAGGGGGGCACTTGACGGGATGAGCACTGGGTGTTACTCTGTATGTTGGTAAATTGAACACCAATAAAAAATAAATTTATAAAAAAAATAAATATTTTAGTAGCTCATTTTGTTTTTTCACTTTCTTATTTCTCTCATTGACATGATGGCCTTTGATGTTTGGCTGGCTTATGTGAGGGAGGAGGTGTACACTAGGTTGGGGGCCTTAAGTTCAACTTTCAGTGTGGGGATTAAGAAGTCTAAAGCAGCTCTAAGAAGTATATTAATTTGAAATGGATTCAAGGGCAAGTAATTGAAAACCTGACTCAGAGTGAACTAGACACCTACGGGTTATTTTCTTCCCAGATAATCGGAATTTGGAGGTAGACATTTTCCTGCCTGTGTTCAGCAGCATGATGACATCAAGGCCAGTGTTTCTGAAAGTACCTTACCTTTTCCCATGATTTTTTTTTATTTTAGATTTTTAAAAATATTTATTCATTTGAAAGAGAGAGAGAGACAGAAGGAGCACAAGCGGTGGGGGAAGAGGGGGAGAGGGAGAAGCAGACTCCCTGCTGAGCTAGGAGTCCAATGTGGGGATGGATCCCAGGACCTGGAGATCATGACCTGAGCCCAAAGCAGATGCTTAACTATCTGAGTCACCCATTGCCCCACCCTTCCCCACGATTGCTATCATTGGGTCCAAGATGGATGTCCCAGTTACAGATTTCACAACTATCTTTAAATAAGCAATGGGGGGGAGGAGGAAAAAAAGAATAGTGCTAATCACACTTGCTTCCTTCATCAAAAAATGGGCAACTTCATTCTAGAAGGCTTCATCACAATTTTGTTATATCTCTGTTGGTAAAAGAATGTCATATGACCACTCCTAGATGCAAGAAAGGCTGGGAAAACAAATATATAGCTTTCCTAAGCCCTGTGGTAGAGGCAGCAAGGTAGGAGTGGTTTGAGGTGTACTGGTTTTAAGCAGTGGGTGTTATTTGTCATGGAACAAAAGACTACTAGAGGTGGGAATATGTTTTACATTAATGGTCCCATTTAGTTATCACAATGATGCTGTAGATGGGTGTTTTTATTATCCCCATTTTACAAAGATGAGGAAACTGAGATTAGCTAATTTGTACTAACTAGTCAGTTACTAGGATTCAAACTAGATAGTTGCAGGGATCCACACTACTTGTTGAAATTCAAACTCTTTCTTTAAAAAAATGCAGCATTTATGCTCTTACTGTGCTATTACCGCTGACTTAAAAATCAAGTCTTGTAGACTTTTATGTCAAGGCTTAAAAACATATTTTGAACAATGGTAACATGACTGGAATAAACATATCACCTTCTAAAGATAACAAAATGAAAGTGATGGTCCGTTGAATCTGCAAATTTTCTTTTTAAAAATTCATCTTATTTTTCTTTTTAAAGATTTTATTTATTCATGAGAGACACAGGCACAGAGTCAGATTCCCTGAGGAGAGCCCGATGTGGGACTTGATCCCAGGACCCCGGGAGGCCCTGGGCTGAAGGCGGTGCTAAACCGCTAAGCCACTCGGGCTGCCCCAAGTCTTCTGTTTTTATTCTTGCCTCACTAATTTTGGTTTCTCTTTTTATTCAGTGACCCATTTCCTGATTATTACTAGGTATTTGACAAATAGAACTTAATGTACTTCAATAAAATTGTTACTTTAACATTTTCAGGGACTACTTAGTAGAGGTTATTTGTGCAATAATCATTTACTAACAGAATTAAGTAGTCAAATGTCTAAGAAATATAATTTTCAAATACAAACTTGTTCTTACTCTGCTTCAACTTCTGTGTGATTTTTTTAAAAAAGATTTTATTTATTTATTCATGAGAGACACACAGAGAGAGGCAGAGACATAGGCAGAGGGAGAAGCAGGTTCCCCGCAGGGAGCCTGATGTGGGATTCCATCCCTAGATCCTAGTATCACAACCTAAGCCTAAGGCAGATGCTCAACTGCTGAGCCACCCAGGCGTCCCCTGTGTGATTTTTCTAATGGTTCTGTCAAAATGACTTTCTTTCCAATCCTAAACCAGCTTATATGATTTGTAAAATGGCAAGGGTTAATTAAGAGATCAATCACATTGCTCCTTTTTATTTACTATTTTGGGAGGAGCTGTGTCACTGTATCAGAGCTGTTAGTTAAACCATTAACATGACATTATTGCTCTGCAAACATTGAAAATTTCCTTCATCTTGACTAAGGTTTTTGCGGCTGGCTAAAAGTGAATGCAAGGAACAGACATTCACAGTTATATATATATTTTAAAGTAGACCAGTAAATATGGACATTTTTGGTTTTAGAGTCAAAATTTTCATTGCTGGAGACCAGCAGGACACCATGACTAGGGTACACCATTATAGGCTTATCAGGATACCAGCCACTCCATTTTTATACTTTGATTTCAACCTGCCTCCTTTCCCACCAGTGCCAGCCCGGTGCTGGCTACAGAATATACCTACCCTCAGCTTCCCCACAGACACCCCATGGAGGACTGTGTCATTCAGAGTATACTGACATGCCCACTTCTCTCCCATTCCTCCCTTGCTATCTGTAACCTGAGAGGAAGGAGAGATTGGAGGTGAATACAGGCCTCTGGGCAACCAGTAGGATTTTATGCTTACTTTTGTGATGTGTGCATTTAGAATCATACCTTCTTTCTCTGGATCTTTCATTAGCAGCACAGGCATAAAACATTGGTGCACTGAGTAACATGGGCCCCATAGCATTTCAGGGTGTTTTCTTAGGGCCATTCTGAACATTGCCTTGACCCTAAATATCTTCTTCCGCCTCTTTGACAAAACAATTAAACTATGCCCTATTTGCCATGTCACTCCACAGTTGATAGAGCCCTATTACTAACATCATATTGTCTAATCTTTGTGAAGCTGTATATGCCTAGTAATTTTTTTTAAAGATTTATTGGTCCATTACTTTAACTGAGGTAAAGAAACCTTTTAAAATTTACAATAGTTTGTCAAGTAATATAAATTCTTTTGTTTACTTCAAAATGTAATACTCATCTCATTGTAAACAATGGACAGAATTTTTTTGTACACAGATATATGGAAAAAAGTAGACAAAAAGCCCTCATGCCAGCATCAAAAAATGCAACAAAACCTTTATTTTTTCTTTTTACAATTTCTGAACTCCATAACAAAGAAAAAAAGGCTGAATTTTTCCCCCAAGTTTTTATTTAAATTTCAGTTAGTTATCATATAGTGTAATATTAGTTTCAGGTGTAGAATGAAAAAGTTTGGTAGCTCCATGAAACAAAGACTTTGATCTGTAAATAAATCACTTTCTGATTTACACATATACCTGAGCACTTTTTTTTATGGCTTTTGATGTGGCTTGCTGGCAGCATGGAGAGAAGAGAACACATGTACATGGAAACTTTATCAGTATCTGTTTTTTTCTTTTAAAATTTTAAAGGTAAAGATTGATTTCTAAAAATAAGAAATACAGTCCATAATTTGAGCATGGCTTAAGTAAAAGTTTTTAATCTCTTTTTCAGTAGTTAAAAAGTTAGTTTGCTAGCAATTTATTTCATGGGAATGAATATATCAGATGTACCTCACACAGACAGTAGGGGGCAGGCACACAGAAGTACAATGGACAGGCTGACTACTGGACAGGACTAAGACCTCAGGGGTGTCCAGGCGAGTGGTGCTGATTGTTAAGAGTTGCTGGTTTGTTCAGCAAAAGCCCAGCTGACACAGGCATCATTGTATCACACTGATTCACATTTTGGTTGCCATCTACTTTCCCCTCCCCATTTCTACATTGGTGAAAAGGCAATCCCCCTTTTCTCCTTTCACTATCATTGTGACTGTAGGGTTGGTCTGAGACTGTGAACCATCTGTCAGATAGGGGTGTTGACAGGTATTGTCTTCTCTGCCTTGGTCTGCAGGTAACCCAGAATCACCTGGTGAGAGTGTGGCACTGCTGGGCAAAGTACATGTGTAATACTGAATCATTGGTTTTAATAGTAAAGGCTCAGTTACGATGGACCAAATTATGTGAGTCAGCATATAGGTTTTAGGTTTTTGGCATTTCAACCTATGGAGAACCTCCTTCTGAAGCATGCTGCTCTGAGGCCCCTGCAGTATCTTTCAAAAGGCTGTTCTGCAGAACTGACACGAACCTTTAATATGTCATAGCTAGAATTCTCTGTATCTGTATGATCTGTCAGTGCTGACGCCATATATCCTCTACAATCAAAAGTGTGCCCAAGGCACTAAATTAATCTTTTACATTTTAAAACAACAACAAAAAGTTTTTGTGGTCCTGTGTTTAGAGTAATTCTTTAAAACAAAGGATGAAGTGGGCTCAGAGAAGTTGAGTAACTCTTCCTGAAGGTCACCATTAAGTGATAGATCATTAGCCACTTGCTCTAAGTCCAAAGTCCTTTCCACAATATCAACAAATTGTAGACACAGAAACAACACTTTTGGAGACAGACAAAATCCCTTAAAGAAATAAGCCTTTTATGTACATTTAGAGATGAAGCTTAAAATGCAAATCTTCCCTTGAGAGTGGGAAAGCATGAGCAAATGAGTACCATATGCTCTTATTTATTCAAAAAATTAAATTAATTTCAGGATTATAGATTTAAGACATGGTAGTTAATAGAGAAGTTCTAGATTAAAAATGCACATCTGTATATGCATATATGTTTCCTCAGAAAATATATTGTTTTGGATGTTTGTCCATTTCTTAGTTACCCATTTACATATTGTGTGCACAGTTACTTTAGTACAATCCCTACACTTCAAGTCACCATATTATTTTTTAATTATTTTATGACTCAATTTTCAATTAATTATAATAATTAACTAAATATTTAGTTTTCATTAATTATAATAATTAATTTTCAATTAATTATAATAATTAACTAAATATTTAGCCAATAAAGCACAAAAAATTACAGATTTTTGAATATGGTTCCAGGAATAGTTCAGTTTTCACACTTAATATCTGAATCTCATATTTATCACATGTAGCATGAAACTACTTCTGTTTAAAAGAATATATTCACTGCAAACAGTATGAAAAAAAGCAGTAAGTGTACTTCCCTCTGTCATATAAAGATGTGACATTTCCCTAAAAAATTTCTTGCACTTAAAAATATAGTTAATAATATGGTAATAACTGTGAATGGTGACAGATGGTAGATTTATCGTGATTATCACTTCATAATTCCATAAATGTTGAATCACTATGTCGTACATCTGAAACTAATATAAGATTGTGTGTCAGCTACACTTCAATTTTTTTAAAAAATGAAATTCCCTGTATATAGAAGTTCTAGACCTTCTCTACTTGTAAATCTAAGTGTATCCTTTCTCAGACAATAGCTTCCCCTTGGGCTTTGGTACATTTCATATAAAGAAAAATACAGACAGTGGAAATAGACATAGTAGAGTTCAAGTGCAGTAGCTCATCATGTGTATGTTGGCGGGCAAGTATAATGGGGACCTCCTCCCCTGGGTTTCAGTGACTAAGGGTGGCAAGGGTACAAAAAGTGCAAGAAGTCAAGGAAATACAGACTTTTCCCTCAATGAGAAAGATGCCATAAATCAACATGAGAAGAATGATTAAGAAAGAAAGTTTTCTGGACTCAACTCTGCAGCTAACGGTGCATTTAGCTCTCACTTGAATTTTCAACATTGGCTTAAAAAAAGGATTTCACATCAGTTTTTGTTTCTTTTGGAAAGCACCCATGTATGATTAATTGATTGCATTTCTGAAGAACAGAATTAATGATGTTTGGTTCACTTTTCCAGGAGGTGCTGGAGCCAAAAGACTACTGCTAGTGAAGGCATTTGTAAGGTCTCAGAAGGTTAGGACGGTACGAATGCTGTAAAAGGAAATAAAAGATTATTAATTGTTTTAATGTTCAGATAACCCACACTCTTCCATGTTGAGAGTCCAAGGAGCATTCAATGTGTCTCAGTGAAAAGCTGTCTGTGGTTCCTAATACTTCATTCCGATCCCTACACATACAAGTAAGGTAGTAGGGTGGGTCCTTTATTGCTGGTTCTTTCTTGGGTTTTCTTCAGTGTTAAGCTCAATAACATCCTGAATATGACTGTCATTTAGGCTTCATTGTATATTAACATCCTAAAAAAAATCACTTTTGAGAGCAGGTATATCTGGCATAATAATACAAAACAACAGTGGGTAATGACATGTAATAAATTCTTGCTATTTGTCACATACTTTGTAGATGCTTTTTGTACATTTTATCATTTAAACCTCACCTAAAACAACCGTGCTATGAAGCAGGTCCTAATATTTCCATTTTAGAGATTAAAAATACTGAGAGAGAGATTTATAACTTTTCTAAGTCACATATCTTGTGTGGGATGTTGAGATATAAACCTAAATATAAAGTTGCACAAATGACAAAATGATAGAAACTTGCCTGAAGGCACCATAATGTAATAAAGACCATCTTGAAGGTTTACTAGAGCTTTGATAAAGAAATGTTGAAGGATTCTTCGAAATAGATAATAAAACTGATTTGTATTCAGATATTTCATTCTTGTGGAGATCAGAAATATAATATTTACATTGGAACTACTGTCCTTCCTAAAAACTATCTTCTGATGGATATATACTTTTAGAAAAAGATGGTCTTTGTGCCTTAAAAAATTATATATATATATATATATATATACATATATATATATATATATATTCTTATAGTTAATAGGGGAAATATATATAATTTTGGAAACTGAAAGATAGTAGTGAAGAAGAAAGTAAAAATCACTTGTAATATCATGCCTAGAAATAGTGTTAATATTTTCTTGAAATTTGATCATTTTTTCTAGACATATGTCAGTTTTTTACTGCTTATATTGAAAACTTGTGGTCATATTATATTTATAAATTTGTATTCCTAATCCTGTGGCCTCAAATTACAATTTGAGAATTTCTTAATTTAATGAAGTAACTTCTTTTTAATGGCTTTATTACTTTCTAGCATATGGTTGGAATTTATGTAACCACCCCTTTAATGTTGGACTTTTAGTGTGTTTCCAAGTTTTGATATCAGAGACAACAGATGAGGTGCTTAAATAAATGTGTATTTGCATCTCTGATTATTTCTGTAGAATAGCTTCCTAGAAATGGAATTGCTGGGACAAAGGAGCTAAGCTTTTTTAAAGGTTTTTTTTTTTTTTTTTTTTTAAGATTTTATTTACTTATTCATGAGAGACATAGAGAGAGAGAGAGAGGCAGAGACACAGGCAGAGGGAGAAGCAGGCTCACCTCAAGGAGCCCGACGTGGGACTCGATCCCGGGTCTCCAGGATCACGCCCCGGGCCAAAGGCAGGCGCCAAACCACTGAGCCACCCAGGCACCCCTTTTAAAGGTTTCTGACCCAAATTGCTTTCCAGAAAGGGTGTAATCTGGTGCTCTCCTTTCTCAATAAGATTTGTCAGGCTGCCCAGTATAATATGTAATGTGTGAGAGTGGTTAAGAAATTCTGTTTACAGTTGAAAGTCTCATGAGAGGTGTGAGATAGTAGAAAAAGCATGGGCGATGCAACTAGACGGTGGGAGTTAGCTCAAACTGCCTATTACAACTTGTGCCTCATGTGTAAATGTGGATGACAAAATTCTCTTTTTTAGGTGCTGATTATACTTAAATGTTACAGGTAGGAAATGGAATTGGCTTATTTTCCTAATCTTCAAAGAAAATGTAAGACTTCAGTGTTTAAAAGAGCATTCCCCTTTACCATACAGGCATACCTCATTCTGTTGCTCCTTGCAGACACTGCGTTTTTTACAGATTGAAAGTCTGTGGCAACCCTGTGCTGAGCAAGTCTGCCGGTACTATTTTTCCAACAGCTTTTGCTCAGTTCCTGTCTCTGTGTCACATTTTGGTAATTCTTACATTTCAAACCTTTTCATTGTTGTTATATTTGTTATGGTGGTCTGTGATCAGTGATCTTTGATGTTATTATATAATTGGTTTGGGGCTACCACGAATGCACTCATACAAGACAATGAACTTAATCCATAAATAATCCATGTATTCTGATTGCCACCAGCCATTCCTCTGTCTCTCTCTGTCTTTCCTGGGCCTCTCTGTTGCTTGAGACACACCAATATTGAAATTAGGTCAATTAATAACACTACAGTGGTCTCTAAAGTGTTCTAGTGAAAGGAAGAATCAATTGATGTCACAAACTTCATTACTGCCTTATTTTAAGAAATTGCCCCAGTCACCCCAAACTTCAGCAACCTCCACCCTTATCAGTCAGCAGCCAGCAACGCTGAGGCAAGACTCTCCACCAGCAAAAAGATTTCTGATGAATGAAAATGCAGATGATGGGTTAACATTTTTTAGCAACACAATATTTTTTCATTAAGGTATGTATATGTTTTTAGATATAACACAATTGTACACTTACTAGATTACAATATAGTATAAAAATAACTCTTATATCCACTAGGAAAGCAAAACTTCCTTTGACTCCCTTTACTGCAATATTTGCTTTATTGCAGTGGTCTGGAACTGAACCTACAATATCTCTAAGGTATGCCTATAATTTTTATTTGTGAAAAGTCTTTGTAAATGGGAAAAATAAATAACAATAGCATTTTTAATTAGAAAATTAGTGATATTTGGGGGTGCCTGGGTGGCTCAGGTTTAAGTGTCCAACTGTTGGTTTGGACTTAGGTCATTATCTCATGGGTGGTAAGATGGAGCCCCACGTGGGGCTCTGCACTCAGTGGGATTCTGCTTGAACAGTCTCTCTGCCCCTCCCCCCACTCATGTGCTTGCACTCTCTCTTTCACAAATAAATCTTTTTAAAAAATTAATGTTATCTGTATAGAAAAAAAAAATCTCAAGGTAGCTCCACCTTCTTCCATAATGAGTAAGTTCTTATATAATTTAAATTCACAGCCGTTAATAGTCAACCTTTTTAGGTGGCCTGGCAGGGCTGCAGTGACTCCAGGTTCTAATTAAGACTGTGTGGCTCTGATTCTTTTTCCTTGCAATGGTGACTGTTCTCTTGTAAATAAAGCTTAGTGGCTCTGATTATTCAGATTCATTGCAACCAAGATAATTTGGCTTCAGTAGAACAGGAATTGCAAAGCAAAACTACTGTTTTAGTTTGTCACAACATGATCTTAATGTTCTACATCCAAAGACTGAACTAATAATGGAGAAAGAAGGCACTCTGGTGTTTTTATTTTGTTTTCATTCTTCCACCATTTTTCTCTATTGGCCAATCCTTACCATAAAAAATTAATATCTACCTCTTTCCAGAGCGAAGCAGGTCAAATCCTTCATTTATTTTTTCAAAAGGTAAAACGTGGGTTATTAATGACTCCAGCGGAAACTTCTTAGCCATAAAATCAGCCACAAGTTTGGGGACAGAATCTTTACTCTTAAAGCCTGAAAAGAAAGTGACATCATTGTAAGATTCAGCCATGGGTAAGGGGGGAATTGGAGAGGAGACTTTCCAAGCAGAATTAAAATGAGTTTATAGAAAGTACTACATCCCACAGACTACTACTACTGAGGTTAATAAGAGATAGTGTTGCAATATCCTTTTGCCTTTGGTTAGACTTTTTAAAAATTCACCTATATAAACCAGGGTCCTTAATTATTAGCTCTCAGAGAAGTTATACTATGGGTGGTTATTCCCAAAGCCAAGGAGAAAACTTAGCAATTGCCTAAATTTAGGTGATGAAAGCACACATAAATGACCGCTATAGATTTCCTGGGTCCTGTGAGGTATTTTAGTGCCTTGTGCAGTCATGGATATAAAAGAAGGGTACTGAAATATTCTAGTTAGTTTTTGGGAAAATCAAAAAGTGTGTTTTGGGAGCTTCTGTGTGCCAGATCCATATTTAGTTGATTTGGAGCCTATAACTACAAAGGGATTTTTTAATTTCCTTTTAACTTGGTTGCTTTTTAAAACCTGACTTTGTCACTTATAAAAGGAGAGAACTCCTGAGGTTAATAATAAGAATTCAGCCATCAAGCCTAACTACCTACCACCAAAAATTGCTCCTTTCCAGCTACGTCCAGTCAATAGCAACATGGGGTTCATAGAGAGACTTTGTGAATTAGGAGGTACTCCTACAATAACGCTTACACCATATGACTCTTGACAGCAGGACAAGGCAGCCACCTAGAATAAGATTAATAGCATTATTAAAGTGAATTTTCTGATAGTCTCATCAATGATGCACAGTATCACGTAATACTGATTTAGCTAGATCATGAATGTGTGGGAAGAGATTACGTTTTTTGCTTCTTCATTCCGCATTGTGTGTAGGTGATTTTAGGAAATACCTAGAAAATACTTTTTTCAGTAAAAACAGATGAATAAATTGTATATGTTTAATTTTTCCTTATAAAATAATAGAGGTGAACATCATTACAAACATATCTATATAAAGTCTGATTCCTCAAATAAAAGTAGTGTTTTGTCATCACATGGCTCTTAGGCAGTCAATGAGTTTGATTAAGTCATTTTTCCTTTATTTATCAAGTACCTATTTTGAACCCAGTACTTTGAGCCATGTGTTTTGTTGGCAGACAAGATAATAAGGTCATTTATATAATCAAAATTGGTCTCTTGTCCACTTGATGGTCTCCTGGAACTTCAAAAGAAAGGCTTCCCCTTCCAGTCAAGTTTTTAAATATGTTCCATAGTAAGAGAATTATTGAGGACCTGCCCCCCACCCCCGCAATATATAATGATTAATCGTTTGATTTTGGAGTATGATGTATAGAAGACCAGGTAACCTTAGAACATGTGGCTGTTGGATATTTGGTATCTTCAGGTGAAGTAACAATCCAATTTCACAGAAGAAAATCAAGGGAAAACAGGAGAAAAAGGGCATAGCAGAAATGCTACCACTTGGATAAAGTTGAATTCTCTTGGAACCATCTGAAGTTGGCATATTGTCCCAAGTCAAGGCCACAAAGAGCTTTACTTGTAGGGTGGTGCTCCCTATTACCAATACTACTGAGACTTACTGGAGAACCTCAAAAGGTTGGTTTGTGGGGACTTTTTCAGTAGGATTCTAGAAAATCCTGATTAGGTAGAATATAATTGGAGATGTGTTCCTCATTGCAGTTGATGATACTAATAATTATTTGAAAGTAATGTTATATATGTTCCAAAGATGATGTAAATACTGAAAGATATCATCACTAGTACTGCATATCAATAACTCTAGTTAATATCTATTGAGTTTACTATCTGACAGGTGGCTCGTGCTAAGTATTTTATATGCATTAGCTCATAATTTATAAACAGTCCTATGAGATATGTATCTTTTAAAATTTTTTTGGTGGAAAAGTTTGTTGACTTTCTAAAGTATTCAGCCCAACACATAGATATTGGGTGTTTACTATGTGCCAGGCACTGTGCTGTATGTTGTGGCAAAATGAGGCAGTGTGGTAAATGGTAAAATGCAATATTTTTGTTAATAAAATGATGCTGGTCTAAAATTGGCCATTATTCCTTCTGGCCAAAGTATGATATATTAAAAAAAAAACCCAAATTTATTAAAATATAAAAAATTTTCAAACCACTTTATTAAGAGTGTGGGGGAAAATATCAAACTTGCTAATTTGAAAACAGAATTTGTATTGTCTATATTAATTTGAGCTTGAATTCTCTTACTAAAAATTAACAAAGTAAATTTATAATGGCTTAATTAAAAAAAGACCCTCTTCTCTAAAGGGGAAATATTACTTGAGGCAGATTTGCTTAGCTGGCAGAATTAAAGATTTCTTATAGTAATAAACTGAATATCCTAGGTAACCAACAAGAGATGGAAAATCACCATTCATAGTTTTAAAAATATTATTTATATACAATATTTATATTCTGCTGCCTAAAAGTACACTCTGGAATGTAGAAGCATATATCTCAGGGCATTTCATATTACATACCATAGTGTCAAGCCGCCCAATGACTTCAAATGAAAAATCCACACTGCCACCACTTATTTCCTTCAGCACCTCCTGGATTGGTTCCTTGTAGTCCTGAGGGCTAATGCACTCAGTGGCACCCACCTCTTTGGCCTTTGCAAACTTGTCTTTGTTGATGTCCACCCCAATAATCCTGGCTGCTCCGGCTGCTTTACAGCCCATGATAACAGACAGGCCGACTCCTCCAAGGCCAAACACGGCACAGGTGGAGCCTTGGGTGACCTGTGTTTTCAGAAAATGCAAAAATGGATTAAATAATGATTACTAGAAGTGCCTAAGTTGCATAAAGTGCCATGCCTTGTCCGTTATGAGGAGCTATTCATACTCTTACGTCCAACCTTCTGTCAAATCTCTTTTGGCTTTAGTTGTTTAAACTAAGGGGATGAACTAGATGAGTGGTTCTCAAACTCTGCTGAACATTAGACTCACCTGAGGAGCTTTAAAACATCTCAATGCCCAGGTCACAGCTCATAACCAATTCCATCAGAATCTCTGCAGGTGCGATCTAGTTCCCAGGGGACTCCAATGGGAAGCCCAGGCTGGAAGCCAGTGGATTAGGTGATCTTTAAGCTCTAAATTCTAGTAACTCCCATCTTGCAAAAAAATCTAGTAGCTCAAATCCATTGACAGTCAGTTTTAGTATTTCACACACAGAAATGCAAGTTTTGGGAAATGAAATAATAAGTGGAAAAGATGATTCTGGGATACTGAAAAATAATCCAAACCCTCAACAATTAACTCTTTCATTCATTACTTTCAGTATCATGACTGGTATCACGAGACCAGAAATTAGCTGTGAAATAGAAAAGTTATCCTTAGCTTAGAGGAGAGTCTAAGAACAGGGGAAATTTAACAGATAATTAAGATAATACAGCTTGAGACCTCTGTGATCTTAGTGTGTTGTTACCCTTGCTTTTAAGAATATACTAATAAACAATAGTGCAATGAAAAATTGCGTCTGTATTTAAAAATGGTGGAGATTAATTATTACGAGTATCCTCAGCTTCTGCTCTATGTAGACTGAATTAGACCATCTTCTCAAACAGATGGTGTAATTTCACAAGGAACTTAGTGCTAGAGCCACAGAAAATTTGGAAAACACGTGCTCTCAATTGCTTAAACTGGCTAGGGAGGGTTTAGTAAACTAGACTGCTATAGTCTGCAGTCAGTGTGGGAAAAATATTTCTCCTGTCCCAAGTGATCATTCTATGGGATATAATAACACTTTTGACCTTACTTAGAAAAATTTGAGACCTGTGATTGTGATTTAAAGGTGAAGATAATTATGTATCATGGTTTAAGATTCAGCAGGAGTTTGAGAAATAGGCTAGTTGTAGCTCCCATACGAACCAGCTGTGAGATTTTGGGCAGTAGCTTTATGTCTCTCGGACTCCATTTCATAAAATGAATGGATATTGCTAGATTTCCAGTATTTTGGGAAGAGAGGCCTTTAAAGAACTTCTCTTTAAAAATCTACTGCCTCGTGTGTATGTGTGTGTGTGTGTGTGTTCATGGCAGGAGATGAGATGTATCAGTGAAATCCCCTAATGATTGGAATAGATGCAAAATGCATCATTGAAGCGTAATTACTTCTCTTAATGGGATCCACAGAGTGGGTGGGTTGGTGACTTTTGGTTTGGAGGTGTATCAGATATGGCTTTGAATCTACTTTTGATCCTAGTTTTGGGAGTAGAGGATCCATGACTAGGTGCTCCTCAGAGGTGGTCCCTTCATTTCAGTTACTTTTGTTGCCTCAAAAGCTAGCTGAACCTACGATACCTGATGCATGTTGGTGCTAACAGTACAATTACTAAATGAACTCCTAGCTCTAAAATTTAGTAGTCACATAAAGAACAAATATAGAAAATAATTGTTGAAAATTATATCTTTACTTTTTCTTAACTAAGCATTAGTCACTTTTTCATCCACGATAAACAGATAAATTTTCTAGGATATGCTCTTAAATCCCTTCTGAGGCCATTTTCCACTCATAACTGATACTCTAAATTTTGTAGAGCTTTTCAGTGTTATTGTGGTAATGGGGGAAAGCTACCAATAAATCTATGAAGAATTATCTCTGATTATTGTGAGAAATTGCTCTCCTTTCAGTTCCTGACAGTCCGAAGGTAACCAGTTTTGTCATTCATCGCCATTCCTACCTTGGCAACGTTGACTGCAGACCCATAACCAGTAGAAAAACCACAGCCAATGAGACAGACTTTCTCCAGTGGTGAGGCTGCATCGATCTTGGCCACTGAAAACTCATCCACCACCGTATACTGGGAGAAGGTGCTGATGCCAAGGAAATGGTAGATGGGCTTCCCTCTGCAGGTGAACCTGATAGTACCATCTTGCAAGGTCCCCCGAGGTTTGCTCAGACTGACCAGTATAACACAGAGAGACACACAGGGCATGAGACAGGAACATAGATCATGTGCAAAACCATTGGCTGTATGAGGAGAGTATCAGAAACTTACTCATTTTTCACACAGAGGTTGCCTTGCGGGTGTTTACAAACATTGCATTTTCCACACTGGGGAGTAAAGAGTGGAATGACTTTGTCACCTGGAGGGTATAAAACAAATTCTTAAATCAGCACAGAACAGTTTCCATACCCCGATTTGGAGGCTCAGGACATAAACTTAATTTTTCTTATTTTGTCTCCTTGGACCTGATGAAGATAGTACTCAGGAAATTGGAAATAGAAATTATTTGTTTATGAACTTTGGCAGGCTCTGCATTTCTCAATCCTTACATGTCTCCAGGATCTAACCTGGTGCCTGGCGTCTGGTAGATAATCAGTAGGCACTTGCTAAAGGAGAGAATTTATGACTGCATGAATGCATACATGTCTGAGTCCAGCAGGGAGGGAAGAAAGGAGGAAGACCTTCTGCAAGGTCTTTCCAGGCTAGAAGATCTTGGGGTTCTGAACTGAGGCAGATTCCCTAAGTATCAATTCTGTACCTGGTTTTACTGTAGTCACTCCTTCTCCAATGCTTTCCACAATGCCGGCGGCCTCATGGCCTAAGATTATGGGGAGAGGCACAACAAGCGCTCCAGTAACCACGTGATCATCAGAGCGACAGATTCCTGAGGCCACCATCTACACAGTAAAGCGAGGATGATTAGATTTAGAAAAAGATTAGGAACCTTTCCTGTTCCTCATCAAACAATTTGGAATAGTCTGTGAAATAACTGTTTCTGAAATACTTAAGTCTTATTGTGTCCTTTTTTTTATAGAAGTAGAAATTCAGATCAGAACTAAGAAAATTATCACACGTTCTATCATCTAATGCTAGTTGATTTTCAGATCTTGATGAATATCCCTTTGAATTTTTTCCCTGTACAAACACTTAAGTTCTTTTTTATTTTATTAGGATTATACCATATATACTCTGGTTCCTTTTTAAAAATGTAATGATTTGTATTTATATCTCTCCTTGACAATGAATATAATCCCACTATTTGGATCACCATATAAAAAGTTCCTCTTAAATGGATTTTTGCTTATTTTCATTTCTACTATTTTCTGAATTTTTTAAACCTAAAACTAAATAGAAATGGAAAAATGTTTCACCTTAATACGAACTTCATGGGCCTTAGGGGGTGCGACCTCCACCTCTTCAATGGAAAAGGGTTTCTTTAACTCCCATAGCACAGCTGCTTTGCATTTGATTACCTGGAAATTGAAGAGAAAGATGATACCAGTTTTAAAGTCAGGGATGGTGACTTTTATTTTTTTATGTGCAACATCTAGCCCCATGTCTGGAACCTAACAGGGTTCTATAGAAATGAAGAACCTCTGACTTACAAAGAGAATAAAAATACCTTTTTAAAAAAACAGGCAAAGCAATAACGTAAGAGAAACAGAATTAACTATAATGAGACATTGAGATAAAATGGAATATATTCTTTGAGGCCACCTTTATGATTTTTTACTCCAAGCGTTGTTTCTTCCTGATATATATATTTAAAGGTTTTATTTATTTATTCATGTGAGACACAGAGACATAGGCAGAGGGAGAAGCTCCCCGCGGAGAGCCCAATGTGGTACTCTGCGGGACTCAATCCCAGACCCCTGAGATCATACCCTCAGCCAAAGGTAGATGCTCAACCACTGAGCACCCACGTGACCCTTCCTGATATTTCTTTTCTTTCTTTCTTTCTTTTTTTAAGATTTTACTATTCATGAGAGAGGGTTGGGGGGCACAGAGGGAGAAGCAGGCTCCATGCAGGGAGCCCGACGTGGGACTCGATCCCAGGTCTCCAGGATCACACCCTGGGCTGAAGGTGGTGCTAAACCGCTGAGCCACTGGGGCCGCCCCATATTTCTTAATGTTCTCCTTAAATGGGTTGTTAACCCACAACTGTTGGCTGGTGCATGAAGTTCGAAATCGATGTGATTTCGCTGATTGCCGACAGATGTAGTGCTCTTTGCCAAATCTGTTGCCCTTTTGCTCAAGTCTCTGCTGAAGCCCAAACTATCTGACTTTATGATTACCTTTGCACATTTGCTTAGGCTGCCTTCTCTTTCTCTAGTTGCCTGTTCTCTTCCTTTGACTTTGTCTTGCCTACTGCTTACGTGTGCTACTTGTTTGCATCACTCATTTGACAGCTGTGGTAGTGCTGTTTTGTCATCTAATTTATGTGCAGAAATTCCTTCTAGATTAGATTTGCAACACAAACTGCAGAGGTTACAGCCGTATACACCTGCTCACACAAACCCACAGATCCATGTATATATTGAAAAATGCGAGAAAGATGTGCTTGAATTTCTGGCTAGCTTACCCCCGGAGGTTCTTAAAAATAAAAGTTGAAAACGTTTTTAGTGCTCACGAATGCAATAATAAAACTTGTCTTCCTTGTTGCAAAGCTTGTACAGTTAAGGGAGGTTTTTCCTAGAAAGAGTTAACATAATTGCAAATATGATAAAAATTTTCCAATAGAGATTTAGCCTTTTGACAGTTTATTTTCATTATTTATGTCAAATCCTCCTACTTTGCAAGGTTTTTGCTATGGTCAATCCCACAAAAATGTGAAAATTCTTGGAAATAATACACTAATGGTAGATAGGTCCTAATTATAGGGTTCTATTCTTCGGCAAATTACATGCTTGATCTTTAAACCTCAGAATGATGCTACCAGGTCAGTATTATTGAATTACTGGTTTTATTTTACAGAAGAAGACTGAGGCTTGATTGTAATTGACTGAGTAATTTTCTCAAAGTCACAAAGCTGACTGTCCAGAGAATAAGATCAATCCAATTTAAGAAAAAAATTGTCCAACTTAATTTTTTTTACTACCTTATGGTAATGAAAGATTAACAAAGATTAAATAATAATAACATCAACAATAATGGCAGTGACTAAGATTTATTGAATTATTTCTGTATATCCAGGCACTATTCTAAGTGCTTAACAGCATTAATTTATTAAATTCTCACCACCACCTTATAAAATAGATATCATTATTGCCACTTAGCTTCTGAGGGAATATAATGCAGGAGGGCAAACATAAATGGTGTTATCACAAAGCAAAAAGTGATTGATGTTGCATCGAAGGGGGTGGACTGTTTTCTTAAATATATTTGGCTTACACTTTCAGACCTTCTTTTAAGCTGAGTTTTGGCATTTTTAATTTTCCTTTTTCCTAACTGTTCTTCATTTCCTAACTGTTCTTCATTACATTGAAATGTAATGCCATTGTAAAGGCTAACTAGTAATGAGTGAAAATAAAGAGAATTGGAATGAGAAAACTGGTAGTTGGCAACCCGTGCAATTTCCAAGCAATCCTGCTGATTAGTAGTGTTGTGTCACAGTGTGTGCAGAAACCTCAGAATCGTTAAGTTATAGCAAGATAGTATATTGTGTGATCCACTCCTAACCTAATACATGTACTAGAAACAGTTGCACAGGCTTTTATAATTGAGCAGTTAAACAACATGAATTGCTTATATTGAAGGACCACATGCATTTCTTTGCCCCTGAGAGCATATTAAACAAATAAACATGAATCCATGGAAGACTTAGAGTCAGTTATCGACGTTTCCATTGCTAATAAGGGATTCTGACTGTATCACTGTTATTATTATTTTTTTTTAAATGGAAAAGATATTATTCCATAGGATTTCTATGGATTATGGCACAATAAGACCCTTTAAATTCAGAATTTGCATGTTGATGTTGGTTTGCTTAACCTTGGATGATTCTAATGCTTTGAAATCAATATGCCTTTTGTAAGAGATTTCATAGTAGGCTTCAAAGGATAAAGCCCTCTGAATCAAATTCCTCTTATAGAACTTTTGTCAGACATAACTTTCCCATGTTCCAAAAAGATAACACATTTAAATTATGATTTCTTAATATAAAGATAACTTCTTGGGATCCCTGGGTGGTGCAGCGGTTTGGTGCCTGCCTTTGGCCCAGGGCGCGATCCTGGAGACCCGGGATCGAATCCCACGTCGGGCTCCCGGTGCATGGAGCCTGCTTCTCCCTCTGCCTATGTCTCTGCCTCTCTCTCTCTCTCTGTGTGACTATCATATATATATATAAATTAAAAAAATATTTAAAAAAGATAACTTCTTGATTAAAAACATAGAATTTTATGTTTGCAAATTATTCATGATTGATCATAACTACTGCACATTAATATAGGAAGTAAAGACTATTAGATACAGGTGCTATTCATTCTTGATAAAGATATTTAGGAATAGCCTTTTTTTAAGAAATAGAAATTAAATTTAAAGATCACCCAATTCAACAGGAAAAAACTCCTTTGTTTTTTACAGAAGCTTTGCATAAACCAATTATTAACAAGACAATTTGAAAATTATTTTTTCCTTTTAAATGAACATGCTGAGAGTGCACAAACAGGTGTTTTGTATTATTTCATGAAGGCACTTCTAGTTTCTTGCATGACCTCTCAAGTTACATCATATATTATAGTAAACATTAAATTGCCATTGCTTAACCTCTAATGTTAAATCTAGACAGGAAACTCAGCTGGATGAAGAGCTAAATTTTTTAAGAAAAAGTATTGTGGAACTCATCAAGTATAAATGTATTATAATTTATACTTCAAAATAATCTATCAGAAATATATCCCAGTGCTGTCACAGTCTATAAAATATTCTTAACAGAGGAATAGCCTATTTTTCATTGTAGTTTAGTATAATTGCATATTGAAGCACATAATCTGTGTTGTATTTCAGTAGATATTGTTTCTAACTTAGATGTGAATTTTAAATTATCCATTAATCCTATACCTCTTTTTGTATTATTTAAGAATGTATTTCCAAAGTAAAAAAAAAAAAAAAAGAATTTGCTTACTTTTCCTGCTGTACTCATGGTTCCGTTTTCTTTTCAGGCCAGGAGACTGGTGACTTCTTATAGACTGTTTTCTGCTTGAGTACATAAAGCTGATATCTTACACAGATACTTTGCTTGAGCAACCACCTGTTCCTCTCAGAGCATCTGGGGTCTTTAAGCCACACCCATCAGCTTATTCTTAAACCAAATCAAATCAGAAAGAAAAGAGCAGTGAGCCAGCTTTCAAACCTTGACTTTGTTTGCATATGTCACTTTCAATTAATATCTTGATTCCGTGAGGTTAAATATTACCCTACAAACAAATTTTAATCTTTTTTTCTTGGATTCTGTATTTCTTCTCTCTCAATCTCACACAGGGTGTTCAGAGCTCTGTTTGCCCATTGTGTGCACTGATCTCCAACTTCTAATCCACAGATTACAGTGAGAACAGAGAAGCAAGGAAATAGCACAAATAATGTAGGACAGAGAGTGTTCTCAAGCCAGAGAACATGTTTGATTTAGCACTCTTTTCACAGCAGGGAAGTCACAGCAAAGGTGCTTATGTCTCTGGCATTTCTGCTCTGTATAATAGAAGTCAGCATTGACCTCGTACCTCCCCATCCCAGGCACTCAGCTGGGCGTGGTGGGTGGCCATGGCATGGATTCAGGTAGACCCTATCCTAACCACCCGTGTGCACTTGGATTTAGTTTTTAACTGTCTTTGGCCTTAGTTTTCTTATCTGTAAAATGAGGATGATGACTAACCTCTGCAAGCAGTTGTCTGAGGAAAACTGAGATAATCGTGTTCAGGGATTAACAGGGAGCCTGAAATAAGAGAACCTTCCTTGAATATTAGCTACTTGCTAAGGTTTCAGTGCTGAGAACCTTACAACTTTCTTTTTGTTCTCCAAGCACCCTCAGGGTTGACTGTTCTTAATGTTCCGCATGTCCTCAACATACCTTTTGTGATCTTTCAGCTTTCCAACAATTGTGCAACCAGTTTTCTGAATTAAATCCACTTTGTTTGAAATTCAGTTTTATATTTCCCTAACTAGACACCAATACAATTCCTGGCACCAAGAGTGGTCCTGGAAGCATACTCGCAAGTAAACAAAAATATATACACAGACTGAGTTGATGGTTTTTTAGTGGTTACAACTTGCTGACATAGAAAGCACTGGAACGATTATGTTTAAGGGGATTGAGAAGAAAGCAAAAGATCCAGAATCATCAACAGAGGAGAAGTCAATAGATGACTAATGGGGCCCAGTTGCTCTTTTCTATTATAGTTGAATGGAGGCCTGATCTGCAATGTTTTGTGCACTATCCATGTGCCTTCAAGTAGTTTTCCAGAGCACTTGCAAGATGTTCAAAATTCAGTACCTTTTAAATCCTATATGATACAGTCACTGAAAATGTTATGCTCAGCCACATATTCCTATTTGCACGAGGCTATGAAATTTGTTTTAGAATTTTCATCTATTTTGCATTCTATGAGTCCTAGGATATGACCAACTCTTTCGTCTTCATCATTTTTCTGGTTTTTGATTTTTCATTTTCATTTTTACCAAAATTATATGTGTCTATACATACATAAAATGTTTTCTACAGAGCCTCAGGAGAAGCAGCAGTATTGACTTTCCTACATCTTCCTACATTTACTCCTCCCTAGAAGCCACTGCTTTTGACTTTTGAAACTTACTATTTCGTTCTTTTCTTTCTACATTTCTAAGTATGTCTATATTCGTAACTTGGTTTTTCTTTTTAAGATTTTATTTATTTTTGAGAGAGAGAGAGAGAGAGAGAGGCAGAGACACAGGCAGAGGGAGGAGCAGGCTCCATGCAGGGAGGCTGATGTGGGACTCATCCCAGGACTCCAAGATCACGCCCTGGGAGGAAGGCGGCGCTAAACCGCTGAGCCACCCGGGCTGCTCCTTAACTTGGTTTTTCTTTAGACATTTCTATTAATTTCTCATTTTGTACAATGAAAATTTGGGGCAGTCATTGCCACAAAAATTCTCTTCTGCTTCCTAAAAGAGTAACAGAAAAATTTATATTATTAGGACTATATAAATGCTACTTAGAGGTGAGCCACGTAGTTTGCATTTTTTTTTCCCTTTACTTAAATAATTCTGTTTTTCCCGAGGATTAAATATTGTTTTTTTTTTTTTTTTTTAAACTAGCTTGGTTTTGTCTTTCTACCTACAACTAATTCAATGCCCAAAGTAGTGGTCTAATTCTCTGCTTAAGGCAAATAGATGCATTAAGTCTCCCACCAATTTTGTCTTTTAGAGAAATCTCTCCTGGAGTCTTCAGCTTGCTCCAGAACGGCCTAGGTGTGCTCTGTATCTGGGGCAATCTGCTGTATTGGACTCCTGTGGCTGCTGTAACAAATTATCACAAACTGGGTGGCTTCAAACTATGGAGGTTTATTTTCCCCCAGTTCTGGAGGCTAAAAATCCAAAGTCAGTATCACTGGGCTGCAGTCAAGGATCAGAAGAAGTTCTAAGAGAAGAGTCCAGTCCTTGCTTTTTCCAGTTTCTGGTGGCTGCCACATTCCCTGGCTTGTGGCCCCAAACTCCAATGTTTTCCTTTCCTGCTCCTTTCTTCCTCTTCCCCCACACTGTCTTGGGGAACTTGTAGCCTGTCCTGTCTCCCCAGTGGTCTGAAATTTTACACTGATCTGTTTTGAGTGGGTGTATTTTTATCCATTTTACTGGCAGTGACTTTAAAAAAAATGAAGATTAACTTTTCAGTTCTAGCAAATTTACTTAAACTGTTTTATTAATACTCTTCCTTCCTTACCCATCCCATTCTGCCTTCTCTGTTCTTTCACTTATTCTGGAACTCTTACTACTCAGATACTGAATGTTTTGATATTCCACTCTCATTTTCTTGCTCAGCCTCCTTTTCCTCTTTTCCATCTCTGTGTTTGTGCTCTGTCCAGTTTCCAAATCTCCTCTGAACATGAAGGCACAGGTGGCATAGTCAGGGTTTGCAGAGCATTGCACAGCCCCACTAGGGATTGGGAGTACTAAGTGCTCAACCTGCCCATTGAGAACTGGCACTTCATCTTTTGTTCCAGGGGTGGGGCAAGAGATGCACTGGAATCGAAGCCTGCAGTGGTGAGCAATAGTGCCCCAGCTCAGAGTGCCCTGCTGGCTCCCAGTGATAAAAAATTTGATTTCTAAGAATAAGAGCTTCTACTTTTGCTAGTTTTCCCCAAATTGTCACCTGTGAAGTTACACATCTTATATTCATGGAAATGGGAACCCTGATTTTTTGCCTACCATGCTTATTAGTCTCCTGAGAAATTGTGAATGATATTTATATGATAATTGATAAGTTCATGGTCCAGTTCAGACCTGTGCCACAGTTATAGCAGATAATAACACATCTCAGTTTGCCAGAGACAATGACTATTGTCCCAGAGTGATTATTAATAGCTTACCCCTTGCTTTAAAAAGTGTGCTAGAAAAAAAAAAAGTGTGCTAGATCCGATGGTTAGTTATGGGATCACCCTATTTATATTTGCTTGTGAGCCATAGTAGTGGCTGATGGATACCTTGGATAAGACCTGGATTTAGTCAGCTTCAAAAGGCTTCCTTGGAATAAAGCAAACTTCAGAGTTTCAAGAGTTAGAACTTGTTAATTGTTTAACCAGTAGTTCTGATGGTTGTGACCTGTGTCAGTAATATTGTAACAATTCGTTATAAAGAGTGGCACAGAATATCACTTAGCTAATTTACCATTTTGTGAATAATATAAACTGGTCTAAGATTAGGAAGAGCAGAGGCTAATGTGAGTTTTTAAATTTGAGAGGCTTGTGAGAAAATTACTCTCAGAAGCTGAATTAGAATGAATCAAAGTCTATATTCAATAACTACATAATATTTAAATGTTTAATTTTGTTAGAAAATGATTATTACAAAAACTTGAGTAGTACCTGAAAGATTTGAAGGTGGTGATTATGTTGATGTCGCCAAATTTTGTTTGTATAAAACTTGTAATAACCTGGAAATGGGCCATTGCATAAGAACAAATAGAATTACTGGAATGGGAAAGTGAAAAGTGCAATGGTTATGCTATATCTTTAATAAAATTGGTATTTGAAGTGATCAATGCTCATAAAGATGGGCTTGGGTGGTTTTTTTTCTTTTCTCTTTCTCTTTTTTTCTGACTTAAAATCCAGAAGATATTCTGTGTGCTGCTAGCATCAACAACAAAGACATGACTTTTTTATTAAACTGCATGCTAAATGGAAATTTTAGAAAATCTTTGTTTGTACAACTGTGCAAAAGATTGCCCAGGTAAGCTTTTTAAGGCATTTACCTTGTCAGCAAATATAAGAAATTTTCTTTTCAACGAAGGCAAATGAGAGAAAAAGCAAGATCATTCTTGTGGGAGTGTGGTGTTTCTGATTTACTACTCACCTGGAAATCCAGGAATTGTGGTAATCTTGGCAGAATCTAGTGTCAAGGTAGATCACTGTAGTCTCAAAACAGAATTAACATTCGTGTACTTTAATGTTAAAAGTAAGTATCTTCCTGGAATGCCTTGTCTGGAATCTAAGTTGCAGGGAGAGGTAGGGGAAGAATGTTAAAAAACAACTTCAGGAATACGTATTTCTCCTAAGTCTAAATTCACATCTTGGGAAAATAGAACCTAAAGGGAAGGCTGGTGTGCAGTATATTCTTTTCTCTATGAAAGAGTTCAAAGGCACCCCCACCCCCACCCTACACGCTCAAATAAAAATAGCAGAAAGGGTTTAGAGTTCATGAGCTATTTATGTGACACATAGTTCCTTCTTCTCTTATAGGGACATTTCAAAGATTACAGCACTCAAGCAGTGGGTGATTTCCAAGTCTGAGGGTTCTGGGACCTTTTGAGCAAGTTTTACTTATTTATTTTAAAATTAACTTTATTGATGTCAGCTTTACATACAGAAAAATGCATCCATTCTAAGTATAGACTCAATGAGTCTTGACCTATTTATTGATAGGCCTCTAAATCTACCACAAACAAGATAGGGGACATTTCTATCATCCCCAAAAGTTCCTCCAATGCCCCTTTACAGTCAATCTACCTACATATGCTCAGCCCCAGCCAACCACTGTTGTGCTTTCTGTTGATACAGATTGCCTATCCTATAATTCCATATAAATAAAATCATGCCAGTATACCCTCTTTTGTGTTTAGCTTGTGGTTATCAGTAGCTCATTCCTTTTATTGTTAGACAGTGATCCATGACATGGATTTACCATAATTTGTGTATCCATTTACCAGAGGATGGACATTTCAGTTGTTGCAGTTTGGACCACTATGAAAACAGCCATTGTAAACACTTGTGGACAAGTTCTTTTGTGCACCTATGTTTTCATTTCTTCTGGATAAATATTGAGGAGTACATTTGTTCATCATGTGGCAGGTGGATGTTGAGCTTTATGAAAAATGGCCATGCCATTTGCCAAAGTAGTTGTACCATTTTATACTCCCACAGCCAAAGTATGTAAATTCCAGTTGTTCTACATCCTCACCAACACTTGATACTGACAGTCTTTTAAATTTTAGCCAATGTATTGGATATAGTGTTAATTTCAGTGTGGTTTAAATTTGTACTTACTTCAGGGCCACCTGGGTGGCTCAGTTGGTTAAGTGTCCAACTCTTGGTTTTGGTTCAGGTCATGATCTCAGGGTCATGGGATCAAGTCTTGAGCCAGGCTCTCTGCTCAGTGGGGAGTCTGCTCAAGATTCTCTCTCTCTCACCCTCCCTCTCTCTCTTTCTCTCCCTGCATGTATGCACTCTCTCTGTCTAATTCTGTACTATTTTAATTACTATAGCTCTATAGTAATCCTTGTGTCATTCAACTTCATTCTTTTTAAAAAATATTTGTTCATTTATTCATGAGAGACATACAGAGAGAGGCAGAGACATAGGGAGAGGGAGAAGCAGGCTCCCTGTGAGGAGTCTGATGTGGGACATGATCCCAGGATCCCAGGATCATGACCTGAGCCAAAGGCAGACACTCAACCACTGAGCCACCCAGGTGCCCCTCATTCAACTTCATTCTTATTTTTCAAAACTGTTTTGGTGATTGTTCTTTTGAAATTTCATACAAGTTTTGGAACCAGCTTGTCTACAAAACAAAAACAAAAAACCCAAAGAACAAAACTAACCTGCAAATATTGGAATTGTGTTAAATCTATAAATCAATTTTGGATGAATTGATATCTTAACAATATTGAGTCATCTAACCTGTAAACATGGTATATCTGTTCACTTAATATCATTCATAATGTATGAATATTGACATATATGTCATAATATATAACAATAATGTTTATGACTTCAATGTTTGATACTTGTTCATATTTTGTTCATTTTATTCCTAAGCATTTCATATACTGAATGATACTGTTAATGATAATTATTTTATTTTCTGATTTTTCATTGCTACTATAATTAATTTTTGTCTATTGAACTAAATAACTTTGCTAAATTCACTTCTAATCCTAGGAGATTTTTTAAGGACTTCTTAGCATGTTTTATATGTATAGTCATGCCATTAGTTAATAAAGGCAATTTTAATGCTTCCTCTCTGATATTAGGACTTTTATTTATTTTTCTGGCCTTAACCACTAGTTTGGACCTCTAGTAAATGATGAATTGGTAAAGGTGGAATTTCTTGCTTTGGTCCCAAATATAAGCATGTGGGATTAATAGGAAGTGTGCTGCTAGATTTAGGTTTTTCATAGTTTGCAAAGAGATTTTTGGTCATGCATAAATATTAGATTTTGTCAAAATTTTTCTTGTATCTATTGAGATGATCATATGACTTTTCTCTTTTATTCTGTTATGAATTACTCTTACTCAGTGATGAATTATATTAATATTTGAATGTTAGGCCAACTTTGCATTCCTGAAATAAATCCCACTTGATCATAATGTAGTATCATTTTTGTATACTGTTGAGTTTGATCTGCTAATATTTGGCTAAGATTTTTTTGTGCATATATTCGTGAAATCTATAGTTTTCTTGTAAAATATTTGTCTGGCTTAGTTATAAAGGTAATACTAACAGTAAACTTAGTTGGGATGTGTCCTTTTTCCTCTATTTTCTAAAGTTATTTGAGTAAATTTGTTTTTCTTTCTGCCTTAAGTGATTTATAGAATTTATCAGTAGTGTCACTTAGAAATTGGGTTACTTTGTGGGAATATTTTTAATTAAGAATGTAATTTCTAAAAATAGTCATAGGGCTCTTCATATTTTCCCTTTTTCCTTGGTTAATTGGTAACTTTTGTCTGTGTCTGTCAAGGAATTTGTCCATTTCATCAAAATTATCTAATTTAGTGAAATAAAATTATTTATAGTATTCCATTCATATTCCTTTAATGTCTATAGTATATGTACTACCATCTTCTGTTTTATTTCTAAATTTTGTACTTGTGCCTTTTTGAAATTAATTGATCTATTTAGAGGTTTATCAATCATATTGTTCCTTTCTGAGTTGCTTTTGATTTCATTGGTTTCTTTCCATTTTGTTCATTTATTATTTTATGGTTCCTCAGTTTTATCTCTCTATTTTTTCTACTTACTTTGGGTTTGTTTCTCAGTTTTTTAGTTTAATAAGAACCCCTGAACTGGCAATTTTAAGCCTTCATTATTTTCTATCATCATTATTTAAAACTATAGGGTTTCCATGTAAGTTTTCATTTAGCTGCATCTCACAACTTTTGATATGCTGTATTGTGATTATCATTCAGTTCAAAATATCTTATTATTTCCCTTGGAAATAATTTCCCTACTTTTTTGACTCATAATGTTCTACATTGGGAGTTTTATAGATATATTGTTACTGGTTTCTAACTTAATTTCAGGTAGTCAGAGAACATAGCCTGTATGATTTTGGTCATTTCAAAGTTTTTGAGAATTAGTATATGGTCCAGGATAATGTCCATCCTGATGAATGTTACAAGTCATTTAAAAAAATGCATACTATTTTATTGTTGAATGTCAACTAATGTCAATTAGCTCAAATTGGTTGGTAGTATTGTGTTGTTCAGAATGGATTTTCTTTCTACTTTTTTCTATCAAGTATGTATATGCTAGTGCTGACTTCTTTAGCTTTAATGATTAGATTTGCCTGTTTCTTCTTTCAGTTGTAGTAGTATTGTTCATGTACTTTGAAGTGTGATTGAGTCCATACATGTTTCGGATTGCTATGCATTTTTGATGAATTACCTCCATCATTGTGCAGTGTTCTTCATTATTACTTATAATAGGTATTTTTCTGAAATGCACTTTGCCTGAAATAAGTAGAACTATACCAACTTTCTGCTGGTTAATGTTTAGATGATCTGCTTTTTCCCTCTATCTTTCTATTTTCAACCTACATATGTCTTTATAATGTAAGGGGACTCACGGGAGCAGCATATAGTTGGGTGTTGCATTTAAATTTAATTTGATAATTTTCTTCTTTAAATCTGGGTGTTAAGATTATTTTAAAATAAATGATCAGCTTTTAATTTTTATCAAACCTTCAAGGAAGGGATAATTCTATATTGTTTGAGCTGCACCACCACACCAGATCATTAGAGAAGGAAAGATCCCAGGTTATTCTATGAAGCCAGGACTTCATGACTTCCTGGCTTGGGGAAAACGGGCTCCCCAGCACTTGTGATGCTTTCCATTCCATTCTGCCAGTCTTCATGAGGATGCCCTGTCTGCTTGGGCACCCTGTCTGCTTGCCTACTGCATCTGTAGCTAAGGTCCTCCACCTGGTGGAATCCATAGTCTGGTTTATCTCGGTTGACTAGAGTTTTCTCAGCTCACCTTAGGTTACAGTGGCATAACAAACTCTTTTTTTTTTTTTTTTTTACAATCTAAGAAAAGCCTTCTTTATTTCCCCAGCTTTTTTCTTTTTCCTTCTTTTTTTATATAAATTTATTTTTTATTGGTGTTCAATTTGCCAACATATAGAATAACACCCAGTGCTCATCCCAACAAGGGCCCCCCTCAGTGCCCGTCACCCATTCACCCCCACCCCCCTCCCATCTCCCCTTCTACCACCCCTAGTTCATTTCCCAGAGTTAGGAGTCTTCATGTTCTATCTCCCTGTCTGATATTTCCCACTCATTTTTTCTCCTTTCCCCTTTATTCCCTTTCACTATTTTTTATATTCCCCAAATGAATGAGACCATATAATGTTTGTCCTTCTCCGATTGACTTATTTCACTCAGCATAATACCCTCCAGTTCCATTCACATTGAAGCAAATGGTGGGTATTTGTCGTTTCTAATGGCTGAGTAATATTCCATTGTATACATAGACCACATCTTCTTTAACCATTCATCTTTCGATGGACATCGAGGCTCCTTCCACAGTTTGGCTATTGTGGACATTGCTGCTAGAAACATCGGGGTGCAGGTGTCCTGGTGTTTCATTACATCTGTGTCTTTGGGGTAAATCCCCAGCAGTGCAATTGCTGGGTCATAGGGCAGATCTATTTTTAACTCTTTGAGGAAACTCCACACAGTTTTCTGGAGTGGCTGCACCAGTTCACATTCCCACAAACAGTGCAGGAGGGTTCCCCTTTCTCCACATCCTCTCCAACATTTGTGGTTTCCTGCCTTGTTAATTTTCCCCATTCTCACTGGTGTGAGGTGGTATCTCATTGTGGTTTTGATTTGTATTTCCCTGATGGCAAGTGATGCAGAGCATTTCCTCATGTGCTTGTTGGCCATGTCTATGTCTTTGTCTGTGAGATTTCTGTTCATGTCTTTTGTCCATTTCATGATTGGATTGTTTGTTTCTTTGCTGTTGAGTTTAATAAGACTATCCACTGGAAAAAAGACAGTCTCTTCAAATAATGGTGCTGGGAAAATTGGACAACCACATGCAGAAGAATGAAACTAGACCACCGTCTTGCACCATACACAAAGATAAACTCAAAATGGATGAAAGATCTTAATGTGAGGCAAGATTCCATCAAAATCCTAGAGGAGAACACAGGCAACACCCTTTTTGAACTTGGCCACAGTAACTTCTTCCAAGATTCATCCATGAAGCAAGAGAAACAAAAGCAAAAATGAATTATTGGGACTTCATCAAGATAAGAAGCTTTTGTACAGCAAAAGAAACAGTCAACAAAACTCAAAGACAACCTACAGAATGGGAGAAGATATTTGTAAATGGTGTATCAGATAAAGGGCTAGTATCCAAGATCCATAACAAACTCTTTGTCCTGCATGTGCCCTCCTGTTATGGTGGTCCATCCCAACCCAAGACCAGGGATCTCTTTACACCTCACCAGTCCAGGCCCTAAAGTGCAGGCCTTCACCTGCCTGTTTAGTCACCTGATTGCTCAATCCTTCCTCCTCACTCTTGCTCTACCCTATGCAAGGAATAAAGGAACATTTTGTTTTTGTTTCTGCCCTGTAGCAACAGAAAGCTGCCTTGAAAAGCAAACTTGAAGGCTAATCTCTGCCTAACCACTTTTTGTTGCCAAATTAAACTCTGATGTGGCTTTGTCAACACTCAAGCAGTGTGATCAGTGGTTGGGCTCTTTGCAGAGACCCAAACCAATAACTCCCTTTCTCTCATGGCATTTCTTTCTTTTCTAACACCCAGTCCTGGCTGAAGCTGAGAGAAGTTGGGACACCCAGATCTGACTATTTTCCATGTCTTCTCTCTTTCCCTTTTCCTTCCTATAGCCTTCTAATAACAGGGATTGACTTCCCTCCCTTCTTCTGCATCATATTCTCCTCTTATCTCCATGCAACAAGGCCTAACTATCATGAGCAGAAGGAATATAGGTGTTGCCATTGTGTAAAAAATCTGAGTACTCTCCAGGTTTGAACAAATGAAAGAAAGAAATTTAGAAAATTCTCTTTCCTAAAAACTGAGTGGGAGAGCAGGTGGGTGGTGACTGGGTGATGGGCACTGAGGGGGACACTTAATGGGCTGAGCACTGGGTGTTATACTATATGTTGGCAAATCGAACTTCAATAAAAAATATATATGTTAAAAAACTGGGAATAAATCAGAGAGGGAGATAAACTATGAGAGACTCTTAACTTTGAGAAACAAACTGAGGGTTGCTGGAGGGGAATGGGGTGGTGGGGTAACTGAGTGATGGACATTAAGGAGGGCACACGATGTGATGAGCTCTGGGTGTTATAACAACCAATAAATTATTGAGCACTACATCTGAAACTTATGATGTACTATATGTTGGCTAATTGAGTTTAAATTTAAAAAAGAAAATTATCTTCCCTACAAAGCTTGGCTTTTAAGTTTATTGTCTTACTTCAAAGTCCTATTTTAATTGTCAGGAATTGAATAGCAATAATCCTTATCCATATTTCTTTAGCCACAAGTCAAATGGATATTTCTGGTCAATTGAGAAGAAGCTCTTAAAAGGAGATGGTATTATAGAGAAGCAAACAGCTGTAATTCCTTTCTACAGCTGTTTGGAACTGGGTGGAAAATTCCAGTATCTTCTCAATTTCCCTTTTCTGGCCAAGGCTACAGAGCATGGTTGTTGAGTAGAAACATCTATTTATCCTTTTTCTAGGAAGATATTTTCTTTCACTGTAGAAGGCATCTTGCTATCTGAACATTATCTTGTCCTCACTCAATACTTTGCAATGCTTTGCAGTGATTTGCAATTACTTTGGGGTTACCATATAAAAAATAAATCAAAATCTCCTGGTCTTTAAGAGACAAGCCCTCCCAGACATGCATATACACTAATAAAAACACAACCATCTGTAGCTTCCCTTTCTGTTTACCATGGTTGCACAGCTGAAGAAATAAAAGAACAAAGTATTTCTTATTCCATGTGGCCAAGTTCCAGGTAGAATGACACTGCACATTTTAATTTTGTTTCAAAGCTTCTGCCCTGAAAAGAAAAAAGAAAGAAAGAAATGTATAATCTTGCTCTCATGGGATTAAAATCTGTTTGGAACACCACACAGTGACTGGGGAGGAGGAGCAGTACCTCTTTCAACAAAGTGCCTGAGCCCTTGAGTCAGAGTTGGCTGGTTTCTTCCTATTTATGTTATCACATGATTGGAATAATTAGTTAACTAACATTTTTTTTTTTTTTTTTTTTGTTAACTAACATTTTTAACTAAATTTAAAAGCAGGGTGTGCGGGTGCCTGGGTGGCTCAGTTGGGTAAGCCTCTGCCTTTGGTTTAGGTCATGATCCCAGGGTCCTGGAATTAAGCTTTACATTGGGCTTCCTGCTCTGAGGGGAGCCTGCTTCTCCCTCTCCCTCTGCCTGCCACTCCCCCTGCTTATGCTCTCACTCTGTCAAATAAAAAAAGTCTTTAAAAAGTAAAAAAATAAAAATAAGTAAAAATAAAAGCAAGCCGTGTTCTGCTACCTCCAATAAAATAACATCTTCAAGAGTCCGAAAGACAGAAGTCCAGTAAAAGTTAATCTTAAGTTTGTAAAACTCTTCTAAAAACTATAGAGGGGCATCTGGGTGGTGCAGTTGAGTGTCTGACTCTTGGTTTTGGCTCAGGTCATGATCTCAGGTCCTGGGATTGAGCCCTGTGTCAGTTTCCTTCCTCAGTGTGGACTCTGCTTGATTCTCTCTCTCTCCCTTTGGTCCTCCCCCCATGCTCTCTCTCTAAAATAAATAAATAAAATCTTTAAAAAAAATAAAAACAATAGATAATTGAAAGGAGCATGCGTATAATTTATCACATAGAACTTGAAAATAATGTTAAAAAGTAGAAACAAGCAAAAGTATATGTTTTCTCTTTCTACTGTAAACTTAAACTTTTGACACCTGCTTCTACATGTTTATTCTAATATCTCAGGATTGTGTAATTACTCTGAATTTAATGTTAACATTACATGATATTCCAATAAGACCATTGTAAATTCTGAGTTTTCTGCTTTTGAAAAGTGGAGAGCTTCTGCTCCATAAGGCCTTTCTGACACTAAAACTCTAGGAAAAATAAAAACACTCCTAATGCACTTTGAGATTTTGTTCAAAACATTCTGTGGTTGGATGGGATAGTAAAATCTAAGTTATTTTATCCATGATAAAACCAAGGGTCCTCTGAGATTATTCAATTTATTCAGGTCACACAAAATTGATGAAAAATGGGAATTTCATGTATTTTCTTGTATACTTCACTAATATAGGGGTCTGACCAGAGGTGTATTAGTACTCCAAGGTTATGGCATCCTTGGCTTCAGCCTGATAGGAGAGTGGCCTGCCTGCTATACTATCACTCAATAAAACAAAAAATGACTACAAAAAATGGTGTCCACAGTAGAAATTCAGATGGCTACAGTCAGAATAGATTTCCCATTTGTATTGAGAAGCATATTCTTTGAAGCATACCACATACTTCATTCAGCCTTTGAGCCAGATAGAAACTCAATTACAAGGAAAATAGAAAAGTATTTTATTTTATCTCTTTTCTATGTGTCCCCCACGCCCCAACCCCCCCCCCCTTTTTAAGAATGAAAGAGTCCTAAAGCGACCATTGGGAAATTTGACCATTCCTGAACTATGAGGTATTATCTTTGCCCATCAGAATTATTCTACTCTTCCTTACCAGATCCTGCAATATCACACCTCCCTTCTCATTCCAGGCTTTTCTATGAATCTATTGTATTATATGAAAGGTGCCTGGAGAAAGGACATGGCATCCTGAAATGCTTAGTAACCTAAGGAAAAATATTGTAAATGTGGATGGAGTTAGAGCGTAGGAACAGTTTATGAGGAAGTCTAGTCTTATGTGTTATTTTGTTCAAGTAAGAAGTGTACACTGCATAGCAGTTGCATTGCTAGTGAACGTAAAATGACCTAGGAACTGTGTGCATAAATTAGGTCTTTAGCTTTAGCTACAAAATGAGCTCTCAAGAGCATAAAATGGAAACCAAAGACTTCTCATCCTGTCTTTTGAAAAATGCAGTGTCTAGATAGATGTCATTTAAGAAAAAGTAAACAAGAAAAATCTACAGTAAGGCTTATAACAGGATACTATAGCTTAAGAAAAGGGGACCACACCCTTAAATATAAAGGAAAATAAATCTATATAAGAAATATATCATAATTTTAGAAAGCAATTGCTTCATTGGTCTTCAAGTGTATGAATGGGGTGGCCTCCATAAAGTAGGTGCTTTGACCATTAGGCTAGAGCAAAGGCTAGATCCATGTACTACCTAAGTGAATGGGAAACTTATACAATACCTATAGGTATATATTAGTTTAAAAATCCTCTCACAGTGGAAGTAGTAGTAAATAGAATGAACACTTCTGACATCAAATCAATAATCTGGAGGAGAACTTGAGAGTCATCAAGAAACTCTAGAGTGAGTTTAAAAAAAAAAGACACTTAAAAAAAAAAAAGACACTTCTTAAAGTGATAAAGGTTAAAAATAAAAGATGACAATAGTTTACTTATTTATTTAATTTTATTGAATATCTATTATGTTTTAGGCATATACTGGGCAAATTCAAATGAAAAAGAAATCAAGATGGTTTCATAAACATCATATAGAGTAGCATGCAAGGCAAAGTAGCATGAGACCTGACAAAGAGGTATCAATTCTGTATTGATCAAAGGAAAGTGCATTGTGAAGAAGTATCTTAGTATTCAATAATGTGATATTTTACAAGTTAGAATTATGGGAAAAATGAGAGACACAAACACTTAATGAGAACTTGGAAGTGCAGATCTAATGTAAGGAAGAAGAATGCATACAGGTGGGCTACTCAATATGTGAGGATGCCTAGCCTCTAAGTTACAAAACCTTAATGAACAATGACTTAAACATTTGCTGCTCAAAGTGAGGTCCGCAGACCAGCAGCATGGGATTCGTCTGGAGCTGGCTAGAGATGCAGAATCTCAGGCCCAGCCCACACCTACTGAATCAGAATCTGCATTCTAACAAAAGGCCCAGGTGATTCAAATGTACATTATTCCCATGCACACTCATATACTTGATATATAAAGAAGATTTTGAATAATAAAATAATAAGGTAAAATTATATATGATACAAACTCTACATATAGAGACTATCCTCTTTTTTGAACATTTATGGAAGACTTAAGAAATGCATCACTGAGCTATAACAAAACTCCTATTAACTCTGAAGAGCAGAATTGTACAAGTCATATAGTTGAAAAATTAGATTAAAATTTAATTGTGCAGATTCAAACAAAAATCAACAAACAAAAACTACCAGCTATTGTTTCAAAGAAGACATTAAAAATAAAATGGACTTTTTAGAAGGCTATATACCAAAGTTTGTAAGATGCTCTCAACTGTATTCATAGGCAAAAGCTTTAATTCTTTAATAAGAAAGATTATAACCTAGATATTTAAGTTAAGGAAGTAGAGAAAATACTTCCCACAACTTTGTGGGAAGTACAGGCCAAGACATACATGTCTGGTGGCAAAAGTGATTCAATTGATCTTTTTCTTATATAGATTATAAATCATATTCTTCACCCACCTGTAGCTTTGTCATTGTTCTCTACACTGGTGGAGAAGCCAGTTATTACTCCGCTAGTACTGTGCTGTGCCCAACCCTGTCCTTGAAAGTGGAAGTTTTTAACTGCCTTACAAACTGACACCCAGAGCAAGTATAGCTCACTTGTTAGTGAGAAGACCACAGAAGAGTTTTACTTGCCACTTACAGCTGAGCGCCTGTTGGGAGAAGCTGATCACCTTCCCAGGAAGGATAGAGGAGGAGAGTGTTCTGTTTCCTTTTATTACTTCTTCAGGGCAAATCATATATATACATAGTGGCATTTAATCACAACATTTTTCTGCTCTGATTTAGGATACAAAGGACAAGCTTCTTGCTAATTTTTACAGACAAATAAAAGATAAATATATTTGATTTTCTAAACAAAGAGAATGTTGAAATGATAGCTGCACATTACATGTGTACCCCTTTTACTCTAGATATTCAATGTATGTCAGAATAGAGTCCAGCCCTTGCCATATTTTGCTTGAGAAAAATAGAAAACAAAAGCTATTAATCACATCTGTCCCCACAAAGGGAAAAAAATAACCATTATATACTTGTGCCAGGAAGCCTTGGCCTCCATTTAGGGGATTTTCATAAGCAATGCCAAAAAAAGGACTTAGGACTTTGTCAATAAGAGTGATTGAGAAACTTTGGAGGTATATATATAATATATATGTATATTATATATATATTTTAGAAATTTTGGATATTTCTAAATGGAAAAGAGAGGCTTATAATCATTGTAGCATCTTCGACTGATCATTGTTTTTGTGCGGTGAAGAATAGATTAGATAGAGATGAAGCTGGAAACTGAAAACCAGGTAGATGCCTATTGTAGTAGGACATAGGAAAGAGCATGACAGCTTAGGTGAGATAGTGAACTAAATAAGTAGTGGGTAATGGTAGAGATCAAGAGATGTTTAGGACATGAAATGGCAGGAGTTAGTGATTGGATGTTGGAGGTGGGGACAGAGAAATGTACAGATTCTCTGGTTCTTGCACTTACAGAGGGATCACAGAAGTAAGAAGTTGGTGGAAGAGGTAATGGGTTCCACTTTAGACATGTGAATTTTGAAGTGCCTAATATCCATCCAAATGGAAGTACCCCATGGACATTTGGCATATATGAACCTGGAGTTCCAGAGAGAGGCCTGGACTGGAGGTATAGATTTGGGAGGCATTAGCAAATAGCAGTTGAAACCAGGGACTGAATAAAAGCACCATTAGGGAAGGATAATGATAAAAAGATATTAATGAACAATATTAAAGCAATATTTTAAAATTAAAACAAAGGAAGAGAGGTCAAGTCTTAGATCAAATCTAAGATTGTTATCTAAGGAGTAGTGAAAATTTCCAGAAGAGCTGTAAAGCAACAGGATATTACAGGCTCAAGGAGCAGTGACTTCAACTCTAGAGTGAAGTCTGTTTTCATGATAAAATTGGCAGTTTTCTCCTACAAGACCTTAAATTTAAAGATCACCAAAGACAATACAGGAGCTAAGATGTGTAGAATTTGTGAATTCTAAAGCTTGTAGTCAAACACTATGAGTTGACATCGAGATTGCAATCTCTTCCATCTATTGTCCCCTATTCCTCACTTGTCTCTCCCATACTTCTTTGTGATTTCCTTTAAATCTCTGTTAGTTACAGCTCACGTGACATTTCCTTTTGCCTTTGAGTTGTTGCTAATCAACACACTCCATCTTCCTTCTGGGGATTTGAGGTAAGATTGGAAGGTAGGATGGGAGGGAAAAGTTTAAATAGTGCTGACAAATAAGACAGCCAGATCCTGTTGGGCTTTGGTGAAGAGCAGTGTCCATGTGGGACATGCTGATCTATATAGGAAATGTGAGATTGGGTATTATGATTCTGTCTTTCATTAAAGCTTGTAGAAAAATCCCGAGTAGATAGGAAAGGATGAAACATAGAGGAAGGTGTCATTTTTTCTCTTTCTTTCTTTCTTTTCTTTCTTTCTTTCTTTCTTTCTTTCTTTTCTTTCTTTCTTTCTTTCTTCTTTCTCTTTCTTTCTTTCTTCTTTCTTTCTTTTTCTATTATTATTATTACTATTATTATTATTATTATTATTATTATTATTATTATTTTAGGGAGAGAGAGAGAAGGAGCACTTGAACGGGGTGGCAGAAGGCAGGTAGGGGCATAAAGAGAGGGAAAGAGAATCTTAAGTAGGCTCCATGCCCAGTGCGAAGTCCGATGTGGGGCTCCATCTCATAAAGGTGTCATTCTTTACTTTAAAAAATTCAGTTCAGCCAACACTTAATGCTCAGTGGGAGACAGATACAAAATTACCGAGATGAATTAGATGCTCTTTCTGCTTTCAAGAATCTTAAAGATTGTATAAGTAAGAAGATTGTATAAGTAATGTTAGACAAATCCTTTATTAGAGGCATAAAAAAGAGTTATCAACTAAGTCAAACCAGTGCGATTGGGAAATCTCCACAAAGATGACATTTAAACAGGACTTTATGTATTTCAAAAAGTGAACACATGAGGATGAATCCCTCGAACAGAGGGATTTAATCTTGAAATTAAACGTAATTTTGTGAAGTTGACTATAATTTATTATAGGTAATATCTAAATATATATTACAGTTGACCCTTGAACAACATGGCGATTAGGGATGCCAACTCCTATGCAGGTGAAAATCCACATATAACTTTTTTTTTTTAATTGAAGTTTGATTTGTTTGATGGTATAACACCCAGTACTCATCCCATCAAGTGTCCTCTTTAGTGCCCATCACCCAGTTACCCCAATCCCCCCACCCACCACCCCTTCCACTACCCCTCTTTCATTTCCCAGAGTTAGGAGTCTCTCATGTTTTGTCACCCTCTCTAATTTTTCCCACTCATTTTCTCTTCTTTTCCTTATAATTCCTTTCACTATTTCTTATATTCCAGGTATAAGTGAAACCATATGATGATTGTCCTTCCCCGATTGACTTACTTCACTCAGCATGATACCCTCCAGTTCCATCCACGTCAAAGCAAGTGGTGGGTATTCATCCTTTCTGATGGCTGAGTAATATTCCATTGTATATTTATATCACATCTTCTTTATCCATTCATCTATCAAAGGACATTGTGGCTTCTTCCACAGTTTAGCTATTGTGGACATTGCTGCTATAAACATTGGGGTGCAGGTGTCCCAGCAGTTCACCGCACCTGTATCTTTGGGGTAAATACCCAGTAGTGCAATTACTGGGTTGTAGGGTAGCTCTATTTTTAACTCTTTGAGGAACCTCCACACAGTTTTCCAGAGTGGCTGCACCAGTTCCCATTCCCACCAACAGTGCAAGAGGGTTCCCCTTTCTCCACATCCTTACCAGCATTTGTTGTTTCCCGTCTTGTTAATTTTCCCCATTCTCACTGGTGTAAGGTGGTATCTCATTGTGGGTTTGATTTGTATTTCCCTGATGGCCAGTGATGTGGAGCATTTTCTCATGTGCTCGTTAGCCACGTGTATGTCTTCTTTGGTGACATTTCTGTTCATGTTTTTTGCCGATTTCATGATCTTTTTCTTGGGCATTGAATTTAATAAGTTCTTTATAGATCGTGGATACTAGCCCTTTATCTGATCTGTCATTTGCAAATATCTTCTCCCATTCTTTAGGTTGTCTTTTAGTTTTGTTGACTGTTTCTTTTGCTGTGCAGAAGCCTTTTATTTTGATTAAGTCCCAATAGTTCATTTTTGCTTTTGTTTCCCTTGTCTTCATAGATGTATCTTGCAAGAAGTTTCTGTGGCCAAGTTCAAAAAGGGTGTTGCCTGGGTTCTCCTCTAGGATTTTGATGGATTCTTGTCTTACATTTAGATCTTTCATCCATTTTGAGTTTACCATTGTGTATGGTGTAATAGAATGGTCTAGTTTCATTCTTCTGCACGTGGCTGTCCAATTTTCCCAGCAACTTTTATTGAAGAAACTGTCATTTTTCCAGTAGGTAGTCTTCCTGCTTTGTCGAATATTAGTTGACCATGGAGTTGAGGGGCCATTTCTGGATTCTCTATTCTGTTCCATTTATCTATGAGTCTGTTTTTGTGTCAGTACCACACTGTCTTGATGATCACAGCTTTGTAGTACAACTTGAAATCCGGCATTGTGATGCCCCTGGCTTTGATTTTCCTTTTCAATATTCCCCTGGCTATTCAGGGTCTTTTCTGATTCCACACAAATCTTAAGATGATTTGTTCCAATTCTCTGGGGAAAGTCCATGGTATGTTGATAGGGATTGCATTGAACATGTAAATTGCCCTGGGTAACATTGACATTTTCACAATGTTTATTCTTCCAATCCATGAGCATGGAATATTTTTCCATCTCTTTGTGTCTTCCTCAATTTCTTTCAGAAGTGTTCTGTAGTTTTCAGGGTATAGATCTTTTACTCCTTTGGCTAGGTTTATTCCTAGGTATCTTATGCTTTTGGGTGCAATTGTAAACGGGATTGACTCCTTAATTTCTCTTTCTTCAGTCTCATTGTTAGTGTATAGAAATGCCACTGACTTCTGGGCATTGAGTTTGTATCCTGCCACATTGCTGAATTGCTGTATGAGTTCTAGGAATCCTAGGGTGGAGTCTTTTAGGTTTTCTATATTGAGTATCATGTCATCTGCAAAGAGGGAGAGTTTGATTTCTTCTTTGCCAGTTTGAATGCCTTTTATTTCTTTTTGTTGCCTGATTGCTGAGGCTAGGACTTCTGGTACTATGTTGAATAGCAGTGGTGAGAGTGGACATTCTTGTCGAG